>NC_138314.1:44287500-44407500 GCF_965601325.2 Salmo salar
GTGCCCGTCACGTGGGTGAGAGAGGGAGGCATGGTACAGTTGGGGAAGAGGTATCTGAGGACAGATTATCAGGGCGATGACCAGATCGTCTACACCATAGTGCGCTCCAAAGGAAGACCCAAATATGGTAGGGTACATAACGTTATCCCCCCCCAAACATGCTACTGTTTCTGCTTACTCACAAACGTTCATTTGGTAATGATGCTAATTTGTCTTTCTGACTCTCTCTTCCCTCCCACATCTCTCTCAAACCATTAATTACCCCCCTCCGTTTTTACCCTCTCTCTCTCTCCCTTCCTGATTCCCCCTTCTCCTCTCTTATAACCCCTCCCCTTTACCCTCTCTCTCTCCCTTCCTGATTCCCCCTTCTCCTCTCTTATCACCCCTCCCCTTTACCCTCTCTCTCTCCCTTCCTGATTCCCCCTTCTCCTCTCTTATCACCCCTCCCCTTCTCTCTTTTACCCTCTCCTCGCTCCAGGTGAGGTGGTGTTGGTGCCCATGCCAGCTGACGGCCCGGTGGAAGGTTGGCAGCCCTCGCCCGATGACAGGAGCTCTACCCCGACCTCCTCCTTCACTCAGCAGGATGTGAATGAGGGCACTGTGTGGTACAAACACTTTGGCACCGCCGGGGCCAGTGGGCCTCAAGGAGACACCTTCCAGTTCCAGGTGAGTGGTAGTTGTGTGTCCATTGTAGCCTTTCATTTTTATTTTACCTTTATTTAACTAACTTGTCAGCCCTAACCACTAGGCTACCTGCCACCCCAGCCTAAATGTATAACCCTGTCTAAAGGTATTACCCTGTCTAAAGGTATAACCCTGTCTGAAGGTATTACCCTGTCTAAAGGTATTACCCTGTCCTGTCTAAAGGTATAACCCTGTCTAAAGGTATTACCCTGTCTAAAGGTATAACCCTGTCTAAAGGTATTACCCTGTCTAAAGGTATTACCCTGTCCTGTCTAAAGGTATAACCCTGTCTAAAGGTATTACCCTGTCTAAAGGTATAACCCTGTCTAAAGGTATTACCCTGTCTAAAGGTATTACCCTGTCTAAAGGCATAACCCTGTCCTGTCTAAAGGTATTACCCTGTCTAAAGGTATTACCCTGTCTAAAGGTATTACCCTGTCCTGTCTAAAGGTATAACCCTGTCTAAAGGTATTACCCTGTCCTGTCTAAAGGTATAACCCTGTCTGAAGGTATTACCCTGGCTAAAGGTATTACCCTGGCTAAAGGTATTACCCTGTCTAAAGGTATTACCCTGTCTAAAGGTATAACCCTGTCTAAAGGTATATACCCTGTCTAAAGGTATAACCCTGTCTGAAGGTATTACCCTGTCTAAAGGTATAACCCTGGCTAAAGGTATAACCCTGTCTAAAGGTATAACCCTGTCTAAAGGTATTACCCTGTCCTGTCAAAAGGTATAACCCTGTCTGAAGGTATTACCCTGTCTGAAGGTATTACCCTGGCTAAAGGTATTACCCTGGCTGAAGGTATTACCCTGGCTAAAGGTATAACCCTGTCTAAAGGTATTACCCTGTCCTGTCTAAAGGTATAACCCTGTCTAAAGGTATTACCCTGTCCTGTCTAAAGGTATAACCCTGTCTAAAGGTATTACCCTGTCTAAAGGTATTACCCTGTCCTGTCTAAAGGTATTACCCTGTCTAAAGGTATTACCCTGTCTAAAGGTATTACCCTGTCTGAAGGTATTACCCTGTCTAAAGGTATAACCCTATCTAAAGGTATTACCCTGTCTGAAGGTATTACCCTGTCTAAAGGTATTACCCTGTCTAAAGGTATTACCCTGTCTGAAGGTATTACCCTGTCTAAAGGTTTAACCCTGTCCTGTCTAAAGGTATAACCCTGTCTAAAGGTATTACCCTGTCTAAAGGTATTACCCTGTCTGAAGGTATTACCCTGTCTAAAGGTATAACCCTGTCTAAAGGTATTACCCTGTCTAAAGGTATTACCCTGTCTAAAGGTATTACCCTGTCTAAAGGTATAACCCTGTCCTGTCTAAAGGTATAACCCTGTCTAAAGGTATTACCCTGTCTAAAGGTATTACCCTGTCTGAAGGTATTACCCTGTCTAAAGGTATAACCCGGTCTAAATGTATTACCCTGTCTAAAGGTATTACCCTGTCTGAAGGTATTACCCTGTGTAAAGGTATTACCCTGTCTAAAGGTATTACCCTGTCTAAAGGTATAACCCTGTCTAAAGCTATTACCCTGTCTAAAGGTATTACCCTGTCTGAAGGTATTACCCTGTCTAAAGGTATAACCCTGTCTAAAGGTATTACCCTGTCTAAAGGTATAACCCTGTCTAAAGGTATTACCCTGTCCTGTCTAAAGGTATAACCCTGTCTAAAGGTATTACCCTGTCTAAAGGTATTACCCTGTCTGAAGGTATTACCCTGTCCTGTCTAAAGGTATTACCCTGTCTGAAGGTATTACCCTGTCTGAAGGTATTACCCTGTCTAAAGGTATTACCCTGTCCTGTCTAAAGGTATTACCCTGTCTAAAGATATTACCCTGTCTGAAGGTATTACCCTGTCTAAAGGTATAACCCTGTCTGAAGGTATAACCCTGTCTAAAGGTGTTACCCTGTCTGAAGGTATTACGCTGTCTAAAGGTATAACCCTGTCTAAAGGTATTACCCTGTCTAAAGGTATTACCCTTTCCTGTCTAAAGGTATAACCCTGTCTAAAGGTATTACCCTGTCTAAAGGTAATGCCCTGTGTAAAGGTATTACCCTGTCCTGTCTAAAGGTATTACCCTGTCTAAAGGTATTACCCTGTCCTGTCTAAAGGTATTACCCTGTCTAAAGGTATGACCCTGTCCTGTCTAAAGATATTACCCTGTCTGAAGGTATTACCCTGTCTAAAGGTATAACCCTGTCTGCAGGTATTACCCTGTCTAAAGGTATTACCCTGTCTGAAGGTATTACCCTGTCTAAAGGTATTACCCTGTCCTGTCTAAAGGTATTACCCTGTCTAAAGGTATTACCCTGTCCTGTCTAAAGGTATTACCCTGTCTAAAGGTATAACCCTGTCCTGTCTAAAGGTATAACCCTGTCTAAAGGTATAACCCTGGCTTAAGGTATAACCCTGTCTAAAGGTATTACCCTGTCTAAAGGTATAACCCTGTCTAAAGGTATTACCCTGTCTAAAGGTATAACCCGGTCTAAATGTATTACCCTGTCTAAATGTATGATCCTGTCTAAAGGTATTACCCTGTCTGAAGGTATAACCCTGTCCTGTCTAAAGGTATTACCCTGTCTAAAGGTATTACCCTGTCTAAAGGTATTACCCTGTCTAAAGGCATTACCCTTTCTAAAGGTATTACCCTGTGTAAAGGTATAACCCTTTCTAAAGGTATTACCCTGTCTAAAGGTATTACCCTGTCTAAAGGTATAACCCTGTGTAAAGGTATTACCCTGTCTAAAGGTATAACCCTGTGTAAAGGTATTACCCTGTCTAAAGGTATTACCCTGTCTAAAGGTATTACCCTGTCTAAAGGTATTACCCTGTCTAAAGGTATTACCCTGTGTAAAGGTATTACCCTGTCTGAAGGTATTACCCTGTCTGAAGGTATTACCCTGTCTAAAGGTATTACCCTGTCTAAAGGTATTACCCTGTCTAAAGGTATTACCCTGTCCTGTCTAAAGGTATTACCCTGTCTAAAGGCATTACCCTTTCTAAAGGTATTACCCTGTGTAAAGGTATTACCCTGTCTGAAGGTATTACCCTGTCTAAAGGTATTACCCTGTCTAAAGGTATTACCCTGTCTGAAGGTATTACCCTGTCTAAAGGTATAACCCTGTCTAAAGGTATAACCCTGTCTAAAGGTATTACCCTGTCTAAAGGTATTACCCTGTCTAAAGGTATTACCCTGTCTGAAGGTATTACCCTGTCTGAAGGTATTACCCTGTGTAAAGGTATTACCCTGTCTAAAGGTATTACCCTGTCTGAAGGTATTACCCTGTCTGAAGGTATTACCCTGTCTAAAGGTATTACCCTGTCTAAAGGTATTACCCTGTGTAAAGGTATTACCCTGTGTAAAGGTATTACCCTGTGAAAGGTATTACCCTGTGTAAAGGTATTACCCTGTGTAAAGGTATTACCCTGTCTAAAGGCATTACCCTGTGTAAAGGTATTACCCTGTCTAAAGGTATTACCCTGTCTAAAGGTATTACCCTGTCTAAAGGCATTACCCTTTCTAAAGTTATTACCCTGTGTAAAGGTATTAACCTGAGTAAAGGCATTACCCTGTCTAAAGGTATTACCCTGTGTAAAGGTATAACCCTGTCTAAAGGTATTACCCTGTGTAAAGGTATAACCCTGTCTAAAGGTATTACCCTGTGTAAAGGTATAACCCTGTCTAAAGGTATTACCCTGTGTAAAGGTATTACCCTGTGTAAAGGTATAACCCTGTCTAAAGGTATTACCCTGTGTAAAGGTATTAACCTGTGTAAAGGCATTACCCTGTCTAAAGGTATTACCCTGTCTAAAGGTATTACCCTGTGTAAAGGTATTACCCTGTGTAAAGGTATTACCCTGTCTAAAGGTATTACCCTGTGTAAAGGCATTACCCTGTGTAAAGGTATTACCCTGTGTAAAGGTATAACCCTGTCTAAAGGTATTACCCTGTGTAAAGGTATAACCCTGTCTAAAGGTATTACCCTGTGTAAAGGCATTACCCTGTGTAAAGGTATTACCCTGTCTAAAGGTATAACCCTGTCTAAAGGTATAACCCTGTCCTGTCTAAAGGTATTACCCTGTGTAAAGGCATTACCCTGTCTAAAGGTATAACCCTGTCTAAAGGTATTACCCTGTGTAAAGGTATTACCATGTGTAAATGTATTACCCTGTGTAAAGGTATTACCCTGTGTAAAGGTATTACCCTGTGTAAAGGTATTACCCTGTGTAAAGGTATTACCCTGTCTAAAGGTATTACCCTGTCTAAAGGTATTACCCTGTGTAAAGGTATTACCCTGTCTAAAGGTATTACCCTGTCTGAAGGTATTACCCTGTCTAAAGGTATTACCCTGTCTAAAGGTATTACCCTGTCTAAAGGTATTACCCTGTGTAAAGGCATTACCCTCTGTAAAGGTATTACCCTGTGTAAAGGTATTACCCTGTCTAAAGGTATTACCCTGTGTAAAGGTATAACCCTGTCTAAAGGTATTACCCTGTGTAAAGGCATTACCCTGTGTAAAGGTATTACCCTGTGTAAAGGTATTACCCTGTCTAAAGGTATTACCCTGTCTAAAGGTAAAACCCTGTCTAAAGGTATTACCCTGTGTAAAGGTATTACCCCTGTCCTGTGTAAAGGTATTACCCTGTGTAAAGGTATAACCCTGTCTAAAGGCATTACCCTGTCTAAAGGCATTACCCTGTGTAAAGGTATAACCCTGTCTAAAGGTATTACCCTGTGTAAAGGTATAACCCTGTCTAAAGGTATTACCCTGTGTAAAGGCATTACCCTGTGTAAAGGTATTACCCTGTCTAAAGGTATAACCCTGTCTAAACGTATAACCCTTTCCTGTCTAAAGGTATAACCCTGTCCTGTCTAAAGGTATTACCCTGTGTAAAGGCATTACCCTGTCTAAAGGTATAACCCTGTCTAAAGGTATTACCCTGTGTAAAGGTATTACCCTGTGTAAAGGTATTACCCTGTGTAAAGGTATTATCCTGTCTAAAGGTATTACCCTGTCTAAAGGTATTACCCTGTGTAAAGGTATTACCCTGTCTGAAGGTATTACCCTGTCTAAAGGTATTACCCTGTCTGAAGGTATTACCCTGTCTAAAGGTATTACCCTGTCTAAAGGTATTACCCTGTCTAAAGGTATTACCCTGTTTAAAGGTATTACCCTGTGTAAAGGTATAACCCTGTCTAAAGGTATTACCCTGTGTAAAGGTATTACCCTGTCTAAAGGTATAACCCTGTCTAAAGGTATTACCCTGTGTAAAGGCATTACCCTGTGTAAAGGTATAACCCCTGTCTAAAGGTATTACCCTGGCTAAAGGTATTACCCTGTCTAAAGGTATTACCCTGTCTGAAGGTATTACCCTGTCTGAAGGTATTACCCTGTGTAAAGGTATTACCCTGTCTAAAGGTATTACCCTGTCTGAAGGTATTACCCTGTCTGAAGGTATTACCCTGTCTAAAGGTATTACCCTGTCTAAAGGTATTACCCTGTCTAAAGGTATTACCCTGTCTAAAGGTATTACCCTGTGTAAAGGTATTACCCTGTGTAAAGGTATTACCCTGTGAAAGGTATTACCCTGTGTAAAGGTATTACCCTGTGTAAAGGTATTACCCTGTCTAAAGGCATTACCCTGTGTAAAGGTATTACCCTGTCTAAAGGTATTACCCTGTCTAAAGGTATTACCCTGTCTAAAGGCATTACCCTTTCTAAAGTTATTACCCTGTGTAAAGGTATTAACCTGAGTAAAGGCATTACCCTGTCTAAAGGTATTACCCTGTGTAAAGGTATAACCCTGTCTAAAGGTATTACCCTGTGTAAAGGTATAACCCTGTCTAAAGGTATTACCCTGTGTAAAGGTATAACCCTGTCTAAAGGTATTACCCTGTGTAAAGGTATTACCCTGTGTAAAGGTATAACCCTGTCTAAAGGTATTACCCTGTCTAAAGGTATAACCCTGTCTAAAGGTATTACCCTGTCTAAAGGTATAACCCGGTCTAAATGTATTACCCTGTCTAAATGTATGATTCTGTCTAAAGGTATTACCCTGTCTGAAGGTATAACCCTGTCCTGTCTAAAGGTATTACCCTGTCTAAAGGTATTACCCTGTCTAAAGGTATTACCCTGTCTAAAGGCATTACCCTTTCTAAAGGTATTACCCTGTGTAAAGGTATAACCCTTTCTAAAGGTATTACCCTGTCTAAAGGTATTACCCTGTCTAAAGGTATAACCCTGTGTAAAGGTATTACCCTGTCTAAAGGTATAACCCTGTGTAAAGGTATTACCCTGTCTAAAGGTATTACCCTGTCTAAAGGTATTACCCTGTCTAAAGGTATTACCCTGTCTAAAGGTATTACCCTGTGTAAAGGTATTACCCTGTCTGAAGGTATTACCCTGTCTGAAGGTATTACCCTGTCTAAAGGTATTACCCTGTCTAAAGGTATTACCCTGTCTAAAGGTATTACCCTGTCCTGTCTAAAGGTATTACCCTGTCTAAAGGCATTACCCTTTCTAAAGGTATTACCCTGTGTAAAGGTATTACCCTGTCTGAAGGTATTACCCTGTCTAAAGGTATTACCCTGTCTAAAGGTATTACCCTGTCTGAAGGTATTACCCTGTCTAAAGGTATAACCCTGTCTAAAGGTATAACCCTGTCTAAAGGTATTACCCTGTCTAAAGGTATTACCCTGTCTAAAGGTATTACCCTGTCTGAAGGTATTACCCTGTCTGAAGGTATTACCCTGTGTAAAGGTATTACCCTGTCTAAAGGTATTACCCTGTCTGAAGGTATTACCCTGTCTGAAGGTATTACCCTGTCTAAAGGTATTACCCTGTCTAAAGGTATTACCCTGTGTAAAGGTATTACCCTGTGTAAAGGTATTACCCTGTGAAAGGTATTACCCTGTGTAAAGGTATTACCCTGTGTAAAGGTATTACCCTGTCTAAAGGCATTACCCTGTGTAAAGGTATTACCCTGTCTAAAGGTATTACCCTGTCTAAAGGTATTACCCTGTCTAAAGGCATTACCCTTTCTAAAGTTATTACCCTGTGTAAAGGTATTAACCTGAGTAAAGGCATTACCCTGTCTAAAGGTATTACCCTGTGTAAAGGTATAACCCTGTCTAAAGGTATTACCCTGTGTAAAGGTATAACCCTGTCTAAAGGTATTACCCTGTGTAAAGGTATAACCCTGTCTAAAGGTATTACCCTGTGTAAAGGTATTACCCTGTGTAAAGGTATAACCCTGTCTAAAGGTATTACCCTGTGTAAAGGTATTAACCTGTGTAAAGGCATTACCCTGTCTAAAGGTATTACCCTGTCTAAAGGTATTACCCTGTGTAAAGGTATTACCCTGTGTAAAGGTATTACCCTGTCTAAAGGTATTACCCTGTGTAAAGGCATTACCCTGTGTAAAGGTATTACCCTGTGTAAAGGTATAACCCTGTCTAAAGGTATTACCCTGTGTAAAGGTATAACCCTGTCTAAAGGTATTACCCTGTGTAAAGGCATTACCCTGTGTAAAGGTATTACCCTGTCTAAAGGTATAACCCTGTCTAAAGGTATAACCCTGTCCTGTCTAAAGGTATTACCCTGTGTAAAGGCATTACCCTGTCTAAAGGTATAACCCTGTCTAAAGGTATTACCCTGTGTAAAGGTATTACCATGTGTAAATGTATTACCCTGTGTAAAGGTATTACCCTGTGTAAAGGTATTACCCTGTGTAAAGGTATTACCCTGTGTAAAGGTATTACCCTGTCTAAAGGTATTACCCTGTCTAAAGGTATTACCCTGTGTAAAGGTATTACCCTGTCTAAAGGTATTACCCTGTCTGAAGGTATTACCCTGTCTAAAGGTATTACCCTGTCTAAAGGTATTACCCTGTCTAAAGGTATTACCCTGTGTAAAGGCATTACCCTCTGTAAAGGTATTACCCTGTGTAAAGGTATTACCCTGTCTAAAGGTATTACCCTGTGTAAAGGTATAACCCTGTCTAAAGGTATTACCCTGTGTAAAGGCATTACCCTGTGTAAAGGTATTACCCTGTGTAAAGGTATTACCCTGTCTAAAGGTATTACCCTGTCTAAAGGTAAAACCCTGTCTAAAGGTATTACCCTGTGTAAAGGTATTACCCCTGTCCTGTGTAAAGGTATTACCCTGTGTAAAGGTATAACCCTGTCTAAAGGCATTACCCTGTCTAAAGGCATTACCCTGTGTAAAGGTATAACCCTGTCTAAAGGTATTACCCTGTGTAAAGGTATAACCCTGTCTAAAGGTATTACCCTGTGTAAAGGCATTACCCTGTGTAAAGGTATTACCCTGTCTAAAGGTATAACCCTGTCTAAACGTATAACCCTTTCCTGTCTAAAGGTATAACCCTGTCCTGTCTAAAGGTATTACCCTGTGTAAAGGCATTACCCTGTCTAAAGGTATAACCCTGTCTAAAGGTATTACCCTGTGTAAAGGTATTACCCTGTGTAAAGGTATTACCCTGTGTAAAGGTATTATCCTGTCTAAAGGTATTGCCCTGTCTAAAGGTATTACCCTGTGTAAAGGTATTACCCTGTCTGAAGGTATTACCCTGTCTAAAGGTATTACCCTGTCTGAAGGTATTACCCTGTCTAAAGGTATTACCCTGTCTAAAGGTATTACCCTGTCTAAAGGTATTACCCTGTCTAAAGGTATTACCCTGTGTAAAGGTATAACCCTGTCTAAAGGTATTACCCTGTGTAAAGGTATTACCCTGTCTAAAGGTATAACCCTGTCTAAAGGTATTACCCTGTGTAAAGGCATTACCCTGTGTAAAGGTATAACCCCTGTCTAAAGGTATTACCCTGGCTAAAGGTATTACCCTGTCTAAAGGTATTACCCTGTCTGAAGGTATTACCCTGTCTGAAGGTATTACCCTGTGTAAAGGTATTACCCTGTCTAAAGGTATTACCCTGTCTGAAGGTATTACCCTGTCTGAAGGTATTACCCTGTCTAAAGGTATTACCCTGTCTAAAGGTATTACCCTGTCTAAAGGTATTACCCTGTGTAAAGGTATTACCCTGTGTAAAGGTATTACCCTGTGAAAGGTATTACCCTGTGTAAAGGTATTACCCTGTGTAAAGGTATTACCCTGTCTAAAGGCATTACCCTGTGTAAAGGTATTACCCTGTCTAAAGGTATTACCCTATCTAAAGGTATTACCCTGTCTAAAGGCATTACCCTTTCTAAAGTTATTACCCTGTGTAAAGGTATTAACCTGAGTAAAGGCATTACCCTGTCTAAAGGTATTACCCTGTGTAAAGGTATAACCCTGTCTAAAGGTATTACCCTGTGTAAAGGTATAACCCTGTCTAAAGGTATTACCCTGTGTAAAGGTATAACCCTGTCTAAAGGTATTACCCTGTGTAAAGGTATTACCCTGTGTAAAGGTATAACCCTGTCTAAAGGTATTACCCTGTGTAAAGGTATTAACCTGTGTAAAGGCATTACCCTGTCTAAAGGTATTACCCTGTCTAAAGGTATTACCCTGTGTAAAGGTATTACCCTGTGTAAAGGTATTACCCTGTCTAAAGGTATTACCCTGTGTAAAGGCATTACCCTGTGTAAAGGTATTACCCTGTGTAAAGGTATAACCCTGTCTAAAGGTATTACCCTGTGTAAAGGTATAACCCTGTCTAAAGGTATTACCCTGTGTAAAGGCATTACCCTGTGTAAAGGTATTACCCTGTCTAAAGGTATAACCCTGTCTAAAGGTATAACCCTGTCCTGTCTAAAGGTATTACCCTGTGTAAAGGCATTACCCTGTCTAAAGGTATAACCCTGTCTAAAGGTATTACCCTGTGTAAAGGTATTACCATGTGTAAATGTATTACCCTGTGTAAAGGTATTACCCTGTGTAAAGGTATTACCCTGTGTAAAGGTATTACCCTGTGTAAAGGTATTACCCTGTCTAAAGGTATTACCCTGTCTAAAGGTATTACCCTGTGTAAAGGTATTACCCTGTCTAAAGGTATTACCCTGTCTGAAGGTATTACCCTGTCTAAAGGTATTACCCTGTCTAAAGGTATTACCCTGTCTAAAGGTATTACCCTGTGTAAAGGCATTACCCTCTGTAAAGGTATTACCCTGTGTAAAGGTATTACCCTGTCTAAAGGTATTACCCTGTGTAAAGGTATAACCCTGTCTAAAGGTATTACCCTGTGTAAAGGCATTACCCTGTGTAAAGGTATTACCCTGTGTAAAGGTATTACCCTGTCTAAAGGTATTACCCTGTCTAAAGGTAAAACCCTGTCTAAAGGTATTACCCTGTGTAAAGGTATTACCCCTGTCCTGTGTAAAGGTATTACCCTGTGTAAAGGTATAACCCTGTCTAAAGGCATTACCCTGTCTAAAGGCATTACCCTGTGTAAAGGTATAACCCTGTCTAAAGGTATTACCCTGTGTAAAGGTATAACCCTGTCTAAAGGTATTACCCTGTGTAAAGGCATTACCCTGTGTAAAGGTATTACCCTGTCTAAAGGTATAACCCTGTCTAAACGTATAACCCTTTCCTGTCTAAAGGTATAACCCTGTCCTGTCTAAAGGTATTACCCTGTGTAAAGGCATTACCCTGTCTAAAGGTATAACCCTGTCTAAAGGTATTACCCTGTGTAAAGGTATTACCCTGTGTAAAGGTATTACCCTGTGTAAAGGTATTATCCTGTCTAAAGGTATTACCCTGTCTAAAGGTATTACCCTGTGTAAAGGTATTACCCTGTCTGAAGGTATTACCCTGTCTAAAGGTATTACCCTGTCTGAAGGTATTACCCTGTCTAAAGGTATTACCCTGTCTACAGGTATTACCCTGTCTAAAGGTATTACCCTGTCTAAAGGTATTACCCTGTGTAAAGGTATAACCCTGTCTAAAGGTATTACCCTGTGTAAAGGTATTACCCTGTCTAAAGGTATAACCCTGTCTAAAGGTATTACCCTGTGTAAAGGCATTACCCTGTGTAAAGGTATAACCCCTGTCTAAAGGTATTACCCTGGCTAAAGGTATTACCCTGTCTAAAGGCATTACCCTGTCTAAAGGTATTACCCTGTGTAAAGGTATTACCCTGTGTAAAGGTATAACCCTGTGTAAAGGTATTACCCTGTGTAAAGGTATTACCCTGTGTAAAGGTATAACCCTGTGTAAAGGTATTACCCTGTGTAAAGGCATTACCCTGTCTAAAGGTATTACCCTGTGTAAAGGCATTACCCTGTCTAAAGGTATAACCCTGTGTAAAGGTATTACCCTGTCTAAAGGTATTACCCTGTTTAAAGGTATAACCCTGTGTAAAGGTATTACCCTGTGTAAAGGTATTACCCTGTGTAAAGGTATTACCCTGTCTAAAGGTATTACCCTGTGTAAAGGTATAACCCTGTGTAAAGGTATTACCCTGTCTAAAGGTATTTCCCTGTCTAAAGGTATAACCCTGTCTGAAGGCATTACCCTGTGTAAAGGTATTACCCTGTCTAAAGGTATAACCCTGTGTAAAGGTATTACCCTGTCTAAAGGTATTACCCTGTCTAAAGGTATAACCCGGTCTAAATGTATTACCCTGTCTAAATGTATGATCCTGTCTAAAGGTATAACCCTGTCTAAAGGTATTACCCTGTCTAAAGGTATTACCCTGTCTAAAGGTATAACCCGGTCTAAATGTATTACCCTGTCTAAATGTATGATCCTGTCTAAAGGTATTACCCTGTCTGAAGGTATAACCCTGTCCTGTCTAAAGGTATTACCCTGTCTAAAGGTATTACCCTGTCTAAAGGTATTACCCTGTCTAAAGGCATTACCCTTTCTAAAGGTATTACCCTGTGTAAAGGTATAACCCTTTCTAAAGGTATTACCCTGTCTAAAGGTATTACCCTGTCTAAAGGTATAACCCTGTGTAAAGGTATTACCCTGTCTAAAGGTATAACCCTGTGTAAAGGTATTACCCTGTCTAAAGGTATTACCCTGTCTAAAGGTATTACCCTGTCTAAAGGTATTACCCTGTCTAAAGGTATTACCCTGTGTAAAGGTATTACCCTGTCTGAAGGTATTACCCTGTCTGAAGGTATTACCCTGTCTAAAGGTATTACCCTGTCTAAAGGTATTACCCTGTCTAAAGGTATTACCCTGTCCTGTCTAAAGGTATTACCCTGTCTAAAGGCATTACCCTTTCTAAAGGTATTACCCTGTGTAAAGGTATTACCCTGTCTGAAGGTATTACCCTGTCTAAAGGTATTACCCTGTCTAAAGGTATTACCCTGTCTGAAGGTATTACCCTGTCTAAAGGTATAACCCTGTCTAAAGGTATAACCCTGTCTAAAGGTATTACCCTGTCTAAAGGTATTACCCTGTCTAAAGGTATTACCCTGTCTGAAGGTATTACCCTGTCTGAAGGTATTACCCTGTGTAAAGGTATTACCCTGTCTAAAGGTATTACCCTGTCTGAAGGTATTACCCTGTCTGAAGGTATTACCCTGTCTAAAGGTATTACCCTGTCTAAAGGTATTACCCTGTGTAAAGGTATTACCCTGTGTAAAGGTATTACCCTGTGAAAGGTATTACCCTGTGTAAAGGTATTACCCTGTGTAAAGGTATTACCCTGTCTAAAGGCATTACCCTGTGTAAAGGTATTACCCTGTCTAAAGGTATTACCCTGTCTAAAGGTATTACCCTGTCTAAAGGCATTACCCTTTCTAAAGTTATTACCCTGTGTAAAGGTATTAACCTGAGTAAAGGCATTACCCTGTCTAAAGGTATTACCCTGTGTAAAGGTATAACCCTGTCTAAAGGTATTACCCTGTGTAAAGGTATAACCCTGTCTAAAGGTATTACCCTGTGTAAAGGTATAACCCTGTCTAAAGGTATTACCCTGTGTAAAGGTATTACCCTGTGTAAAGGTATAACCCTGTCTAAAGGTATTACCCTGTGTAAAGGTATTAACCTGTGTAAAGGCATTACCCTGTCTAAAGGTATTACCCTGTCTAAAGGTATTACCCTGTGTAAAGGTATTACCCTGTGTAAAGGTATTACCCTGTCTAAAGGTATTACCCTGTGTAAAGGCATTACCCTGTGTAAAGGTATTACCCTGTGTAAAGGTATAACCCTGTCTAAAGGTATTACCCTGTGTAAAGGTATAACCCTGTCTAAAGGTATTACCCTGTGTAAAGGCATTACCCTGTGTAAAGGTATTACCCTGTCTAAAGGTATAACCCTGTCTAAAGGTATAACCCTGTCCTGTCTAAAGGTATTACCCTGTGTAAAGGCATTACCCTGTCTAAAGGTATAACCCTGTCTAAAGGTATTACCCTGTGTAAAGGTATTACCATGTGTAAATGTATTACCCTGTGTAAAGGTATTACCCTGTGTAAAGGTATTACCCTGTGTAAAGGTATTACCCTGTGTAAAGGTATTACCCTGTCTAAAGGTATTACCCTGTCTAAAGGTATTACCCTGTGTAAAGGTATTACCCTGTCTAAAGGTATTACCCTGTCTGAAGGTATTACCCTGTCTAAAGGTATTACCCTGTCTAAAGGTATTACCCTGTCTAAAGGTATTACCCTGTGTAAAGGCATTACCCTCTGTAAAGGTATTACCCTGTGTAAAGGTATTACCCTGTCTAAAGGTATTACCCTGTGTAAAGGTATAACCCTGTCTAAAGGTATTACCCTGTGTAAAGG
The DNA here is from genome assembly GCF_965601325.2 of Salmo salar. NCBI lineage: Eukaryota > Metazoa > Chordata > Actinopteri > Salmoniformes > Salmonidae > Salmo > Salmo salar. The sequence goes on from NC_138314.1 coordinate 44,301,886, forward strand.
CATTACCCTGTGTAAAGGTATTACCCTGTGTAAAGGTATTACCCTGTCTAAAGGTATTACCCTGTCTAAAGGTAAAACCCTGTCTAAAGGTATTACCCTGTGTAAAGGTATTACCCCTGTCCTGTGTAAAGGTATTACCCTGTGTAAAGGTATAACCCTGTCTAAAGGCATTACCCTGTCTAAAGGCATTACCCTGTGTAAAGGTATAACCCTGTCTAAAGGTATTACCCTGTGTAAAGGTATAACCCTGTCTAAAGGTATTACCCTGTGTAAAGGCATTACCCTGTGTAAAGGTATTACCCTGTCTAAAGGTATAACCCTGTCTAAACGTATAACCCTTTCCTGTCTAAAGGTATAACCCTGTCCTGTCTAAAGGTATTACCCTGTGTAAAGGCATTACCCTGTCTAAAGGTATAACCCTGTCTAAAGGTATTACCCTGTGTAAAGGTATTACCCTGTGTAAAGGTATTACCCTGTGTAAAGGTATTATCCTGTCTAAAGGTATTACCCTGTCTAAAGGTATTACCCTGTGTAAAGGTATTACCCTGTCTGAAGGTATTACCCTGTCTAAAGGTATTACCCTGTCTGAAGGTATTACCCTGTCTAAAGGTATTACCCTGTCTAAAGGTATTACCCTGTCTAAAGGTATTACCCTGTTTAAAGGTATTACCCTGTGTAAAGGTATAACCCTGTCTAAAGGTATTACCCTGTGTAAAGGTATTACCCTGTCTAAAGGTATAACCCTGTCTAAAGGTATTACCCTGTGTAAAGGCATTACCCTGTGTAAAGGTATAACCCCTGTCTAAAGGTATTACCCTGGCTAAAGGTATTACCCTGTCTAAAGGTATTACCCTGTCTGAAGGTATTACCCTGTCTGAAGGTATTACCCTGTGTAAAGGTATTACCCTGTCTAAAGGTATTACCCTGTCTGAAGGTATTACCCTGTCTGAAGGTATTACCCTGTCTAAAGGTATTACCCTGTCTAAAGGTATTACCCTGTCTAAAGGTATTACCCTGTCTAAAGGTATTACCCTGTGTAAAGGTATTACCCTGTGTAAAGGTATTACCCTGTGAAAGGTATTACCCTGTGTAAAGGTATTACCCTGTGTAAAGGTATTACCCTGTCTAAAGGCATTACCCTGTGTAAAGGTATTACCCTGTCTAAAGGTATTACCCTGTCTAAAGGTATTACCCTGTCTAAAGGCATTACCCTTTCTAAAGTTATTACCCTGTGTAAAGGTATTAACCTGAGTAAAGGCATTACCCTGTCTAAAGGTATTACCCTGTGTAAAGGTATAACCCTGTCTAAAGGTATTACCCTGTGTAAAGGTATAACCCTGTCTAAAGGTATTACCCTGTGTAAAGGTATAACCCTGTCTAAAGGTATTACCCTGTGTAAAGGTATTACCCTGTGTAAAGGTATAACCCTGTCTAAAGGTATTACCCTGTCTAAAGGTATAACCCTGTCTAAAGGTATTACCCTGTCTAAAGGTATAACCCGGTCTAAATGTATTACCCTGTCTAAATGTATGATTCTGTCTAAAGGTATTACCCTGTCTGAAGGTATAACCCTGTCCTGTCTAAAGGTATTACCCTGTCTAAAGGTATTACCCTGTCTAAAGGTATTACCCTGTCTAAAGGCATTACCCTTTCTAAAGGTATTACCCTGTGTAAAGGTATAACCCTTTCTAAAGGTATTACCCTGTCTAAAGGTATTACCCTGTCTAAAGGTATAACCCTGTGTAAAGGTATTACCCTGTCTAAAGGTATAACCCTGTGTAAAGGTATTACCCTGTCTAAAGGTATTACCCTGTCTAAAGGTATTACCCTGTCTAAAGGTATTACCCTGTCTAAAGGTATTACCCTGTGTAAAGGTATTACCCTGTCTGAAGGTATTACCCTGTCTGAAGGTATTACCCTGTCTAAAGGTATTACCCTGTCTAAAGGTATTACCCTGTCTAAAGGTATTACCCTGTCCTGTCTAAAGGTATTACCCTGTCTAAAGGCATTACCCTTTCTAAAGGTATTACCCTGTGTAAAGGTATTACCCTGTCTGAAGGTATTACCCTGTCTAAAGGTATTACCCTGTCTAAAGGTATTACCCTGTCTGAAGGTATTACCCTGTCTAAAGGTATAACCCTGTCTAAAGGTATAACCCTGTCTAAAGGTATTACCCTGTCTAAAGGTATTACCCTGTCTAAAGGTATTACCCTGTCTGAAGGTATTACCCTGTCTGAAGGTATTACCCTGTGTAAAGGTATTACCCTGTCTAAAGGTATTACCCTGTCTGAAGGTATTACCCTGTCTGAAGGTATTACCCTGTCTAAAGGTATTACCCTGTCTAAAGGTATTACCCTGTGTAAAGGTATTACCCTGTGTAAAGGTATTACCCTGTGAAAGGTATTACCCTGTGTAAAGGTATTACCCTGTGTAAAGGTATTACCCTGTCTAAAGGCATTACCCTGTGTAAAGGTATTACCCTGTCTAAAGGTATTACCCTGTCTAAAGGTATTACCCTGTCTAAAGGCATTACCCTTTCTAAAGTTATTACCCTGTGTAAAGGTATTAACCTGAGTAAAGGCATTACCCTGTCTAAAGGTATTACCCTGTGTAAAGGTATAACCCTGTCTAAAGGTATTACCCTGTGTAAAGGTATAACCCTGTCTAAAGGTATTACCCTGTGTAAAGGTATAACCCTGTCTAAAGGTATTACCCTGTGTAAAGGTATTACCCTGTGTAAAGGTATAACCCTGTCTAAAGGTATTACCCTGTGTAAAGGTATTAACCTGTGTAAAGGCATTACCCTGTCTAAAGGTATTACCCTGTCTAAAGGTATTACCCTGTGTAAAGGTATTACCCTGTGTAAAGGTATTACCCTGTCTAAAGGTATTACCCTGTGTAAAGGCATTACCCTGTGTAAAGGTATTACCCTGTGTAAAGGTATAACCCTGTCTAAAGGTATTACCCTGTGTAAAGGTATAACCCTGTCTAAAGGTATTACCCTGTGTAAAGGCATTACCCTGTGTAAAGGTATTACCCTGTCTAAAGGTATAACCCTGTCTAAAGGTATAACCCTGTCCTGTCTAAAGGTATTACCCTGTGTAAAGGCATTACCCTGTCTAAAGGTATAACCCTGTCTAAAGGTATTACCCTGTGTAAAGGTATTACCATGTGTAAATGTATTACCCTGTGTAAAGGTATTACCCTGTGTAAAGGTATTACCCTGTGTAAAGGTATTACCCTGTGTAAAGGTATTACCCTGTCTAAAGGTATTACCCTGTCTAAAGGTATTACCCTGTGTAAAGGTATTACCCTGTCTAAAGGTATTACCCTGTCTGAAGGTATTACCCTGTCTAAAGGTATTACCCTGTCTAAAGGTATTACCCTGTCTAAAGGTATTACCCTGTGTAAAGGCATTACCCTCTGTAAAGGTATTACCCTGTGTAAAGGTATTACCCTGTCTAAAGGTATTACCCTGTGTAAAGGTATAACCCTGTCTAAAGGTATTACCCTGTGTAAAGGCATTACCCTGTGTAAAGGTATTACCCTGTGTAAAGGTATTACCCTGTCTAAAGGTATTACCCTGTCTAAAGGTAAAACCCTGTCTAAAGGTATTACCCTGTGTAAAGGTATTACCCCTGTCCTGTGTAAAGGTATTACCCTGTGTAAAGGTATAACCCTGTCTAAAGGCATTACCCTGTCTAAAGGCATTACCCTGTGTAAAGGTATAACCCTGTCTAAAGGTATTACCCTGTGTAAAGGTATAACCCTGTCTAAAGGTATTACCCTGTGTAAAGGCATTACCCTGTGTAAAGGTATTACCCTGTCTAAAGGTATAACCCTGTCTAAACGTATAACCCTTTCCTGTCTAAAGGTATAACCCTGTCCTGTCTAAAGGTATTACCCTGTGTAAAGGCATTACCCTGTCTAAAGGTATAACCCTGTCTAAAGGTATTACCCTGTGTAAAGGTATTACCCTGTGTAAAGGTATTACCCTGTGTAAAGGTATTATCCTGTCTAAAGGTATTACCCTGTCTAAAGGTATTACCCTGTGTAAAGGTATTACCCTGTCTGAAGGTATTACCCTGTCTAAAGGTATTACCCTGTCTGAAGGTATTACCCTGTCTAAAGGTATTACCCTGTCTAAAGGTATTACCCTGTCTAAAGGTATTACCCTGTCTAAAGGTATTACCCTGTGTAAAGGTATAACCCTGTCTAAAGGTATTACCCTGTGTAAAGGTATTACCCTGTCTAAAGGTATAACCCTGTCTAAAGGTATTACCCTGTGTAAAGGCATTACCCTGTGTAAAGGTATAACCCCTGTCTAAAGGTATTACCCTGGCTAAAGGTATTACCCTGTCTAAAGGTATTACCCTGTCTGAAGGTATTACCCTGTCTGAAGGTATTACCCTGTGTAAAGGTATTACCCTGTCTAAAGGTATTACCCTGTCTGAAGGTATTACCCTGTCTGAAGGTATTACCCTGTCTAAAGGTATTACCCTGTCTAAAGGTATTACCCTGTCTAAAGGTATTACCCTGTGTAAAGGTATTACCCTGTGTAAAGGTATTACCCTGTGAAAGGTATTACCCTGTGTAAAGGTATTACCCTGTGTAAAGGTATTACCCTGTCTAAAGGCATTACCCTGTGTAAAGGTATTACCCTGTCTAAAGGTATTACCCTATCTAAAGGTATTACCCTGTCTAAAGGCATTACCCTTTCTAAAGTTATTACCCTGTGTAAAGGTATTAACCTGAGTAAAGGCATTACCCTGTCTAAAGGTATTACCCTGTGTAAAGGTATAACCCTGTCTAAAGGTATTACCCTGTGTAAAGGTATAACCCTGTCTAAAGGTATTACCCTGTGTAAAGGTATAACCCTGTCTAAAGGTATTACCCTGTGTAAAGGTATTACCCTGTGTAAAGGTATAACCCTGTCTAAAGGTATTACCCTGTGTAAAGGTATTAACCTGTGTAAAGGCATTACCCTGTCTAAAGGTATTACCCTGTCTAAAGGTATTACCCTGTGTAAAGGTATTACCCTGTGTAAAGGTATTACCCTGTCTAAAGGTATTACCCTGTGTAAAGGCATTACCCTGTGTAAAGGTATTACCCTGTGTAAAGGTATAACCCTGTCTAAAGGTATTACCCTGTGTAAAGGTATAACCCTGTCTAAAGGTATTACCCTGTGTAAAGGCATTACCCTGTGTAAAGGTATTACCCTGTCTAAAGGTATAACCCTGTCTAAAGGTATAACCCTGTCCTGTCTAAAGGTATTACCCTGTGTAAAGGCATTACCCTGTCTAAAGGTATAACCCTGTCTAAAGGTATTACCCTGTGTAAAGGTATTACCATGTGTAAATGTATTACCCTGTGTAAAGGTATTACCCTGTGTAAAGGTATTACCCTGTGTAAAGGTATTACCCTGTGTAAAGGTATTACCCTGTCTAAAGGTATTACCCTGTCTAAAGGTATTACCCTGTGTAAAGGTATTACCCTGTCTAAAGGTATTACCCTGTCTGAAGGTATTACCCTGTCTAAAGGTATTACCCTGTCTAAAGGTATTACCCTGTCTAAAGGTATTACCCTGTGTGAAGGCATTACCCTCTGTAAAGGTATTACCCTGTGTAAAGGTATTACCCTGTCTAAAGGTATTACCCTGTGTAAAGGTATAACCCTGTCTAAAGGTATTACCCTGTGTAAAGGCATTACCCTGTGTAAAGGTATTACCCTGTGTAAAGGTATTACCCTGTCTAAAGGTATTACCCTGTCTAAAGGTAAAACCCTGTCTAAAGGTATTACCCTGTGTAAAGGTATTACCCCTGTCCTGTGTAAAGGTATTACCCTGTGTAAAGGTATAACCCTGTCTAAAGGCATTACCCTGTCTAAAGGCATTACCCTGTGTAAAGGTATAACCCTGTCTAAAGGTATTACCCTGTGTAAAGGTATAACCCTGTCTAAAGGTATTACCCTGTGTAAAGGCATTACCCTGTGTAAAGGTATTACCCTGTCTAAAGGTATAACCCTGTCTAAACGTATAACCCTTTCCTGTCTAAAGGTATAACCCTGTCCTGTCTAAAGGTATTACCCTGTGTAAAGGCATTACCCTGTCTAAAGGTATAACCCTGTCTAAAGGTATTACCCTGTGTAAAGGTATTACCCTGTGTAAAGGTATTACCCTGTGTAAAGGTATTATCCTGTCTAAAGGTATTACCCTGTCTAAAGGTATTACCCTGTGTAAAGGTATTACCCTGTCTGAAGGTATTACCCTGTCTAAAGGTATTACCCTGTCTGAAGGTATTACCCTGTCTAAAGGTATTACCCTGTCTACAGGTATTACCCTGTCTAAAGGTATAACCCTGTCTAAAGGTATTACCCTGTGTAAAGGTATAATCCTGTCTAAAGGTATTACCCTGTCTAAAGGTATTACCCTGTGTAAAGGTATTACCCTGTCTAAAGGTATTACCCTGTCTAAATGTATAACCCTGGCTAAAGGTATAACCCTGACTAAAGGTATTACCCTGTCTAAAGGTATAACCCTGTCTAAAGGTATTACCCTGTCTAAAGGTATTACCCTGTCTAAAGGTATTACCCTGTCTAAAGGTATTACCCTGTCTGAAGGTATTACCCTGTCTGAAGGTATTACCCTGTCTAAAGGTATAACCCTGTCTAAAGGTATTACCCTGTCTGAAGGTATAACCCTGTCTAAAGGTATAACCCTGTCTAAATGTATTACCCTGTCTGAAGGTATTACCCTGTCTAAAGGTATTACCCTGTCTAAAGGTATAACCCTGTCTAAAGGTATTACCCTGTTTAAAGGTATTACCCTGGCTAAAGGTATTACCCTGTCTAAAGGTATAACCCTGTCTAAAGGTATTACCCTGTCTAAAGGTATTACCCTGTGTAAAGGTATAACCCTGTGTAAAGGTATAACCCTGTGTAAAGGTATAACCCTGTCTAAAGGCATTACCCTGTCTAAAGGCATTACCCTGTCTAAAGGTATAACCCTGTCTAAAGGTATAACCCTGTCTAAAGGTATAACCCTGTCTAAAGGCATTACCCTGTCTAAAGGCATTACCCTGTCTAAAGGTATTACCCTGTCTAAAGGTATTACCCTGTCTAAAGGTATTACCCTGTCTAAAGGTATTACCCTGTGTAAAGGCATTACCCTGTCTAAAGGTATAACCCTGCCTAAAGGTATTACCCTGTCTAAAGGTATTACCCTGTCTAAAGGTATTACCCTGTCTAAAGGCATTACCCTGTCTAAAGGCATTACCCTGTCTAAAGGTATAACCCTGTCTAAAGGTATTACCCTGTCTAAAGGTATTACCCTGTCTAAAGGCATTACCCTGTCTAAAGGTATTACCCTGTCTAAAGGTATTACCCTGTCTAAAGGTATTACCCTGTCTAAAGGTATTACCCTGTCCTGTCTAAAGGTATTACCCTGTCTAAAGGTATAACCCTGTCTAAAGGTATTACCCTGTCTAAAGGTATTACCCTGTCTAAAGGTATAACCCTGTCTAAAGGTATTACCCTGTCTAAAGGTATTACCCTGTCTAAAGGTATTACCCTGTCTAAAGGTATAACCCTGTCTAAAGGTATTACCCTGTCTAAAGGTATTACCCTGTCTAAAGGTATTATCCTGTCTAAAGGCATTACCCTGTCTAAAGGCATTACCCTGTCTAAAGGTATTACCCTGTGTAAAGGTATTACCCTGTGTAAAGGCATTACCCTGTCTAAAGGTATAACCCTGTCTAAAGGTATTACCCTGTCTAAAGGCATTACCCTGTCTAAAGGCATTACCCTGTCTAAAGGTATAACCCTGTCTAAAGGCATTACCCTGTCTAAAGGTATTACCCTGTCTAAAGGTATTACCCTGTCCTGTCTAAAGGTATTACCCTGTCTAAAGGTATTACCCTGTCTAAAGGTATTACCCTGTCTAAAGGTATTACCCTGTCTAAAGGTATTACCCTGTCCTGTCTAAAGGCATTACCCTGTCTAAAGGTATTACCCTGTCTGAAGGTATTACCCTGTCTAAAGGTATTACCCTGTCCTGTCTAAAGGTATTACCCTGTCTAAAGGTATTACCCTGTGTAAAGGTATTACCCTGTCTAAAGGCATTACCCTGTCTGAAGGTATTACCCTGTCTGAAGGTATTACCCTGTCTAAAGGCATTACCCTGTCTAAAGGTATTACCCTGTCTAAAGGTATTACCCTGTCCTGTCTAAAGGTATTACCCTGTCTAAAGGCATTACCCTGTCTGAAGGTATTACCCTGTCTGAAGGTATTACCCTGTCTAAAGGCATTACCCTGTCTGAAGGTATTACCCTGTCTGAAGGTATTACCCTGTCTAAAGGTATAACCCTGTCTAAAGGTATTACCCTGTCTAAAGGTATTACCCTGTCTAAAGGTATAACCCTTTCTAAAGGTATTACCCTGTCTAAAGGTATTACCCTGTCTAAAGGTATTACCCTGTCTGAAGGTATTACCCTGTCTAAAGGTATTACCCTGTCTAAAGGTATTACCCTGTCTAAAGGTATTACCCTGTGTAAAGGCATTACCCTGTGTAAAGGTATTACCCTGTGTAAAGGTATTACCCTGTCTAAAGGTATTACCCTGTGTAAAGGTATAACCCTGTCTAAAGGTATTACCCTGTGTAAAGGCATTACCCTGTGTAAAGGTATTACCCTGTGTAAAGGTATTACCCTGTCTAAAGGTATTACCCTGTCTAAAGGTATAACCCTGTCTAAAGGTATTACCCTGTGTAAAGGTATTACCCCTGTCCTGTGTAAAGGTATTACCCTGTGTAAAGGTATAACCCTGTCTAAAGGCATTACCCTGTCTAAAGGCATTACCCTGTGTAAAGGTATAACCCTGTCTAAAGGTATTACCCTGTGTAAAGGTATAACCCTGTCTAAAGGTATTACCCTGTGTAAAGGCATTACCCTGTGTAAAGGTATTACCCTGTCTAAAGGTATAACCCTGTCTAAAGGTATAACCCTTTCCTGTCTAAAGGTATAACCCTGTCCTGTCTAAAGGTATTACCCTGTGTAAAGGCATTTCCCTGTCTAAAGGTATAACCCTGTCTAAAGGTATTACCCTGTGTAAAGGTATTACCATGGGTAAAGGTATTACCCTGTGTAAAGGTATTACCCTGTGTAAAGGTATTACCCTGTGTAAAGGTATTATCCTGTCTAAAGGTATTACCTGGTCTAAAGGTATTACCCTGTGTAAAGGTATTACCCTGTCTGAAGGTATTACCCTGTCTAAAGGTATTACCCTGTCTGAAGGTATTACCCTGTCTAAAGGTATTACCCTGTCTAAAGGTATTACCCTGTCTAAAGGTATTACCCTGTCTAAAGGTATTACCCTGTGTAAAGGTATTACCCTGTCTAAAGGTATTACCCTGTCTAAAGGTATTACCCTGTCTAAAGGTATTACCCTGTCTAAAGGTATTACCCTGTGTAAAGGTATTACCCTGTCTGAAGGTATTACCCTGTCTGAAGGTATTACCCTGTCTAAAGGTATTACCCTGTCTAAAGGTATTACCCTGTCTAAAGGTATTACCCTGTCCTGTCTAAAGGTATTACCCTGTCTAAAGGCATTACCCTTTCTAAAGGTATTACCCTGTGTAAAGGTATTACCCTGTCTGAAGGTATTACCCTGTCTAAAGGTATTACCCTGTCTAAAGGTATTACCCTGTCTGAAGGTATTACCCTGTCTAAAGGTATAACCCTGTCTAAAGGTATAACCCTGTCTAAAGGTATTACCCTGTCTAAAGGTATTACCCTGTCTAAAGGTATTACCCTGTCTGAAGGTATTACCCTGTCTGAAGATATTACCCTGTGTAAAGGTATTACCCTGTCTAAAGGTATTACCCTGTCTGAAGGTATTACCCTGTCTGAAGGTATTACCCTGTCTAAAGGTATTACCCTGTCTAAAGGTATTACCCTGTGTAAAGGTATTACCCTGTGTAAAGGTATTACCCTGTGAAAGGTATTACCCTGTGTAAAGGTATTACCCTGTGTAAAGGTATTACCCTGTCTAAAGGCATTACCCTGTGTAAAGGTATTACCCTGTCTAAAGGTATTACCCTGTCTAAAGGTATTACCCTGTCTAAAGGCATTACCCTTTCTAAAGTTATTACCCTGTGTAAAGGTATTAACCTGAGTAAAGGCATTACCCTGTCTAAAGGTATTACCCTGTGTAAAGGTATAACCCTGTCTAAAGGTATTACCCTGTGTAAAGGTATAACCCTGTCTAAAGGTATTACCCTGTGTAAAGGTATAACCCTGTCTAAAGGTATTACCCTGTGTAAAGGTATTACCCTGTGTAAAGGTATAACCCTGTCTAAAGGTATTACCCTGTGTAAAGGTATTAACCAGTGTAAAGGCATTACCCTGTCTAAAGGTATTACCCTGTCTAAAGGTATTACCCTGTGTAAAGGTATTACCCTGTGTAAAGGTATTACCCTGTCTAAAGGTATTACCCTGTGTAAAGGCATTACCCTGTGTAAAGGTATTACCCTGTGTAAAGGTATAACCCTGTCTAAAGGTATTACCCTGTGTAAAGGTATAACCCTGTCTAAAGGTATTACCCTGTGTAAAGGCATTACCCTGTGTAAAGGTATTACCCTGTCTAAAGGTATAACCCTGTCTAAAGGTATAACCCTGTCCTGTCTAAAGGTATTACCCTGTGTAAAGGCATTACCCTGTCTAAAGGTATAACCCTGTCTAAAGGTATTACCCTGTGTAAAGGTATTACCATGTGTAAATGTATTACCCTGTGTAAAGGTATTACCCTGTGTAAAGGTATTACCCTGTGTAAAGGTATTACCCTGTGTAAAGGTATTACCCTGTCTAAAGGTATTACCCTGTCTAAAGGTATTACCCTGTGTAAAGGTATTACCCTGTCTAAAGGTATTACCCTGTCTGAAGGTATTACCCTGTCTAAAGGTATTACCCTGTCTAAAGGTATTACCCTGTCTAAAGGTATTACCCTGTGTAAAGGCATTACCCTCTGTAAAGGTATTACCCTGTGTAAAGGTATTACCCTGTCTAAAGGTATTACCCTGTGTAAAGGTATAACCCTGTCTAAAGGTATTACCCTGTGTAAAGGCATTACCCTGTGTAAAGGTATTACCCTGTGTAAAGGTATTACCCTGTCTAAAGGTATTACCCTGTCTAAAGGTAAAACCCTGTCTAAAGGTATTACCCTGTGTAAAGGTATTACCCCTGTCCTGTGTAAAGGTATTACCCTGTGTAAAGGTATAACCCTGTCTAAAGGCATTACCCTGTCTAAAGGCATTACCCTGTGTAAAGGTATAACCCTGTCTAAAGGTATTACCCTGTGTAAAGGTATAACCCTGTCTAAAGGTATTACCCTGTGTAAAGGCATTACCCTGTGTAAAGGTATTACCCTGTCTAAAGGTATAACCCTGTCTAAACGTATAACCCTTTCCTGTCTAAAGGTATAACCCTGTCCTGTCTAAAGGTATTACCCTGTGTAAAGGCATTACCCTGTCTAAAGGTATAACCCTGTCTAAAGGTATTACCCTGTGTAAAGGTATTACCCTGTGTAAAGGTATTACCCTGTGTAAAGGTATTATCCTGTCTAAAGGTATTACCCTGTCTAAAGGTATTACCCTGTGTAAAGGTATTACCCTGTCTGAAGGTATTACCCTGTCTAAAGGTATTACCCTGTCTGAAGGTATTACCCTGTCTAAAGGTATTACCCTGTCTAAAGGTATTACCCTGTCTAAAGGTATTACCCTGTTTAAAGGTATTACCCTGTGTAAAGGTATAACCCTGTCTAAAGGTATTACCCTGTGTAAAGGTATTACCCTGTCTAAAGGTATAACCCTGTCTAAAGGTATTACCCTGTGTAAAGGCATTACCCTGTGTAAAGGTATAACCCCTGTCTAAAGGTATTACCCTGGCTAAAGGTATTACCCTGTCTAAAGGTATTACCCTGTCTGAAGGTATTACCCTGTCTGAAGGTATTACCCTGTGTAAAGGTATTACCCTGTCTAAAGGTATTACCCTGTCTGAAGGTATTACCCTGTCTGAAGGTATTACCCTGTCTAAAGGTATTACCCTGTCTAAAGGTATTACCCTGTCTAAAGGTATTACCCTGTCTAAAGGTATTACCCTGTGTAAAGGTATTACCCTGTGTAAAGGTATTACCCTGTGAAAGGTATTACCCTGTGTAAAGGTATTACCCTGTGTAAAGGTATTACCCTGTCTAAAGGCATTACCCTGTGTAAAGGTATTACCCTGTCTAAAGGTATTACCCTGTCTAAAGGTATTACCCTGTCTAAAGGCATTACCCTTTCTAAAGTTATTACCCTGTGTAAAGGTATTAACCTGAGTAAAGGCATTACCCTGTCTAAAGGTATTACCCTGTGTAAAGGTATAACCCTGTCTAAAGGTATTACCCTGTGTAAAGGTATAACCCTGTCTAAAGGTATTACCCTGTGTAAAGGTATAACCCTGTCTAAAGGTATTACCCTGTGTAAAGGTATTACCCTGTGTAAAGGTATAACCCTGTCTAAAGGTATTACCCTGTCTAAAGGTATAACCCTGTCTAAAGGTATTACCCTGTCTAAAGGTATAACCCGGTCTAAATGTATTACCCTGTCTAAATGTATGATTCTGTCTAAAGGTATTACCCTGTCTGAAGGTATAACCCTGTCCTGTCTAAAGGTATTACCCTGTCTAAAGGTATTACCCTGTCTAAAGGTATTACCCTGTCTAAAGGCATTACCCTTTCTAAAGGTATTACCCTGTGTAAAGGTATAACCCTTTCTAAAGGTATTACCCTGTCTAAAGGTATTACCCTGTCTAAAGGTATAACCCTGTGTAAAGGTATTACCCTGTCTAAAGGTATAACCCTGTGTAAAGGTATTACCCTGTCTAAAGGTATTACCCTGTCTAAAGGTATTACCCTGTCTAAAGGTATTACCCTGTCTAAAGGTATTACCCTGTGTAAAGGTATTACCCTGTCTGAAGGTATTACCCTGTCTGAAGGTATTACCCTGTCTAAAGGTATTACCCTGTCTAAAGGTATTACCCTGTCTAAAGGTATTACCCTGTCCTGTCTAAAGGTATTACCCTGTCTAAAGGCATTACCCTTTCTAAAGGTATTACCCTGTGTAAAGGTATTACCCTGTCTGAAGGTATTACCCTGTCTAAAGGTATTACCCTGTCTAAAGGTATTACCCTGTCTGAAGGTATTACCCTGTCTAAAGGTATAACCCTGTCTAAAGGTATAACCCTGTCTAAAGGTATTACCCTGTCTAAAGGTATTACCCTGTCTAAAGGTATTACCCTGTCTGAAGGTATTACCCTGTCTGAAGGTATTACCCTGTGTAAAGGTATTACCCTGTCTAAAGGTATTACCCTGTCTGAAGGTATTACCCTGTCTGAAGGTATTACCCTGTCTAAAGGTATTACCCTGTCTAAAGGTATTACCCTGTGTAAAGGTATTACCCTGTGTAAAGGTATTACCCTGTGAAAGGTATTACCCTGTGTAAAGGTATTACCCTGTGTAAAGGTATTACCCTGTCTAAAGGCATTACCCTGTGTAAAGGTATTACCCTGTCTAAAGGTATTACCCTGTCTAAAGGTATTACCCTGTCTAAAGGCATTACCCTTTCTAAAGTTATTACCCTGTGTAAAGGTATTAACCTGAGTAAAGGCATTACCCTGTCTAAAGGTATTACCCTGTGTAAAGGTATAACCCTGTCTAAAGGTATTACCCTGTGTAAAGGTATAACCCTGTCTAAAGGTATTACCCTGTGTAAAGGTATAACCCTGTCTAAAGGTATTACCCTGTGTAAAGGTATTACCCTGTGTAAAGGTATAACCCTGTCTAAAGGTATTACCCTGTGTAAAGGTATTAACCTGTGTAAAGGCATTACCCTGTCTAAAGGTATTACCCTGTCTAAAGGTATTACCCTGTGTAAAGGTATTACCCTGTGTAAAGGTATTACCCTGTCTAAAGGTATTACCCTGTGTAAAGGCATTACCCTGTGTAAAGGTATTACCCTGTGTAAAGGTATAACCCTGTCTAAAGGTATTACCCTGTGTAAAGGTATAACCCTGTCTAAAGGTATTACCCTGTGTAAAGGCATTACCCTGTGTAAAGGTATTACCCTGTCTAAAGGTATAACCCTGTCTAAAGGTATAACCCTGTCCTGTCTAAAGGTATTACCCTGTGTAAAGGCATTACCCTGTCTAAAGGTATAACCCTGTCTAAAGGTATTACCCTGTGTAAAGGTATTACCATGTGTAAATGTATTACCCTGTGTAAAGGTATTACCCTGTGTAAAGGTATTACCCTGTGTAAAGGTATTACCCTGTGTAAAGGTATTACCCTGTCTAAAGGTATTACCCTGTCTAACTGTATTACCCTGTGTAAAGGTATTACCCTGTCTAAAGGTATTACCCTGTCTGAAGGTATTACCCTGTCTAAAGGTATTACCCTGTCTAAAGGTATTACCCTGTCTAAAGGTATTACCCTGTGTAAAGGCATTACCCTCTGTAAAGGTATTACCCTGTGTAAAGGTATTACCCTGTCTAAAGGTATTACCCTGTGTAAAGGTATAACCCTGTCTAAAGGTATTACCCTGTGTAAAGGCATTACCCTGTGTAAAGGTATTACCCTGTGTAAAGGTATTACCCTGTCTAAAGGTATTACCCTGTCTAAAGGTAAAACCCTGTCTAAAGGTATTACCCTGTGTAAAGGTATTACCCCTGTCCTGTGTAAAGGTATTACCCTGTGTAAAGGTATAACCCTGTCTAAAGGCATTACCCTGTCTAAAGGCATTACCCTGTGTAAAGGTATAACCCTGTCTAAAGGTATTACCCTGTGTAAAGGTATAACCCTGTCTAAAGGTATTACCCTGTGTAAAGGCATTACCCTGTGTAAAGGTATTACCCTGTCTAAAGGTATAACCCTGTCTAAACGTATAACCCTTTCCTGTCTAAAGGTATAACCCTGTCCTGTCTAAAGGTATTACCCTGTGTAAAGGCATTACCCTGTCTAAAGGTATAACCCTGTCTAAAGGTATTACCCTGTGTAAAGGTATTACCCTGTGTAAAGGTATTACCCTGTGTAAAGGTATTATCCTGTCTAAAGGTATTACCCTGTCTAAAGGTATTACCCTGTGTAAAGGTATTACCCTGTCTGAAGGTATTACCCTGTCTAAAGGTATTACCCTGTCTGAAGGTATTACCCTGTCTAAAGGTATTACCCTGTCTAAAGGTATTACCCTGTCTAAAGGTATTACCCTGTCTAAAGGTATTACCCTGTGTAAAGGTATAACCCTGTCTAAAGGTATTACCCTGTGTAAAGGTATTACCCTGTCTAAAGGTATAACCCTGTCTAAAGGTATTACCCTGTGTAAAGGCATTACCCTGTGTAAAGGTATAACCCCTGTCTAAAGGTATTACCCTGGCTAAAGGTATTACCCTGTCTAAAGGTATTACCCTGTCTGAAGGTATTACCCTGTCTGAAGGTATTACCCTGTGTAAAGGTATTACCCTGTCTAAAGGTATTACCCTGTCTGAAGGTATTACCCTGTCTGAAGGTATTACCCTGTCTAAAGGTATTACCCTGTCTAAAGGTATTACCCTGTCTAAAGGTATTACCCTGTGTAAAGGTATTACCCTGTGTAAAGGTATTACCCTGTGAAAGGTATTACCCTGTGTAAAGGTATTACCCTGTGTAAAGGTATTACCCTGTCTAAAGGCATTACCCTGTGTAAAGGTATTACCCTGTCTAAAGGTATTACCCTATCTAAAGGTATTACCCTGTCTAAAGGCATTACCCTTTCTAAAGTTATTACCCTGTGTAAAGGTATTAACCTGAGTAAAGGCATTACCCTGTCTAAAGGTATTACCCTGTGTAAAGGTATAACCCTGTCTAAAGGTATTACCCTGTGTAAAGGTATAACCCTGTCTAAAGGTATTACCCTGTGTAAAGGTATAACCCTGTCTAAAGGTATTACCCTGTGTAAAGGTATTACCCTGTGTAAAGGTATAACCCTGTCTAAAGGTATTACCCTGTGTAAAGGTATTAACCTGTGTAAAGGCATTACCCTGTCTAAAGGTATTACCCTGTCTAAAGGTATTACCCTGTGTAAAGGTATTACCCTGTGTAAAGGTATTACCCTGTCTAAAGGTATTACCCTGTGTAAAGGCATTACCCTGTGTAAAGGTATTACCCTGTGTAAAGGTATAACCCTGTCTAAAGGTATTACCCTGTGTAAAGGTATAACCCTGTCTAAAGGTATTACCCTGTGTAAAGGCATTACCCTGTGTAAAGGTATTACCCTGTCTAAAGGTATAACCCTGTCTAAAGGTATAACCCTGTCCTGTCTAAAGGTATTACCCTGTGTAAAGGCATTACCCTGTCTAAAGGTATAACCCTGTCTAAAGGTATTACCCTGTGTAAAGGTATTACCATGTGTAAATGTATTACCCTGTGTAAAGGTATTACCCTGTGTAAAGGTATTACCCTGTGTAAAGGTATTACCCTGTGTAAAGGTATTACCCTGTCTAAAGGTATTACCCTGTCTAAAGGTATTACCCTGTGTAAAGGTATTACCCTGTCTAAAGGTATTACCCTGTCTGAAGGTATTACCCTGTCTAAAGGTATTACCCTGTCTAAAGGTATTACCCTGTCTAAAGGTATTACCCTGTGTAAAGGCATTACCCTCTGTAAAGGTATTACCCTGTGTAAAGGTATTACCCTGTCTAAAGGTATTACCCTGTGTAAAGGTATAACCCTGTCTAAAGGTATTACCCTGTGTAAAGGCATTACCCTGTGTAAAGGTATTACCCTGTGTAAAGGTATTACCCTGTCTAAAGGTATTACCCTGTCTAAAGGTAAAACCCTGTCTAAAGGTATTACCCTGTGTAAAGGTATTACCCCTGTCCTGTGTAAAGGTATTACCCTGTGTAAAGGTATAACCCTGTCTAAAGGCATTACCCTGTCTAAAGGCATTACCCTGTGTAAAGGTATAACCCTGTCTAAAGGTATTACCCTGTGTAAAGGTATAACCCTGTCTAAAGGTATTACCCTGTGTAAAGGCATTACCCTGTGTAAAGGTATTACCCTGTCTAAAGGTATAACCCTGTCTAAACGTATAACCCTTTCCTGTCTAAAGGTATAACCCTGTCCTGTCTAAAGGTATTACCCTGTGTAAAGGCATTACCCTGTCTAAAGGTATAACCCTGTCTAAAGGTATTACCCTGTGTAAAGGTATTACCCTGTGTAAAGGTATTACCCTGTGTAAAGGTATTATCCTGTCTAAAGGTATTACCCTGTCTAAAGGTATTACCCTGTGTAAAGGTATTACCCTGTCTGAAGGTATTACCCTGTCTAAAGGTATTACCCTGTCTGAAGGTATTACCCTGTCTAAAGGTATTACCCTGTCTACAGGTATTACCCTGTCTAAAGGTATTACCCTGTCTAAAGGTATTACCCTGTGTAAAGGTATAACCCTGTCTAAAGGTATTACCCTGTGTAAAGGTATTACCCTGTCTAAAGGTATAACCCTGTCTAAAGGTATTACCCTGTGTAAAGGCATTACCCTGTGTAAAGGTATAACCCCTGTCTAAAGGTATTACCCTGGCTAAAGGTATTACCCTGTCTAAAGGCATTACCCTGTCTAAAGGTATTACCCTGTGTAAAGGTATTACCCTGTGTAAAGGTATAACCCTGTGTAAAGGTATTACCCTGTGTAAAGGTATTACCCTGTGTAAAGGTATAACCCTGTGTAAAGGTATTACCCTGTGTAAAGGCATTACCCTGTCTAAAGGTATTACCCTGTGTAAAGGCATTACCCTGTCTAAAGGTATAACCCTGTGTAAAGGTATTACCCTGTCTAAAGGTATTACCCTGTTTAAAGGTATAACCCTGTGTAAAGGTATTACCCTGTGTAAAGGTATTACCCTGTGTAAAGGTATTACCCTGTCTAAAGGTATTACCCTGTGTAAAGGTATAACCCTGTGTAAAGGTATTACCCTGTCTAAAGGTATTTCCCTGTCTAAAGGTATAACCCTGTCTGAAGGCATTACCCTGTGTAAAGGTATTACCCTGTCTAAAGGTATAACCCTGTGTAAAGGTATTACCCTGTCTAAAGGTATTACCCTGTCTAAAGGTATTACCCTGTCTAAAGGTATTACCCTGTGTAAAGGTATAACCCTGTCTAAAGGTATTACCCTGTGTAAAGGTATAATCCTGTCTAAAGGTATTACCCTGTCTAAAGGTATTACCCTGTGTAAAGGTATTACCCTGTCTAAAGGTATTACCCTGTCTAAATGTATAACCCTGGCTAAAGGTATAACCCTGACTAAAGGTATTACCCTGTCTAAAGGTATAACCCTGTCTAAAGGTATTACCCTGTCTAAAGGTATTACCCTGTCTAAAGGTATTACCCTGTCTAAAGGTATTACCCTGTCTGAAGGTATTACCCTGTCTGAAGGTATTACCCTGTCTAAAGGTATAACCCTGTCTAAAGGTATTACCCTGTCTGAAGGTATAACCCTGTCTAAAGGTATAACCCTGTCTAAATGTATTACCCTGTCTGAAGGTATTACCCTGTCTAAAGGTATTACCCTGTCTAAAGGTATAACCCTGTCTAAAGGTATTACCCTGTTTAAAGGTATTACCCTGGCTAAAGGTATTACCCTGTCTAAAGGTATAACCCTGTCTAAAGGTATTACCCTGTCTAAAGGTATTACCCTGTGTAAAGGTATAACCCTGTGTAAAGGTATAACCCTGTGTAAAGGTATAACCCTGTCTAAAGGCATTACCCTGTCTAAAGGCATTACCCTGTCTAAAGGTATAACCCTGTCTAAAGGTATAACCCTGTCTAAAGGTATAACCCTGTCTAAAGGCATTACCCTGTCTAAAGGCATTACCCTGTCTAAAGGTATTACCCTGTCTAAAGGTATTACCCTGTCTAAAGGTATTACCCTGTCTAAAGGTATTACCCTGTGTAAAGGCATTACCCTGTCTAAAGGTATAACCCTGCCTAAAGGTATTACCCTGTCTAAAGGTATTACCCTGTCTAAAGGTATTACCCTGTCTAAAGGCATTACCCTGTCTAAAGGCATTACCCTGTCTAAAGGTATAACCCTGTCTAAAGGTATTACCCTGTCTAAAGGTATTACCCTGTCTAAAGGCATTACCCTGTCTAAAGGTATTACCCTGTCTAAAGGTATTACCCTGTCTAAAGGTATTACCCTGTCTAAAGGTATTACCCTGTCCTGTCTAAAGGTATTACCCTGTCTAAAGGTATAACCCTGTCTAAAGGTATTACCCTGTCTAAAGGTATTACCCTGTCTAAAGGTATAACCCTGTCTAAAGGTATTACCCTGTCTAAAGGTATTACCCTGTCTAAAGGTATTACCCTGTCTAAAGGTATAACCCTGTCTAAAGGTATTACCCTGTCTAAAGGTATTACCCTGTCTAAAGGTATTATCCTGTCTAAAGGCATTACCCTGTCTAAAGGCATTACCCTGTCTAAAGGTATTACCCTGTGTAAAGGTATTACCCTGTGTAAAGGCATTACCCTGTCTAAAGGTATAACCCTGTCTAAAGGTATTACCCTGTCTAAAGGCATTACCCTGTCTAAAGGCATTACCCTGTCTAAAGGTATAACCCTGTCTAAAGGCATTACCCTGTCTAAAGGTATTACCCTGTCTAAAGGTATTACCCTGTCCTGTCTAAAGGTATTACCCTGTCTAAAGGTATTACCCTGTCTAAAGGTATTACCCTGTCTAAAGGTATTACCCTGTCTAAAGGTATTACCCTGTCCTGTCTAAAGGCATTACCCTGTCTAAAGGTATTACCCTGTCTGAAGGTATTACCCTGTCTAAAGGTATTACCCTGTCCTGTCTAAAGGTATTACCCTGTCTAAAGGTATTACCCTGTGTAAAGGTATTACCCTGTCTAAAGGCATTACCCTGTCTGAAGGTATTACCCTGTCTGAAGGTATTACCCTGTCTAAAGGCATTACCCTGTCTAAAGGTATTACCCTGTCTAAAGGTATTACCCTGTCCTGTCTAAAGGTATTACCCTGTCTAAAGGCATTACCCTGTCTGAAGGTATTACCCTGTCTGAAGGTATTACCCTGTCTAAAGGCATTACCCTGTCTGAAGGTATTACCCTGTCTGAAGGTATTACCCTGTCTAAAGGTATAACCCTGTCTAAAGGTATTACCCTGTCTAAAGGTATTACCCTGTCTAAAGGTATAACCCTTTCTAAAGGTATTACCCTGTCTAAAGGTATTACCCTGTCTAAAGGTATTACCCTGTCTGAAGGTATTACCCTGTCTAAAGGTATTACCCTGTCTAAAGGTATTACCCTGTCTAAAGGTATTACCCTGTGTAAAGGCATTACCCTGTGTAAAGGTATTACCCTGTGTAAAGGTATTACCCTGTCTAAAGGTATTACCCTGTGTAAAGGTATAACCCTGTCTAAAGGTATTACCCTGTGTAAAGGCATTACCCTGTGTAAAGGTATTACCCTGTGTAAAGGTATTACCCTGTCTAAAGGTATTACCCTGTCTAAAGGTATAACCCTGTCTAAAGGTATTACCCTGTGTAAAGGTATTACCCCTGTCCTGTGTAAAGGTATTACCCTGTGTAAAGGTATAACCCTGTCTAAAGGCATTACCCTGTCTAAAGGCATTACCCTGTGTAAAGGTATAACCCTGTCTAAAGGTATTACCCTGTGTAAAGGTATAACCCTGTCTAAAGGTATTACCCTGTGTAAAGGCATTACCCTGTGTAAAGGTATTACCCTGTCTAAAGGTATAACCCTGTCTAAAGGTATAACCCTTTCCTGTCTAAAGGTATAACCCTGTCCTGTCTAAAGGTATTACCCTGTGTAAAGGCATTTCCCTGTCTAAAGGTATAACCCTGTCTAAAGGTATTACCCTGTGTAAAGGTATTACCATGGGTAAAGGTATTACCCTGTGTAAAGGTATTACCCTGTGTAAAGGTATTACCCTGTGTAAAGGTATTATCCTGTCTAAAGGTATTACCTGGTCTAAAGGTATTACCCTGTGTAAAGGTATTACCCTGTCTGAAGGTATTACCCTGTCTAAAGGTATTACCCTGTCTGAAGGTATTACCCTGTCTAAAGGTATTACCCTGTCTAAAGGTATTACCCTGTCTAAAGGTATTACCCTGTCTAAAGGTATTACCCTGTGTAAAGGTATAACCCTGTCTAAAGGTATTACCCTGTGTAAAGGTATTACCCTGTCTAAAGGTATAACCCTGTCTAAAGGTATTACCCTGTGTAAAGGCATTACCCTGTGTAAAGGTATAACCCCTGTCTAAAGGTATAACCCTGGCTAAAGGTCTTACCCTGTCTAAAGGCATTACCCTGTCTAAAGGTATTAGCCTGTGTAAAGGTATTACCCTGTGTAAAGGTATAACCCTGTGTAAAGGTATTACCCTGTGTAAAGGTATTACCCTGTGTAAAGGTATAACCCTGTGTAAAGGTATTACCCTGTGTAAAGGCATTACCCTGTCTAAAGGTATTACCCTGTGTAAAGGCATTACCCTGTCTAAAGGTATTACCCTGTCTGAAGGTATTACCCTGTGTAAAGGTATAACCCTGTCTAAAGGTATTACCCTGTGTAAAGGTATAACCCTGTGTAAAGGTATTACCCTGTCTAAAGGTATTACCCTGTTTAAAGGTATAACCCTGTGTAAAGGTATTACCCTGTCTAAAGGTATAACCCTGTGTAAAGGTATTACCCTGTCTAAAGGTATTACCCTGTCTAAAGGTATTACCCTGTCTAAAGGTATTACCCTGTCTAAAGGTATTACCCTGTCTAAAGGTATTACCCTGTCTAAAGGTATTACCCTGTGTAAAGGTATAACCCTGTCTAAAGGTATTACCCTGTGTAAAGGTATTACCCTGTCTAAAGGTATAACCCTGTCTAAAGGTATTACCCTGTCTAAAGGTATTACCCTGTCTAAAGGTATTACCCTGTCTAAAGGTATTACCCTGTCCTGTCTAAAGGTATTACCCTGTCTAAAGGTATTACCCTGTCTAAAGGTATAACCCTGTCTAAAGGTATTACCCTGTCTAAAGGTATTACCCTGTCTAAAGGTATTACCCTGTCTAAAGGTATAACCCTGTCTAAAGGTATTACCCTGTCTAAAGGTATTACCCTGTCTAAAGGTATTATCCTGTCTAAAGGCATTACCCTGTCTAAAGGCATTACCCTGTCTAAAGGTATAACCCTGTCAAAAGGTATTACCCTGTCTAAAGGTATTACCCTGTCTAAAGGCATTACCCTGTCTAAAGGTATTACCCTGTCTAAAGATATTACCCTGTCTAAAGGTATTACCCTGTCTAAAGGTATTACCCTGTCCTGTCTAAAGGTATTACCCTGTCTAAAGGTATTACCCTGTGTAAAGGTATTACCCTGTCTAAAGGCATTACCCTGTCTGAAGGTATTACCCTATCTGAAGGTATTACCCTGTCTAAAGGCATTACCCTGTCTAAAGGTATTACCCTGTCTAAAGGTATTACCCTGTCCTGTCTAAAGGTATTACCCTGTCTAAAGGCATTACCCTGTCTGAAGGTATTACCCTGTCTGAAGGTATTACCCTGTCTAAAGGCATTACCCTGTCTGAAGATATTACCCTGTCTGAAGGTATTACCCTGTCTAAAGGTATAACCCTGTCTAAAGGTATTACCCTGTCTAAAGGTATTACCCTGTCTAAAGGTATAACCCTGTCTAAAGGTATTACCCTGTCTAAAGGTATTACCCTGTCTAAAGGTATTACCCTGTCTGAAGGTATTACCCTGTCTAAAGGTATTACCCTGTCTAAAGGTATTACCCTGTGTAAAGGCATTACCCTGTGTAAAGGTATTACCCTGTGTAAAGGTATTACCCTGTCTAAAGGTATTACCCTGTGTAAAGGTATAACCCTGTCTAAAGGTATTACCCTGTGTAAAGGCATTACCCTCTGTAAAGGTATTACCCTGTGTAAAGGTATTACCCTGTCTAAAGGTATTACCCTGTCTAAAGGTATAACCCTGTCTAAAGGTATTACCCTGTGTAAAGGTATTACCCCTGTCCTGTGTAAAGGTATTACCCTGTGTAAAGGTATAACCCTGTCTAAAGGCATTACCCTGTCTAAAGGCATAACCCTGTGTAAAGGTATAACCCTGTCTAAAGGTATTACCCTGTGTAAAGGTATAACCCTGTCTAAAGGTATTACCCTGTGTAAAGGCATTACCCTGTGTAAAGGTATTACCCTGTCTAAAGGTATAACCCTGTCTAAAGGTATAACCCTTTCCTGTCTAAAGGTATAACCCTGTCCTGTCTAAAGGTATTACCCTGTGTAAAGGCATTTCCCTGTCTAAAGGTATAACCCTGTCTAAAGGTATTACCCTGTGTAAAGGTATTACCATGGGTAAAGGTATTACCCTGTGTAAAGGTATTACCCTGTGTAAAGGTATTACCCTGTCTAAAGGTATTACCCTGTCTAAAGGTATTACCCTGTGTAAAGGTATTACCCTGTCTGAAGGTATTACCCTGTCTAAAGGTATTACCCTGTCTGAAGGTATTACCCTGTCTAAAGGTATTACCCTGTCTAAAGGTATTACCCTGTCTAAAGGTATTACCCTGTCTAAAGGTATTACCCTGTGTAAAGGTATAACCCTGTCTAAAGGTATTACCCTGTGTAAAGGTATTACCCTGTCTAAAGGTATAACCCTGTCTAAAGGTATTACCCTGTGTAAAGGCATTACCCTGTGTAAAGGTATAACCCCTGTCTAAAGGTATTACCCTGGCTAAAGGTATTACCCTGTCTAAAGGCATTACCCTGTGTAAAGGTATAACCCTGTCTAAAGGTATTACCCTGTGTAAAGGTATTACCCTGTCTAAAGGTATAACCCTGTCTAAAGGTATTACCCTGTCTAAAGGTATTACCCTGTCTAAAGGTATTACCCTGTCTAAAGGTATTACCCTGTCCTGTCTAAAGGTATTACCCTGTCTAAAGGTATAACCCTGTCTAAAGGTATTACCCTGTCTAAAGGTATTACCCTGTCTAAAGGTATAACCCTGTCTAAAGGTATTACCCTGTCTAAAGGTATTACCCTGTCTAAAGGTATTACCCTGTCTAAAGGTATAACCCTGTCTAAAGGTATTACCCTGTCTAAAGGTATTACCCTGTCTAAAGGTATTATCCTGTCTAAAGGCATTACCCTGTCTAAAGGCATTACCCTGTCTAAAGGTATAACCCTGTCAAAAGGTATTACCCTGTCTAAAGGTATTACCCTGTCTAAAGGCATTACCCTGTCTAAAGGTATTACCCTGTCTAAAGATATTACCCTGTCTAAAGGTATTACCCTGTCTAAAGGTATTACCCTGTCCTGTCTAAAGGTATTACCCTGTCTAAAGGTATTACCCTGTGTAAAGGTATTACCCTGTCTAAAGGCATTACCCTGTCTGAAGGTATTACCCTATCTGAAGGTATTACCCTGTCTAAAGGCATTACCCTGTCTAAAGGTATTACCCTGTCTAAAGGTATTACCCTGTCCTGTCTAAAGGTATTACCCTGTCTAAAGGCATTACCCTGTCTGAAGGTATTACCCTGTCTGAAGGTATTACCCTGTCTAAAGGCATTACCCTGTCTGAAGATATTACCCTGTCTGAAGGTATTACCCTGTCTAAAGGTATAACCCTGTCTAAAGGTATTACCCTGTCTAAAGGTATTACCCTGTCTAAAGGTATAACCCTGTCTAAAGGTATTACCCTGTCTAAAGGTATTACCCTGTCTAAAGGTATTACCCTGTCTAAAGGTATTACCCTGTCTAAAGGTATTACCCTGTGTAAAGGTATTACCCTGTGTAAAGGTATTACCCTGTCTAAAGGTATTACCCTGTGTAAAGGTATAACCCTGTCTAAAGGTATTACCCTGTGTAAAGGCATTACCCTGTGTAAAGGTATTACCCTGTGTAAAGGTATTACCCTGTCTAAAGGTATTACCCTGTCTAAAGGTATAACCCTGTCTAAAGGTATTACCCTGTGTAAAGGTATTACCCCTGTCCTGTGTAAAGGTATTACCCTGTGTAAAGGTATAACCCTGTCTAAAGGCATTACCCTGTCTAAAGGCATAACCCTGTGTAAAGGTATAACCCTGTCTAAAGGTATTACCCTGTGTAAAGGTATAACCCTGTCTAAAGGTATTACCCTGTGTAAAGGCATTACCCTGTGTAAAGGTATTACCCTGTCTAAAGGTATAACCCTGTCTAAAGGTATAACCCTTTCCTGTCTAAAGGTATAACCCTGTCCTGTCTAAAGGTATTACCCTGTGTAAAGGCATTTCCCTGTCTAAAGGTATAACCCTGTCTAAAGGTATTACCCTGTGTAAAGGTATTACCATGGGTAAAGGTATTACCCTGTGTAAAGGTATTACCCTGTGTAAAGGTATTACCCTGTCTAAAGGTATTACCCTGTCTAAAGGTATTACCCTGTGTAAAGGTATTACCCTGTCTGAAGGTATTACCCTGTCTAAAGGTATTACCCTGTCTGAAGGTATTACCCTGTCTAAAGGTATTACCCTGTCTAAAGGTATTACCCTGTCTAAAGGTATTACCCTGTCTAAAGGTATTACCCTGTCTAAAGGTATTACCCTGTGTAAAGGTATAACCCTGTCTAAAGGTATTACCCTGTGTAAAGGTATTACCCTGTCTAAAGGTATAACCCTGTCTAAAGGTATTACCCTGTGTAAAGGCATTACCCTGTGTAAAGGTATAACCCCTGTCTAAAGGTATTACCCTGGCTAAAGGTATTACCCTGTCTAAAGGCATTACCCTGTCTAAAGGTATTACCCTGTGTAAAGGTATTACCCTGTGTAAAGTAATAACCCTGTGTAAAGGTATTACCCTGTGTAAAGGTATTACCCTGTGTAAAGGTATAACCCTGTGTAAAGGTATTACCCTGTGTAAAGGCATTACCCTGTCTAAAGGTATTACCCTGTGTAAAGGCATTACCCTGTCTAAAGGTATTACCCTGTCTGAAGGTATTACCCTGTGTAAAGGTATAACCCTGTCTAAAGGTATTACCCTGTGTAAAGGTATAACCCTGTGTAAAGGTATTACCCTGTCTAAAGGTATTACCCTGTTTAAAGGTATAACCCTGTGTAAAGGTATTACCCTGTGTAAAGGTATTACCCTGTGTAAAGGTATTACCCTGTCTAAAGGTATTACCCTGTGTAAAGGTATAACCCTGTGTAAAGGTATTACCCTGTCTAAAGGTATTTCCCTGTCTAAAGGTATTACCCTGTCTAAAGGTATAACCCTGTCTGAAGGCATTACCCTGTGTAAAGGTATTACCCTGTCTAAAGGTATAACCCTGTGTAAAGGTATTACCCTGTCTAAAGGTATTACCCTGTCTAAAGGTATTACCCTGTCTAAAGGTATTACCCTGTCTAAAGGTATTACCCTGTGTAAAGGTATAACCCTGTCTAAAGGTATTACCCTGTGTAAAGGTATAACCCTGTGTAAAGGTATAACCCTGTGTAAAGGTATAACCCTGTCTAAAGGTATTACCCTGTCTAAAGGTATTACCCTGTCTAAATGTATAACCCTGGCTAAAGGTATTACCCTGTCTAAAGGTATAACCCTGTCTAAAGGTATAACCCTGTCTAAAGGCATTACCCTGTCTAAAGGCATTACCCTGTCTAAAGGTATTACCCTGTCTAAAGGTATTACCCTGTCTAAAGGTATTACCCTGTGTAAAGGCATTACCCTGTCTAAAGGTATAACCCTGTCTAAAGGTATTACCCTGTCTAAAGGTATTACCCTGTCTAAAGGTATTACCCTGTCTAAAGGCATTACCCTGTCTAAAGGCATTACCCTGTCTAAAGGTATAACCCTGTCTAAAGGTATTACCCTGTCTAAAGGTATTACCCTGTCTAAAGGCATTACCCTGTCTAAAGGTATTACCCTGTCTAAAGGTATTACCCTGTCTAAAGGTATTACCCTGTCCTGTCTAAAGGTATTACCCTGTCTAAAGGTATAACCCTGTCTAAAGGTATTACCCTGTCTAAAGGTATTACCCTGTCTAAAGGTATAACCCTGTCTAAAGGTATTACCCTGTCTAAAGGTATTACCCTGTCTAAAGGTATTACCCTGTCTAAAGGTATTACCCTGTCTAAAGGTATAACCCTGTCTAAAGGTATTACCCTGTCTAAAGGTATTCCCCTGTCTAAAGGTATTATCCTGTCTAAAGGCATTACCCTGTCTAAAGGCATTACCCTGTCTAAAGGTATTACCCTGTGTAAAGGCATTACCCTGTGTAAAGGCATTACCCTGTCTAAAGGTATAACCCTGTCTAAAGGTATTACCCTGTCTAAAGGTATTACCCTGTCTAAAGGCATTACCCTGTCTAAAGGCATTACCCTGTCTAAAGGCATTACCCTGTCTAAAGGTATAACCCTGTCTAAAGGTATTACCCTGTCTAAAGGTATTACCCTGTCTAAAGGCATTACCCTGTCTAAAGGTATTACCCTGTCTAAAGGTATGGTATTACCCTGTCTAAAGGTATTACCCTGTCCTGTCTAAAGGTATTACCCTGTCTAAAGGTATAACCCTGTCTAAAGGTATTACCCTGTCTAAAGGTATTACCCTGTCTAAAGGTATAACCCTGTCTAAAGGTATTACCCTGTCTAAAGGTATTACCCTGTCTAAAGGTATTACCCTGTCTAAAGGTATAACCCTGTCTAAAGGTATTACCCTGTCTAAAGGTATTATCCTGTCTAAAGGCATTACCCTGTCTAAAGGCATTACCCTGTCTAAAGGTATAACCCTGTCAAAAGGTATTACCCTGTCTAAAGGTATTACCCTGTCTAAAGGCATTACCCTGTCTAAAGGTATTACCCTGTCTAAAGGTATTACCCTGTCTAAAGGTATTACCCTGTCTAAAGGTATTACCCTGTCCTGTCTAAAGGTATTACCCTGTCTAAAGGTATTACCCTGTGTAAAGGCATTACCCTGTCTGAAGGTATTACCCTGTCTGAAGGTATTACCCTGTCTAAAGGCATTACCCTGTCTAAAGGTATTACCCTGTCTAAAGGTATTACCCTGTCCTGTCTAAAGGTATTACCCTGTCTAAAGGCATTACCCTGTCTGAAGGTATTACCCTGTCTGAAGGTATTACCCTGTCTAAAGGCATTACCCTGTCTGAAGGTATTACCCTGTCTAAAGGTATAACCCTGTCTAAAGGTATAACCCTGTCTAAAGGTATTACCCTGTGTAAAGGTATTACCCTGTCTAAAGGTATTACCCTGTCTAAAGGTATAACCCTGTCTAAAGGTATAACCCTGTCTAAAGGTATTACCCTGTCTAAAGGTATAACCCTGTCTAAAGGTATAACCCTGTCTAAAGGTATTACCCTGTCTAAAGGCATTACCCTGTCTAAAGGTATAACCCTGTGTAAAGGTATTACCCTGTCTAAAGGTATAACCCTGTCTAAAGGTATTACCCTGTCTAAAGGTATAACCCTGTCTAAAGGTATAACCCTGTCTAAAGGTATAACCCTGTCCTGTCTAATGACTTTCAGATGTTTTCATGCCTCAAGTGGTGTTTCGTGAAACCTTCTCTCTGATTAGGTTCTGGAGGATTATCTACTAAATCAACACTCATCTATTAAATGTGACATTATGTCACTGAGTCATTTCTTGATTATTTGCCCTTTTATTGAGCTGTGTGGCGTCACGTCAAATCAACGTGGTGAATATTAAAGGGTGAAATAATTTAGAGGAACATAGCATATTAACACGCTGTAGTATATTCTACCTATGTTCTGTAGTTTCACTATAATATCACTGCAATACTGTGCTTCATAACATCTTCATAAGCAGCTCGTAACATGTTTCATAAGCAATGCACTAAATATTCGCTAGTTCTATATTACTAGACGACAACACTTTTACCCTTTTTATTTAATTTGTCATTTCTTACATTTATCCTTCACCTGCATTTTACAGGACCGCAACTAGTCTAGCTTGAAGCAGAGTTAGATCCCATTACCTCTGTTACAGTCCTTCTACCATGTTACAGTCCTTCAGTCCTCCTACCCTGTTACAGTACCTCTACCCTGTTACAGTCCTTCTACCCTTTTACAGTCCTCCTACCCTGTTACAGTCCTTCTACCCAGTTGCAGTCCTCCTACCCTGTTACAGTCCTGCTACCCAGTTGCAGTCCTCCTACCCTGTTACAGTCCTGCTACCATGTTACAGTCCTTCTACCCAGTTACAGTCCTTCTACCCAGTTACAGTCCATCTACCCAGTTACAGTCCTCCTACCCTGTTACAGTCCTTCTATCCAGTTACAGTCCTATTACCCTTTTACATTCGTTCTACCCAGTTACAGTCCTGCTACCCAGTTACAGTCCTCCTACCCTGTTACAGTTCTTCTACTCTGTTACAGTCCTTCTACCCTGTTACAGTCCTTCTACCCAGTTACAGTCCTTCAGTCCTTCTACCCTGTTACACTCCCTCTACCCTGTTACAGTCTTCTACTCTGTTACAGTCCTTCTACCCTGTTACAGTCCTTCTACCCTGTTACAGTCCTTCAGTCCTTCTACCCTGTTACAGTCCTTCTACCCTGTTACAGTCCTTCTACCCTGTTACAGTCCTTCTACCCAGTTACAGTCCCTCTACCCTGTTACACTCCCTCTACCCTGTTACAGTCCTCTACCCTGTTACAGTCCTTCAGTCCTTCTACCCTGTTACAGTCCTTCAGTCCTTCTACCCTGTTACACTCCCTCTACCCTGTTACAGTCCTTCTACCCTGTTTCAGTCCTTCTACCCTGTTACAGTCCTTCTACCCAGTTACAGTTATTCTACCCAGTTGCAGTCCTTCTACCCAGTTACAGTCCTTCTACCCTGTTACAGTCCTTCTACCATGTTACAGTCCTTCTACCCAGTTACAGTCCTTCTACCCAGTTACAGTCCTTCTACCCAGTTACAGTCCTCCTACCCTGTTACAGTCCTTCTACCCAGTTACAGTCCTTCTACCCTGTTACAGTCCTTCTACCCTGTTACAGTCCTTCTATCCAGTTACAGTCCTATTACCCTTTTACATTCTTTCTACCCAGTTACAGTCCTTCTACCCTGTTACAGTTCTTCTACTCTGTTACAGTCCTTCTACCCTGTTACAGTTCTTCTACTCTGTTACAGTCCTTCTACCCTGTTACAGTCCTTCTACCCTGTTACAGTCCTTCAGTCATGCTACCCTGTTACAGTCCCTCTACCCAGTTACAGTCCTTCTACCCTGTTACAATCCTTCTACCCTGTTACAGTCCTTCTACCCTGTTTCAGTCCTTCTACCCAGTTACAGTCCTTCTACCCTGTTACAGTCCTTCTACCCTGTTTCAGTCCCTCTACCCTGTTACAGTCCTTCTACCCAGTTACAGTTCCTCTACCCAGTTACAGTCCTTCTACCCTGTTACAGCCCCTCTACCCTCTTACAGTCCTTCAGTCCTTCTACCCAGTTACTGTCCTTCTACCCTGTTACAGTCCATCTACCCTGTTACAGTCCTTCAGTTTTACTACCCTGTTACAGTCCCTCTACCCTGTTACAGTCCTTCTACCCTGTTACAGTCCTTCTACCCAGTTACAGTCCTTTTGCCTTGTTACAATCCTTCTACCCAGTCCAGCCCCACCCGTCGCCTCTACCCTGTTACATTCCTTCTACCATGTTACAGTCCTTCAGTCCTTCTACCCTGTTACAGTCCTTCTACCCAGTCACAGTCCCTCTACCCTGTTACAGTCCTTCTACCCTGTTACAGTCCTTCAGTCCCTCTACCCTGTTACAGTCCTTCTACCCTGTTACAGTCCTTCAGTCCTTCTACCCTGTTACAGTCCTTCTACCCTGTTACAGTCCTTCTACCTTGTTACAGAGCTTCTAACCAGTTACAGTCCTTCTACCCAGTTGCAGTCCTTCTACCCTGTTACAGTCCTTCTACCCAGTTACAGTCCTTCTACCCAGTTACAGACCTTCTACCCTGTTACAGTCCTGCTACCTTGTTACAGTCCTTCTACCCAGTTACAGTCTTTACAAAATAATATTTCTTATATCCAGTATGCTGAATCTTGCTGATGATTAAGGTTTGATGTGATGATTCAAAATGGCCTCCTCTTCTTCCAGGTGTCCAGTGAAAGTTCTCCAGATAAGCTGAGTGATGCTCAGACCTTCACCATCGGAGTGATGCCTGAACTCCCAGGGTTCCCCCAGCTAGCACCCGCCTGTGACCTACAGATAACTGTAAGGGAGAAACAGGACTAGGGGAAAACAGGCACTGTCTCACTGTGGCATAGGCACCAATGATGTAAATGTTTATGTGTGTGTGTGTGTGTGGGTGTGTGTGTGTGTGTGTGTGTGTGTGTGTGTGTGTGTGTGTGTGTGTGTGTGTGTGTGTGTGTGTGTGTGTGTGTGTGTGTGTGTGTGTGTGTGTGTGTGTGTGTGTGTGTGTGTGTGTGTGTGTGAGAGAGATCGGTAAATTCCTCCTGTTCGTCTCTAAGAGCATTCTGATGCGTATCTGAAATATCAGTGTGGTTTATCAGTGTTTGATGCCACGGCTTTATCTCTTGTATGGTAATGTGTGTGTCCTTCTTTCGGGGGTGTGTGTGTGTGTGTGTGTGTGTGTGTGTGTGTGTGTGTGTGTGTGTGTGTGTGTGTGTGTGTGTGTGTGTGTGTGTGTGGTCCATGCAGGCTCTGGAAGATCGTGTGACGGTGCTAACACCCACAGCTTTGTCTTTTGTGGACTCTGAGACGCCCAGTGAAAAGCTTGTCTACAACATCACCAAGCCCCTACCTCAGGGACAAGGTAATCTACACAAACACACACACACACACACACACACACACACACACACACACACACACACACACACACACACACACACACACACACACACACACACACACACACACACACACACACACACACACAGACAGACAGACAGACACACATAGACACACACACACACACACACACACACACACACACACACACACACACACACACACACACACACACACACACACACACACACACACACAGACAGACAGACAGACAGACAGACAGACAGACAGACACACACACACACACACACCACACTTGCAAAAGTATTCACTCCCCTTGGCGTTTTTCCTATTTTGTTTCATTACAACCTGTAATTTAAATTGATTTTTATTTGGATTTCATTTAACCTCCCTGGGACGTTTGCGTCCCACCTAGTCAACAGCCAGTGGAATCGCGTGGGGCGAAATACAAATACCTCATAAATGCTATAACTTCAATTTCTCAAACATATGACTATTTTACACCATTTTAAAGACAAGACTCTCGTTAATCTAACCACACTGTCCGATTTCAAAAAGGCTTTACAGCGAAACATTAGATTATGTCAGGAGAGTACCTTGCTAAAAATAATCACACAGCCATTTTCAAAGCAAGCCAAAATGTCACAAAAACCAAAACCACAGCTAAATGCAGCACTAACCTTTGATGATCTTCATCAGATGACAACCCTAGGACATTATGTTATACAATACATTCATGTTTTGTTCAATCAAGTTCATATTTATATCAAAAACCAGCTTTTTACATTAGCATGTGATGTTCAGAACTAGCATACTACATACCCGCAAACTTCCGGTGAATTTACTTAATTACTCACGATTAACGTTCACAAAATACATAACAATTATTTTAAGAATTATAGATACAGAACTCCTTTATGCAATCGCTGTGTCAGATTTTAAAATAGCTTTTCGGCGAAAGCACATTTTGCAATATTCTGAGCAGATAGCCCGGCCATCACGGCTAGCTAATTTGACACCCACCAAGTTTGGCCCTCACCAAACTAAGATTTACTATAAGAAAAATTGGATTACCTTTGCTGTTCTTTGACAGAATGCACTGCCAGGACTACTACTTCAACAACAAATGTTGTTTTGGTTTGAAATAATCCATAGTTATATTGAAATAGCTCCGTTTTGTTTGTGCGTTCAGGTAACTATCCGAAGGGTGACGCGCGAGCGCATTTCGTGACAAAACATTTCAAAATATTCCATTACCGTATTCGAAGCGATAATATTCGTTCAAAGAGAGAAAGAAAAACATGTAGAATTCACATGAACGCGCATCTCCAGTGTCACTGTTCTCAGCCTGACCAGTAACAAAATCTCCTGCTGTTTTTCGCCCAGAGACTGGAGAGACGTCATTCCACTTTCTGGCGCCTTCTGAGAGCCAATGGAAGCCTTAGAAAATGTCACGTTACAGCAGAGATGCTGTATTTTTGATAGAGATGCCACAGAAGGTGTCACGCTTGTCGTCGTAGAGAGAATGGGACCAAGGCGCAGCGGGTTTCGTGCTCAACATATTTATTTATAAAATAATGCGAACACCACGGAAGAAAACAATAAACAAACTAGCGTCATGAAACAGTGAAAGCAGGCTCAACAAAAAGCAGTGCTCTCAAACAACTACCCACGAAAAACAAAGACAAACACACCCTACTATATAGGACTCCCAATCAAAGGCAACTCAATACACCTGCCTTCAATTGAGAGTCCAACCCCAATCAACTAGACATAGAAACACAGACATAGACCAGTGACAAACCCCACAATACATACATCAACTGCCCTCTGCCATGTCCTGACCAAACTACAATAACCAAATATACTCTATACTGGTCAGGACGTGACAGAAGGAGAACAAATTGTCAGACAGGGCACTTCCTGTATGGAATCTTCTCAGGTTTTGGCCTGCCATATGAGTTCTGTTATACTCACAGACACCATTCAAACAGTTTTAGAAACTTTAGAGTGTTTTCTATCCAAATATACTAATTATATGCATATTCTCATTTCTGGGCAAGAGTAGTAACCAGTTTAAATCAGGTACGTTTTTTATCCGTCCATGCAAATACTGCCCCCTAGCCCCAACAGGTTAATGGACATACACAAAATAGTCCAAATTGGTGAAGTGAAATGAAAAAAATTATGGAAAAGTGGTGCATGCCTACTGTATGTATTCACCCCCGTTGCTATCAAGCCCCTAAATAAGATCTGGTGCCACCAATTACCTTCAGAAGTCACATAATCAGTTAAATAAAGTCCACCTGTGTGCAATCTAAGTGTCACATGATCTGTCACATGATCTCAGTATATATACACCTGTTCTGAAAGGCCCCAGAGTCCTCAACACCACCAAGCAAACGGCACTATGAAGACCAAGGAGCTCGCCAAACAGATCAGGGACAAAGTTGTGGAGAAGTACAGATCAGGGTTGGGTTATAAAAAAAATTGAAACTTTGAACATCCCACGGACCACCATTAAATCCATTATTAATAAATGGAAAGAATATGGCACCACAACAAATCTGCCAAGAGAGGGCCACCCACCAAAACTCACGGACCAGGCAAGGAGGGCATTAATCAGAGAGGAAACAAAGAGACCAAAGATAACCCTGAAGGAGCTGCAAAGCTCCACAGCGGAGATTGGAGTATCTGTCTATATGACCACTTTAAGTCGTACACTCCACAGAGCTGGGCTTTACGGAAGAGTGAACAGAAAAAAGCAATTTCTTAAAGAAAAAAAATAAGCAAACAGGTTTGGGAGACTCCCCAAACATATGGAAGAAGGTACTCTGGTCAGACTAAAATTTAGCTTTTTGGCCATCAAGGAAAACACTATGTCTGGCGCAAACCCAACACCTCTCATCACCGCGAGAACACCATCCCCACAGTGAAGCGTGGTGGCAGCATCATGCTGTGGGGATGTTTTCATCACCAAGGACTGGGAAACTGGTCAGAATTGAAGGAATGATGGATGACGCTTAATACAGGGAAATTCTTGAGGGAAACCTGTTTCAGTCTTCCAGAGATTTGAGTCTGGGACGGAGATTCACCTTCCTGCAGGAAAATGACCCTAAGCATACTGCTAAAGCAACACTCGAGTGGTTAAAGGGGAAACATTTAAATGTATTTGAATGGCCTAGTCAAAGCCCAGACCTCAATCCAATTGAGAACCTGTGGTATGACTTAAAGATTGCTGTACACCAGCGGAACCCATCCAACTTGAAGGAGCTGGAGCCATTTTGCCTTGAACAATGGGCAAAAATCCCAGTGGCTAGATGTGCCAAGCTTATAGAGACATACCCCATGAGACTTGCAGCTGTAATTGCTGCAAAAGATGGCTCTACAAAGTATTTACTTAGGGGGGTGAATAGTTATGCACGCTTAAGTTTTCAGTGTTTTTGTCTTATTTCTTGTTTTTTTTCACAATAAAAAATATTTTGCATCTTCAAAGTGGTAGACATGTTGTGTAAATCAAATGATACAAACCCTCCAAAAATCAATTTTAAATCCAGGTTGTAAGGCAACAAAATAGGAAAATTGCCAAGGAGGGTGAATACTTTCGCAAGCCACTGTACCAGTCCAAGCAGCACAGCTGGAAATCTGATTATAAAATAACCTTAAACCTAACCTTAGCCACTAAACCTTTACTTAAATCGATAGCATAAAGCTATATTCTTTTTTCAGACAATTTTGACTTTGTAGCTTGTACACATATTAGGAAGCACCGAACACGGGATCCGTAATAAACAGACGTCCTGTGTAACCTCAGGTTCTGTGGAACATCGTGACAGACCGTACAACTCAGTGTCCTTCTTCACCCAAGCTGACGTCAATCAGGGCCGGATCCTGTACCGCCCTCCGCAGGCCCCCTCTCACCTCCAGGAGCTCTACCAGTACTCCTTCACTGGTGAGTAAACACACCAATGACTGTATATACGACAAAGCCATCGATCACGTGACACCATTCATTCCTATGTGAAGGCACATTGAAGCCAAATTAAGTCGGTTAAGATGGCGTCTCATGGAGACATACCATGCGCCGTTTGAACTATTCCAGGAAGTGACTTTGCAGGCTAGCTCAGTGCTGCCCCCTCTCATTGATCAGCTGAAGCTGAAGGCCAACCTGGGTACTGCAGGCTAGCTCAGTGCTGCCCCCTCTCATTGAACAACTGAAGTTGAAGGCCAACCTGGGTACTGCAGGCTAGCTCAGTGCTGCCCCCTCTCATTGATCAGCTGAATTTGAAGGCCAACCTGGGTACTGCAGGCTTCCATTAGTAACCTTGTAACAAGCTTCCATTAGCAACCTTATCTCCTCTGTGTGGTTTTATTTAAAATAATTGGTTCAAGGACATACAGTACATCAGTTGCATTGGAACCAATTATTGGTACTATGATTTAAAACATTTTTTTTATTATTATTTACACAAAGATTGCCGTTCTTCCATTCACTATAATGGCGGATCCTGTTTTCCATAAACAACGCCTGCAGTACCGCGGTTGGCCTTAAACTACCGTGGCTTCAATGAGAGGGGGCAATCGTTCTCTTCTGGTACACACACACACCCACACACACACACACACACACACACACACACACACACACACACACACACACACACACACACACATACACACACACACGTACGCTGCCGAGCATGTGGTTAGATCCCCCCCCCTCCCATTTAAACAAACTCTGACCCCAGTCTCTTAC
Organism: Salmo salar; assembly: GCF_965601325.2. Taxonomy (NCBI): domain Eukaryota; kingdom Metazoa; phylum Chordata; class Actinopteri; order Salmoniformes; family Salmonidae; genus Salmo; species Salmo salar. The sequence goes on from NC_138314.1 coordinate 44,338,517, forward strand.
ATTAACACAGCATTAAACGTAAGCCAGTCGCACTCAGTCACGCTGTCGTTAACGGGCTGTAAGTGCAACTGGGTAACCATGGCGATCCTTTGTTCATTTTTATGTTTAGATTTCACAAAGCTCACAATGTTCACACAGCTCACTGGAATGAGGCCACAGCCTCATAAGGCTATAGGGAGGTTGGATTGTAGGTAGAACTGCTCTGTAAATATCTCTGAGGGAAAACAACTGAAGGACCTGGCCAAACGCTCTACCCAGGTAGCTACCTGCGTTTCAGGGACCTGGCCCAACGCTCTACCCAGGAGGCTACCTGCGTTTCAGGGACCTGGCCAAACGCTCTACCCAGGAGGCTACCTGCGTTTCAGGGACCTGGCCAAACGCTCTACCCAGGTGGCTACCTGCGTTTCAGGGACCTGGCCAAACGCTCTACCCAGGAGGCTACCTGCGTTTCAGGGACCTGGCCAAACGCTCTACCCAGGTAGCTACCTGCGTTTCAGGGACCTGGCCCAACGCTCTACCCAGGAGGCTACCTGCGTTTCAGGGACCTGGCCAAACGCTCTACCCAGGAGGCTACCTGCGTTTCAGGGACCTGGCCAAACGCTCTACCCAGGAGGCTACCTGCGTTTCAGGGACCTGGCCAAACGCTCTACCCAGGAGGCTACCTGCGTTTCAGGGACCTGGCCAAACGCTCTACCCAGGAGGCTACCTGCGTTTCAGGGACCTGGCCAAACGCTCTACCCAGGAGGCTACCTGCGTTTCAGGGACCTGGCCAAACGCTCTACCCAGGAGGCTACCTGCGTTTCAGGGACCTGGCCAAACGCTCTACCCAGGAGGCTACCTGCGTTTCAGGGACCAGGCCCAACGCTCTACCCAGGAGGCTACCTGCGTTTCAGGGACCTGGCCAAACGCTCTACCCAGGAGGCTACCTGCGTTTCAGGGACCTGGCCAAACGCTCTACCCAGGAGGCTACCTGCGTTTCAGGGACCTGGCCAAACGCTCTACCCAGGAGGCTACCTGCGTTTCAGGGACCTGGCCAAACGCTCTACCCAGGAGGCTACCTGCGTTTCAGGGACCTGGCCAAACGCTCTACCCAGGAGGCTACCTGCGTTTCAGGGACCTGGCCAAACGCTCTACCCAGGAGGCTACCTGCGTTTCAGGGACCTGGCCAAACGCTCTACCCAGGAGGCTACCTGCGTTTCAGGGACCTGGCCCAACGCTCTACCCAGGAGGCTACCTGCGTTTCAGGGACCTGGCCCAACGCTCTACCCAGGAGGCTACCTGCGTTTCAGGGACCTGGCCAAACGCTCTACCCAGGAGGCTACCTGCGTATCAGGGACCAGGCCCAACGCTCTACCCAGGAGGCTACCTGCGTTTCAGGGACCTGGCCAAACGCTCTACCCAGGAGGCTACCTGCGTTTCAGGGACCTGGCCAAACGCTCTACCCAGGAGGCTACCTGCGTTTCAGGGACCTGGCCAAACGCTCTACCCAGGAGGCTACCTGCGTTTCAGGGACCTGGCCAAACGCTCTACCCAGGAGGCTACCTGCGTTTCAGGGACCTGGCCAAACGCTCTACCCAGGAGGCTACCTGCGTTTCAGGGACCTGGCCAAACGCTCTACCCAGGAGGCTACCTGCGTTTCAGGGACCTGGCCCAACGCACTACCCAGGAGGCTACCTGCGTTTCAGGGACCTGGCCCAACGCTCTACCCAGGAGGCTACCTGCGTTTCAGGGACCTGGCCAAACGCTCTACCCAGGAGGCTACCTGCGTTTCAGGGACCAGGCCCAACGCTCTACCCAGGAGGCTACCTGCGTTTCAGGGACCTGGCCAAACGCTCTACCCAGGAGGCTACCTGCGTTTCAGGGACCTGGCCAAACGCTCTACCCAGGAGGCTACCTGCGTTTCAGGGACCTGGCCAAATGCTCTACCCAGGAGGCTACCTGCGTTTCAGGGACCAGGCCCAACGCTCTACCCAGGAAGCTACCTGCGTTTCAGGGACCTGGCCCAACGCACTACCCAGGAGGCTACCTGCGTTTCAGGGACCTGGCCCAACGCTCTACCCAGGAGGCTACCTGCGTTTCAGGGACCTGGCCCAAACGCTCTACCCAGGAGGCTACCTGCGTTTCAGGGACCTGGCCCAACGCTCTACCCAGGAGGCTACCTGCGTTTCAGGGACCTGGCCCAACGCACTACCCAGGAGGCTACCTGCGTTTCAGGGACCTGGCCCAACGCTCTACCCAGGAGGCTACCTGCGTTTCAGGGACCTGGCCCAACGCTCTACCCAGGAGGCTACCTGCGTTTCAGGGACCTGGCCCAACGTTCTACCCAGGAGGCTACCTGCATTTCAGGGACCTGGCCCAACGCTCTACCCAGGAGGCTACCTGCATTTCAGGGACCTGGCCAAACGCTCTACCCAGGAGGCTACCTGCGTTTTAGGGACCTGGCCCAACGCTCTACCCAGGAGGCTACCTGCGTTTCAGGGACCTGGCCAAACGCTCTACCCAGGAGGCTACCTGCGTTTCAGGGACCTGTCCCAACGCTCTACCCAGGAGGCTACCTGCGTTTCAGGGACCTGGCCCAACGCTCTACCCAGGAGGCTACCTGCGTTTCAGGGACCTGGCCCAACGCTCTACCCAGGAGGCTACCTGCGTTTCAGGGACCGAGATTATTTTTGGTTACTGGCCCAACGCTCTAACCAGGAGGCTGAATAAAGACTTGCTAAAGTGCCATAATTCAGCATTTTGACATGTCCCTTCTAGGAAGATTTTAACCCACTTAATCCCAAAATGTATCCAAATTTGACCATCTTTATAAAGGCCCAATTATTTTTGCTGCTTTGACAAAGTCATTTCTGAAGATTATTATTTATGTTAATGTAATTAATGACGCATTTACGTTTGTCCCTCATTTTAAGGTAAACCCAGTTATGCAAAACATATTTACCCCTTTAACAGTGAAATGATTCACAGCAGATGACATGGTTTGGGTCTTCTGAACAGCACGGTGGAAAAGGAAGTCAGTCTTCTCACAACCCTGTTCTCTCAATTCATGTTAGGAAACTTGAATTTGATTAAACGTTCATTATGTGTGGAACATTATGTATGTGTAATTCCTAATTTCTTGAACACCATGAGGCCCCTCCATGCTCTTCGCCACATGAGGAGTAATGGCTGATCTTCACCTAAAACCTCAACCCTGTTATCGTCAACCCTGTTACTGTCCACCCTGTTACTGTCACCCTGTTACTGTCACCCTGTTACTGTCACCCTGTTACTGTCAACCCTGTTGTCCTCAACCCTGTTACTGTCAACCCTGTTACTGTCAACCCTGTTACTGTCAACCCTGTTATCGTCAACCCTGTTACTGTCAACCCTGTTATAGTCAACCCTGTTATAGTCAACCCTGTTATCGTCAACCCTGTTACTGTCAACCCTGTTAATGTCAACCCTGTTATCGTCAACCCTGTTATCGTCAGCCCTGTTATCGTCAACCCTGTTAGAGGCCCAATTAACTTCATCAGTTTGATATTATATGTGAGTTTATTTGTACAAGGGATACTTAAACAATAAGAAAATGTTGGATTTTTCGCAAACATGCTTTTAAGTAATAGTTAAGTAATAGTTAAGTGTCCGTCAACAGGGTTGACAGACAGTGTGGTACAAATCCAGATACAATGCTCTTAATTCATAGGATTTTAATGCCTGAGATGGGGAAAAGGGTATTCCCGTAGGCTAAACATATCCTCCATACAATTGAATGTTGAAAGAACAGATATTTTAAAGTACATTTTTGTTTAAATTTGCATGTCCAAAAGGAACGACCCAGATATTTGCTTTAACTTTATTTCCATTTATGCTCTATTTTTCCTGGTAACTGTAACTTAGTTTAGTAACTTAGATTGACCATCTCTGTGTGTTTTTGGTACAGCAGCAGATGGACGGAAGCTAACAGTGTTAAATAACCGTGTATTGTTTCCTCTAGGTCCCCCAAAATCGCTGAATATCTATTTCACAGGTATATATTATACTACCTCTATGGCTGTGGCTTAGAGAGGAGGGCAATCATACCCTTTCTCTCCTTCTCCTCTCCTCCTCCTCCTTCTCCTGCTCCTCTCCTCCTTCTCCTGCTCCTCTCCTCCTTCTCCTGCTCCTCCTCTTCCTCTCCTCCTCCTTCTCTTCCTCCTCCTCTTCTCCTCCTGCTCCTCCCCTCCTCCTGCTCCTCTCCTCATCCTCCTCCTCATCCTCCTCCTCCTCCTCTCGCTCCTCTCGCTCCTCTCCTCCTCCTGTTCCTTTCCTTCTGTTCCTCTCCTCCTCCTCTTACTCCTCTCGTCCTCCTCCTCCACCTGCTCCTCTCGTCCTCTCCTCTTCCTCCTGCTCCTCTCCTCCTCCTCTTCCTCCTCCTCTCGTCCTCCTCCTCCACCTGCTCCTCTCGTCCTCTCCTCTTCCTCCTGCTCCTCTCCTCCTCCTCTTCCTCCTCCTCTCGTCCTCCTCCTCCACCTGCTCCTCTCGTCCTCTCCTCTTCCTTCTGCTCCTCTCCTCCTCCTCTTCCTCCTCTCGTCCTCCTGTTCCTCTCCTTCTCTTCCTCCTGCTCCTCTCCTCCTCTCACTCAATCATGATTGTTTTTTCCTCCACCATACCTTTATTTCATCCCCCATTCAGTCACTTCACTGATCCCACTTGAGTGGGCTCTCTCCTCAATCGTTCTGTAAAAAAAATTCAGTCAAGGTTGTTTATGGGTCTTATTTTTGTCTCTCACTCTATCGCTTGCGCTCTCGATCTCTCTACTCTCGTTCACTCCCCCACTCTCTCTCTCTCTCTCTCTCTTTCTCTCTCTCTCCTCATCCTCCTCCTCCTCTCGTCCTCCTGCTCCTCTCTTCCTCCTCCTCTTCTCCTCCTCCTCTCCTCTTCCTCCTCCTCCTCCCATCCTCCTCCTGCTCCTCTCCTCATCCTCTCATCCTCCTCTCATCATCCTCTCATCCTCCTCCTCCTGCTCCTCCTCCTCTCCTCTTCCTCCTGCTTCTCTCCTCCTCGTCCTCCTCTCCTTCTCCTCCTCTCCTCTTCCTCCTGCTCCTCTCCTCCTCCTCTCGTCCTCCTCCTCCATCTGCTCCTCTCGTCCTCTCCTCTTCCTCCTGCTCCTCTCCTCCTCCTCTTCCTCCTCTCCTCCTCCTGTTCCTCTCCTTCTCTTCCTCCTGCTCCTCTCCTCCTCTCACTCAATCATGATTGTTCTTTCCTCCACCATACCTTTATTTCATCCCCCATTCAGTCACTTCACTGATCCCACTTGAGTGGGCTCTCTCCTCAATCGTTCTGTAAAAAAAATTCAGTCAAGGTTGTTTATGGGTCTTATTTTTGTCTCTCACTCTATCGCTTGCGCTCTCGATCTCTCTACTCTCGTTCACTCCCCCACTCTCTCTCTCTCTCTCTCTCTTTCTCTCTCTCTCCTCATCCTCCTCCTCCTCTCGTCCTCCTGCTCCTCTCTTCCTCCTCCTCCTCTCCTCCTCCTCTCCTCTTCCTCCTCCTCCTCCCATCCTCCTCCTGCTCCTCTCCTCATCCTCTCATCCTCCTCTCATCATCCTCTCATCCTCCTCCTCCTGCTCCTCCTCCTCTCCTCTTCCTCCTGCTTCTCTCCTCCTCGTCCTCCTCTCCTTCTCCTCCTCTCCTCTTCCTCCTGCTCCTCTCCTCCTCCTCTCGTCCTCCTCCTCCATCTGCTCCTCTCGTCCTCTCCTCTTCCTCCTGCTCCTCTCCTCCTCCTCTTCCTCCTCTCCTCCTCCTGTTCCTCTCCTTCTCTTCCTCCTGCTCCTCTCCTCCTCTCACTCAATCATGATTGTTCTTTCCTCCACCATACCTTTATTTCATCCCCCTTTCAGTCACTTCACTGATCCCACTTGAGTGGGCTCTCTCCTCATTCTGTAAAATGAGAGATGTGATATTTGTTATTTTTGTCTCTCACTCTGTCTCTTGCGCTCTCGATCTCTCTACTCTTGTTCACTCCCTCCCTCTCTCTCTCTGTCTCTTTCTGTCACTCTCTCTCTCACTCTCTCACTCTCTCTCTCACTCTCTCTCTCTCTCTCTCTCTCTCTCACTTTCTCTCTGTTCCTCTCTCTCTCTCACTTTCTCTCTGTCCCTCTCTCTCTCTTTATCTCTGTCCCTCTCTCTCTCTCTCTCTCTCTCTGTCCCTTTCTGTCACCTCTCTCTCTCTCTCTCTCTCTCTCTCTCTCTCTCTCTCTCAATTCAATTAAATTCAATTCAATTCAATTTGCTTTATTGGCATGACGAAACAATATACATATTGCCAAAGCTTATTTTGGATATTTACAATATAAAAAATAAATAAAAAATGAGAATCAAAATTGTCAACGGGACAACAGTAACAACAATAACCAAGGGTCAAAATAACCATACATTCAACAATAACAATAAGCATACAGTAGAGTACATGTGCAGGTTTATTGGTCTGTCAGACACTGTCCCTCAACTTATGGCAGGCAGCAATGTAGTGCGCTGCCAACACACAGCTCTCTGCGTCCTCCCCCAACAGGACGGGTAGCCTATCCTCATCAGAGAGGTCTTTGAAACCTTGAATAAGGGTTTCAAATTTGGGGAAATGACACTCTCTAATTGTTTTATATTTTTGACATTTTGTCAGGAAATGCAGCTCCGTCTCAGGTTCTGCTGTTGTGCAGTGGTTGCACAGCCTTTCCTCTACAGGGAGCCAGGTTTTCTCTCTCTCTCTCTCTCTCTCTCTCTAGCCACGACTGTCTCTCAGTCCTCGTACCAAAGTTTTGTTACTACCGGTTTAATGGTGATGGGTTTCTGTCTGTTCTCAATGACACTGTACATGCTGTATACTTAACTGACTGTGTGTCTAGATACATCTCTTCTCTATTATCTTCATTCTGTATGCAGCCGGTACAGTCAGTACAATAACTACAGACAGTATATTAACTACAGACAAATACTACAGTATTTAGTTTTTTTGTGTGTGTCACAGCTGTCGAAAGGAGTAGACACAAGTGCAGTGTGTGTGTGTCGTTCCACATTTTATTTAATCTGTGAAACTATGCAATACATAAATAAACTGAATAAACAAAACAACAAACCGTGACGCAGAGGAGAAACAAACACTACTCAAAAATAATCACCCACAAAACCCAGGAAGAAAAACCCCTACTTAAGTATGATCTCCAATTAGAGACAACGAGGACCAGCTGCCTCTAATTGGAGATCATCCCAAACAAACCAACATAGAAATACAAAAACTAGAACCTAAGAACATAGAAATAGAACACATAGAATAAACCCCCCTGTCATGCCCTGACCTACTCTACCATAGAAAATAACAGCTCACCATGGTCAGGATGTGACAGTGTGTTATTTCTTACATTATTAGCCCAGAATGTTTTCTGTGTTATTACAGTAAGAACTTTTGGATATCAGAGTGAAGGTAAGTCACCAGCATTACGACCAGTAATACGACATTCCCGAATTGGATCCTTTGTTTGTATCCCCCACGGCAATTTAACTTATCCTAGAAACTGCTCCAAGACGCCGCCGGCAGAGAAGAGGTATTCAGAGTGGACATTAGTCCGACTCAGGAGGCGTGCACACCATCCACCGCTTCCGAGTAAAACACTCGCTAATGTTCAGTTTCTGGACAATAAAAGTAGATGAGCACAGGGCGAGGATCTCCTTCCAGAGAGACATCAGGGACTGTAACATATTCTGTTTCAGGGAATCATGGCTCTCTCCATATATACTGTCCATGTCGACACAGCCAGCTGGTTTCTCAGTACATCACGCAGACAGGAATAAAGAACTCTCCGGGAAGAAGAAGGGCGGGGGGGGATGTTTCATGATTAACTACACATGGTGTGATTGTGATAACATAAAGGAACTCAAGTCCTTTTGTTCACCCGACCGAGAATACCTCACAATCAAATGCCGACCGTATTACCGCCCAAGAGAATTGTCTTCGGTCATAGTCACAGCCGTCTATATTCCCCCTTAAGCTGATACCACAATGGCCCTCAATGAGCTACAATGGACTTTGTGCAACCTGGAAACCACATATTTTGAGCTGGGGATTTTCACAAAGCAAATTTTAGGAAAACGTTACCGAAGTTCTATCAACACATTGACTGTAGTACTCACGCTGGGAAAACATTGGACCACTGCTCCTCAACTTTTCGAAATGCCTACAAGGCCCCCCCCTGCCCTCGCTTTTGTCAAATCTGATCACGACTCTATTTTTATCCTTCCTTCCTATAGGAAGAAACTCCAACAGGAAGTACCTGTGCTAAGGTCTATTCAACGCTGGTCTGACCAATTGGAATTCATGCTTCAAGATTGTTTTGTTCATGCGGACTGGGATATGTTCCGGAGAGCCTCTGAGAATAACATTGACGAATACACAGATACGATGACTGAGTTCATCAGGAAGTGTATAGAAGATGTTGTACCCACTGTGACTATTAAAACCTACCCAAATCAGAAACTGTGGATAGATGGAAGCATTCGCGCAAAACTGAAAGCTTGAACCACCACATTTAACCATGGGAAGGAGACAAAGTGAAGTCACAATTCAACGGCTCAGACATGAGGGTCTACAGACAATCACAGACTACAAATTGAAAACCAGCCACGTCGCGGACACCGCTGTCTTGCCCTCGGACAAGCTAAACACCTTCTTCGCTTGTTTTGAGGATAACACAGTTCCCAAAGACTGTGGGCTCTCGTTCTCCGTGGCCGATGTGAGTAAGCCTTTTAAGCGTGTCAACCCTCACAAGGCTGTCGGCCAAAACAGCAGTCCTAGCCGTGTCCTCAGAGCATGCACAGACTAGTTGGCTGGAGTGTTTACGGACATATTCAATCTCTCCATATCCCAGTCTGTTCCCACTTGCTTCATGATGTCCACCATTGTTCCTGTACCCAAGAAACCAAAGGTAACTGAACTCAATGACTATCACCCCGTAGCACTCACTTCTGTCATCATGAAGTGCTTTGAGAGGCTAGTTAAGGATCATATCACCTCTACCTTACCTGACACCCTAGACCCACTTCAATTTGCTAACTGCCCCAATAGAGCCACAGAGGATGCAATTGCCATCCTACTGCACACTGTCCTATCCCATCTGGATAAGAGGAATACCTTTGTAAGAATGCTGTTCATTGACTATAGCTCAGCATTCAACACCATAGTACCCTCCAAGCTCATCATTAAGCTCGGGGCCCTGTGTCTGAACCCCACCCTGTGAAACTGGGTCCTGGACTTCCTGACGGGCCGCCCCCAGGTGGTGAAGGTAGGAAACAACACCTCCACTTCGCTGATCCTCAACACAGGGGCCCCACAAGGGTGCGTGCTCAGCCCCTTCCTGTACTTGCTGTTCACCCATGACTGCGTGACAACGCAGACCTCCAACTCAATCATTAAGTTCTCAGATGACACAACAGTAGTAGCCCTGATTACCAACAATGATGAGACAACCTACAGGGAGGAGGTGATGGCCCTGCGAGAGTGGTGTCAGGAAAAGCTGTCATCAAGGAAAAGGGTGACTACTTTGAAGAATTTTTCGCTTACTACATTATTCCATCTGTGTTATTTCATAGTTTTGATGTCTTCACTATTATTCTACAATGTAGAAAATAGTACAAATAAAGAAAAAACCCTTGAATGAGTAGGTGTGTCCAAACTTTTGACAGGTACTTGTATGTTCAGAGAAACAGTCAAGCGTTGTGAGATCCTCAAGAGCTTCCGTTCTTTAATATCTATAATTTTAGCTTTTCTTTTGTTTCTTTTCCCCATCTGTCCATTTTGACTAGTTTATTTCACCTTTCATACTGTACCTTTAATACGCTACCTTTAATACTGTACCTTTAATACTGTACCTTTAATACGCTACCTTTCAAACGCTACCTTTCATACGGTACCTTTCATACGGTACCTTTATACGGTAGCTTTAATACTGTAACTTTAATAATGTATCTTTAATAATGTACCTTTAATACGCTACCTTTCATAATGTACCTTTCATACTGTACCTTTAATACGCTACCTTTCAAACGCTACCTTTCATACGGTACCTTTCATACGGTACCTTTATACGGTACCTTTAATACTGTAACTTTAATAATGTATCTTTAATAATGTACCTTTCATACTGTACCTTTAATACGCTACCTTTCATAATGTACCTTTCATACTGTACCTTTAATACGCTACCTTTCATAATGTACATTTCATACTGTATCTTTAATACGCTACCTTTAATACTGTATCTTTAATACTGTACCTTTAATACGCTACCTTTCAAACGCTACCTTTCATACGGTACCTTTCATACTGTACCTTTCATATGGTACCTTTCATACTGTACCTTTCATACGCTACCTTTAATAAGCTACCTTTCATACTGTATCTTTAATAATGTACCTTTCATACTGTACCTTTCATACTGTACCTTTCATACTGTACCTTTATACTGTACCTTTCATACTGTACCTTTCATACTGTACCTTTCATACTGTACCTTTCATACTGTACCTTTCATACTGTACCTTTGATACGCTACCTTTCATACTGTATCTTTAATAATGTACCTTTAATACTGTACCTTTCATACTGTACCTTTATACTGTACCTTTCATACTGTACCTTTCATACTGTACCTTTCATACTGTACCGTTAATACTGTTCCTTTCATACTGTACCTTTCATACTGTACCTTTCATACTGTACTGTTAATACTGTACCTTTCATACTGTACTGTTAATACTGTACCTTTCATACTGTACCTGTCCCATTGTCACTTTGGTATTCACACCAGCTCAAGCTGAAACCCATTGATATTGTTTCATACGTTGTTCATTTCGGTTTAGAGGTGCTATTTAGTAACAATTGTTCCCGGAAGCTTGGATATACGGGTATAATCATTCAATTGTTGTTTGGATTTATAATGTATTAAGGTTCTTTAACCTCTATGGGCTAGGTGGGACGCTTGCCAGTGTAATCCCGTGGCGCGATATTCAAATACCTCAAAAATGCAAAAATTTCAATTTTTCAAACATATGACTATTTTACACCATTTTAAAGACAAGACTCTCGTTAATCTAACCACACTGTCCGATTTCAAAAAGGCTTTACAACGAAAGCAAAACATTAGATTATGTCAGCAGAGTACCCAGCCAGAAATAATCAGACACCCATTTTTCAAGCTAGCATATAATGTCACATAAACCCAAACCACAGCTAAATGCAGCACTAACCTTTGATGATCTTCATCAGATGACAACCCTAGGACATTATGTTATACAATACATGCATGTTTTGTTCAATCAAGTTCATATTTATATCAAAAACCAGCTTTTTACATTAGCATGTGACGTTCAGAACTAGCATACCCCCCGCAAACTTCCGGTGAATTTACTAAATTACTCACGATAAACGTTCACAAAAAACATAACAATTATTTTAAGAATTATAGATACAGAACTCCTCTATGCACTCGATATGTCCGATTTTAAAATAGCTTTTCGGTGAAAGCACATTTTGCAATATTCTAAGTAGATAGCCCGGCATCACAGGGCTAGCTATTTAGACACCCAGCAAGTTTAGCACTCACCAAAGTCAGATTTACTATAAGAAAAATGTTATTACCTTTGCTGTTCTTCGTCAGAATGCACTGCCAGGACTTCTACTTCAATAACAAATGTTGGTTTGGTCCCAAATAATCCATTGTTATATCCAAATAGCGGCATTTTGTTTGTGCGTTCAAGACACTATCCGAAAGGGTAAATAAGGGTGACGAGCATGGCGCATTTCGTGACAAAAAAATTCTAAATATTCCATTACCGTACTTCGAAGCATGTCAACCGCTGTTTAAAATCAATTTTTATGCAATTTTTCTCGTAAAAAAGCGATAATATTCCGACCGGGAAATCGTTTTTTATTACAAAGAGAGTGAAAGTAAAAGCATGCTATCCCCTCATGCACGAGCCTCAGTCTAATGGCCCTCTGATAGAGCACTTGCCAAACGCGCTAATGTGTTTCAGCCTGGGGATGGAATTACATCGTTCAGCTTTTTCCTGCCTTCTGAGAGCCCATGGGAGCCGTAGGAAGTGTCACGTCATGCCAGAGATCCCCTGTATTTGTTAGAGATGATCAAGGAGGGCAAGAAAGGGTCAGACAGGACACTTCCTGTAAGGAATCTTCTCAGGTTTTGGCCTGCCAAATGAGCTCTGTTTTATTCACAGACACCATTCAAACAGTTTTAGAAACTTTAGGGTGTTTTCTATCCAAAGCCAATAATTATATGCATATTCTAGTTACTGGGCAGGAGTAGTAACCAGATTAAATCGGGTACGTTTTTAATCCGGCCGTGCAAATACTGCCCCCTAGCCCCAACAGGTTAATTCCACTCCTTTGAGAAATGAATTATGTATTTTAATAGTTATACATTAACACTTAGTGTTTTCTACATTTCCCCAAATTGCCCTTTAAAGGGGACTAGGAAGCCAATTAGCCAAGGAAGTTTGTGTTTCTGTGAGTGTTTATCTAACCCCGTGTGTGTGTGTGTGTGTGTGTGTGTGTGTGTGTGTGTGTGTGTGTGTGTGTGTGTGTGTGTGTGTGTGTGTGTGTGTGTGTGTGTGTGTGTGTGTGTGTGTGTGTGTGTTTATCTAACCCTTGTGTGTGTGTGTGTTTATCTAACCTCTCTGTGTGTGTGTGTGTGTGTGTGTTTGTGTGTGTGTGTGTGTGTTTATCTAACCCTGTGTGTGTGTGTGTGTGTGTGTGTGTGTGTGTGTGTGTGTGTGTGTGTGTGTGTGTGTGTGTGTGTGTGTGTGTGTGTGTGTGTGTATGTTCCAGTGTCAGATGGGGAACACACCACTCCAGAGATGGACTTTTCCATCCGCCTGTTGGCCAGCCACCAACAGCCCCCTGTCTTCCAGATCATAGACCCTGTTCTGGAGGTCAGCATGGGGGGAAGAACCCCTATAGGTAATAATAACCACACACACACACACACACACACACACACACACACACACACACACACACACACAGGGGGTTAGATAAACACACACACAACACTCCCTTCAACACACACACACACACACACACACACACACACACACACACACACACACACACACACACAGGGGGGTTAGATAAACACACACACACACACACACACACACACACACACACACACACACTCCCTTCACACACACACACACACACACACACACACACACACACACACACACACACACACACACACACAGGGGGTTAGATAAACACACACACACACACAACACTCCCTTCAACACACACACACACACACACACACACACACACACACACACACACACACACACACACACACACACACACACACACACACACACAGGGGGGTTAGATAAACACACACACACACACACACACACACAACACTCCCTTCAACACACACACACACACACACACACACACACACACACACACACACACACACACACACACACACACACACACACACACACAACACCCCTTCAACACACATACACACACACACACACACACACACACACACACACACACACACACACACACACACACACACACACACACACACACACACACACTCCCTTCAACACACCCACAACACACACACACACACACACACACACACACACACACACACACGCAACACTCCCTTCAACACACACACACACAGCAGGGCATTATTATAGTTGCGAAGACTTTTTGGGGACCAACAATTGACTGCCATTCATAATCCTATTTTCCCCTACCAATAAATCTTATTTTATCTAATCCTAACCTTAACACCAAACCCCCAACCCTAACTGTAACCCTAACGCTATCCCTCATCGGTATACAAAGATATGGTGAATCATTGGTATACAACATGGCTTTCATTGCTCAAAGACGCTCACAATACTTGGTGTAGGTGCGCAGCATCTGGCAGTAACTGATGCAGACACAGCGTCTGGTGATCTGGAGTTTGAGATGGTGGAAGGACCGGTCCATGGAACACTGGTCAAGATGGAGTTGGACTCAAAGACTGAGATGATGAATGGTGAGTAGCAAATTAGCTAGATGTTTCCCCTAACTGGTCCAGGGTCATATTTTTGTTTTTCCTTCTAATAGTTAAGGGGAATTAAGATTAAATTGCAGTATAAAGTGAATTACATCTGTAGAGAATACAGTAGTAGCCATGAAAATGGAAGTTGCCACATTTTTTTTAACGATTTTTGCACATGGTCTGAATTCTCCCATATCTCCAGACACACACTGCATGTTTTATTTAGAGGACTGAAACCAGAAAAATAGAACCAAGGTATTCACCAACCAAGGTATTCACCAACCAAGGTATTCATCAACCAAGGTATTCATCAACCAAGGTATTCACCAACCAAGGTTTTCATCAATCAAGGTATTCACCAACCAAGGTATTCATCAAACAAGGTATTCACCAACCAAGGTATTCATCAAACAAGGTATTCACCAACCAAGGTATTCATCAACCAAGGTATTCACCAACCAAGGTATTCATCAACCAAGGTATTCACCAACCAAGGTATTCATCAACCAAGGTATTCACCAACCAAGGTATTCACCAACCAAGGTATTCACCAACCAAGGTATTCATCAACCGAGGTATTCATCAACCAAGGTATTCACCAACCAAGGTATTCATCAACCAAGGTATTCACCAACCAAGGTATTCATCAACCAAGGTATTCACCAACCAAGGTATTCACCAACCAAGGTATTCACCAACCAAGGTATTCATCAACCAAGGTATTCATCAACCAAGGTATTCACCAACCAAGGTATTCATCAACCAAGGTATTCACCAACCAAGGTATTCACCAACCAAGGTATTCATCAACCAAGGTATTCATCAACCAAGGTATTCACCAACCAAGGTATTCACCAACTAAGACGTATATTAATGAAACGCTCCTCCTTGTTTTGTTCCAGGTATGTTTATATTTAACACAATGATTAAACTTGTCATTTATCCCCTCCAGGTGACATGTTTTCCTTCAGTGATGTGACCCATAACGTTCTGCAGTATGAACATTCCGGACTCTCCGCTGACGAGGACGCCATCACCTTCACTGTTACAGACGGCTCCTCCATGGCGACAGCGGTGGTACAGGTGGTTGTGTTGGGCGTCGGGGGCGACGGGCCCAGGAGAGACCCAGAGGCCCTGCTGTCCATGGAGGTTCCTGAGAACAGTAGTAGTGTCATCAGACGCACTCACCTGGGTTATATGGTCAGTACACTCACCTGGGTTATATGGTCAGTACACTCACCTGGGCTATATGGTCAGTACACTCACCTGGGTTATATGGTTAGTACACTCACCTGGGTTATATGGTTAGTACACTCACCTGGGCTATATGGTTAGTACACTCACCTGGGTTATATGGTCAGTACACTCACCTGGGCTATATGGTCAGTACACTCACCTGGGTTATATGGTTAGTACACTCACCTGGGCTATATGGTTAGTACACTCACCTGGGTTATATGGTTAGTACACTCACCTGGGCTATATGGTTAGTACACTCACCTGGGTTATATGGTTAGTCCACTCACCTGGGTTATATGGTCAGTACACTCACCTGGGTTATATGGTTAGTACACTCACCTGGGTTATATGGTCAGTACACTCAACTGGGTTATATGGTCAGTACACTCACCTGGGTTATATGGTTAGTACACTCACCTGGGTTATATGGTCAGTACACTCACCTGGGCTATATGGTTAATACACTCACCTGTGTTATATGGTTAGTACACTCACCTGGGTTATATGGTTAATACACTCACCTGGGTTATATGGTTAGTACACTCACCTGGGTTATATGGTCAGTACACTCACCTGGGTTATATGGTCAGTACACTCACCTGGGCTATATGGTTAGTACACTCACCTGGGTTATATGGTCAGTACACTCACCTGGGCTATATGGTTAATACACTCACCTGGGTTATATGGTTAGTACACTCACCTGGGTTATATGGTCAGTACACTCACCTGGGTTATATGGTCAGTACACTCACCTGGGTAATATGGTTAATACACTCACCTGGGTTATATGGTTAATACACTCACCTGGGCTATATGGTTAGTCCACTCACCTGGGTTATATGGTTAGTCCACTCACCTGGGCTATATGGTTAATACACTCACCTGGGTTATATGGTTAGTTCACTCACCTGGGTTATATGGTTAGTACACTCACCTGGGTTATATGGTTAATACACTCACCTGTGTTATATGGTTAGTACACTCACCTGGGTTATATGGTCAGTACACTCACCTGGGCTATATGGTTAATACACTCACCTGGGTTATATGGTTAGTACACTCACCTGGGTTATATGGTTAGTACACTCACCTGGGCTATATGGTTAGTACACTCACCTGGGTTATATGGTCAGTACACTCACCTGGGCTATATGGTCAGTACACTCACCTGGGCTATATGGTTAATACACTCACCTGGGTTATATGGTCAGTACACTCACCTGGGTTATATGGTTAGTCCACTCACCTGGGTTATATGGTTAGTACACTCACCTGGGTTATATGGTCAGTACACTCACCTGGGCTATATGGTTAGTACACTCACCTGGGTTATATGGTCAGTACACTCACCTGGGCTATATGGTCAGTACACTCACCTGGGTTATATGGTCAGTACACTCACCTGGGTTATATGGTCAGTACACTCACCTGGGCTATATGGTCAGTACACTCACCTGGGTTATATGGTCAGTACACTCACCTGGGTTATATGGTCAGTTCACTCACCTGGGCTATATGGTTAGTACACTCACCTGGGTTATATGGTCAGTACACTCACCTGGGCTATATGGTTAATACACTCACCTGGGCTATATGGTTAATACACTCACCTGGGTTATATGGTTAGTACACTCACCTGGGTTATATGGTTAGTCCACTCACCTGGGTTATATGGTTAGTACACTCACCTGGGTTATATGGTTAGTACATTCACCTGGGCTATATGGTTAGTACACTCACCTGAGTTATATGGTTAGTACACTCACCTGGGTTATATGGTTAGTCCACTCACCTGGGCTATATGGTTAATACACTCACCTGGGTTATATGGTTAGTACACTCACCTGTGTTATATGGTTAGTACACTCACCTGGGTTATATGGTTAATACACTCACCTGGGTTATATGGTTAGTCCACTCACCTGGGCTATATGGTTAGTACACTCACCTGGGTTATATGGTTAGTCCACTCACCTGGGTTATATGGTTAGTACACTCACCTGGGCTATATGGTTAGTACACTCACCTGGGTTATATGGTTAGTACACTCACCTGGGCTATATGGTTAGTACACTCACCTGGGCTATATGGTTAGTACACTCACCTGGGTTATATGGTTAGTACACTCACCTGGGTTATATGGTTAATACACTCACCTGGGCTATATGGTTAGTACACTAACCTGGGCTATATGGGCAGTACACTCACCTGGGCTATATACTCACCTGGGTTATATGGTTAATACACTCACCTGGGTTATATGGTTAGTACACTCACCTGGGTTATATGGTTAGTACACTCACCTGGGCTATATGGTTAATACACTCACCTGGGCTATATGGTCAGTACACTAACCTGGGTTATATAGTTAATACACTCACCTGTGTTATATGGTTAGTACACTCACCTGGGCTATATGGTTAATACACTCACCTGGGCTATATGGTCAGTACACTCACCTGGGTTATATGGTTAATACACTCACCTGGGTTATATGGTTAGTACACTCACCTGTGTTATATGGTTAGTACACTCACCTGGGTTATATGGTCAGTACACTAACCTGGGTTATATAGTTAATACACTCACCTGTGTTATATGGTTAGTACACTCACCTGTGTTATATGGTTAGTACACTCACCTGGGTTATATGGTTAGTACACTCACCTGGGTTATATGGTTAATACACTCACCTGGGCTATATGGTTAATACACTCACCTGGGTTATATGGTCAGTACACTAACCTGGGTTATATAGTTAATACACTCACCTGTGTTATATGGTTAGTACACTCACCTGTGTTATATGGTTAGTACACTCACCTGGGCTATATGGTTAATACACTCACCTGTGTTATATGGTTAGTCCACTCACCTGGGTTATATGGTTAATACACTCACCTGGGTTATATGGTTAGTACACTCACCTGGGTTATATGGTTAATACACTCACCTGGCCTATATGGTTAGTAAGTTATTAGCCCAGTTATAGATAAGTATAGGTCAGCAATGGGAAGTGACTGCTTCCTACAAGAGCACAAAGCTCGTAGGCTGCCTTTCAAGCTGCCTTTGAAAAGCCACTCGGGAAAAAAGCTTGTTTTAATGAAAGGGGCAGTGTTGTATTTTGAGACAGGGTTGAATATGCAAATAAGGTATTAGACAGTGCGCTAGCCTACATGATCTAATTCTCTGTTTGGTTATATTAATTCATTTAATTAGGTAAAGTGGTTTCTTGCATCATAAAACACAATACAATGCATTTTCTTTACAGTCTCCATGGTGTTACATACATAAGTAAAACATCATTCATTCATGTCAAGCCCTTCATAATGTAAAATCCTTTTTAAAAGTGTCATGTGATGTCGGCCTGAATTGAACACCACATTTTTAGGCTACCATGTGAAAATGTTATGTGGTTTGCTTCTTTGGTTTTGTTGGTAGCCCTACATTAATGCCCAAACAGCCGCAATAGCCCTGTTGGATACTGTCTGATATACTGTAAGGGTACATCCTCAGTGTTCACTTTAAATGCGCTGGCACATTCTCACAACATTCAAGTTTCCGCAGCATAAGACCTAAACATTTTGCTCAGTGGCCCAAAATATTTCAGGGAACGTTGGTGATAATATGAAATGAAATATGTGCTCATATTTTTTTGCAGAGCGACACCTCTCCAGATGACAAGATACGTATTCAGCTGGTGTCTGTTCCTATGTACGGCATCCTGACCAGGACAGGGTCAGACTCAGACCACGAGATGACACAGTACTCCTCTTTCACCATGGACGACATCAACAAACACAGGATCAGGTAGAGAAATACACACACACAGAGAGAGAGAGAGAGAGAGAGAGAGAGAGAGAGAGAGAGAGAGAGAGAAGAGAGAGAGGAGAGAGAGAGAGAGAGAGAGAGAGAGAGAGAGAGAGAGAGAGAGAGAGAGAGAGAACACTCCTCTTTCCCCGTGGACCACATCAACAAACACAGGATCAGGTAAGAGACATCTGAAACTAACCAGTACATCTAATTAATCTACCGTAGCTTCCTCTTCCTGTTTGCTTTTCATCTCATCTGCACTGATCTGTAAGAGTCCGGACAGGTTAAAATGTAAATTCTGTTGTACACTTCTTCAGATGAAGGAGATGGGGATCCACTTTGGACCGTTATGATGTAGTCAAAGCCTTCCAATAATAATCTCACATTCTTGGTATTCATTCCTACCAGCTCCTCTGTTGTTATTGCAGGAATTATTGAGACAATATGTTCTCTGCCGGCTAGATATTTATTTCTATCTCATTTAGATTTAATCGACCCAGGTTATTTAATTGAGAACAATTCTCATTTAGGTCTGCAGTAACAATCTAGCCGAGAGTCTTCGGTTAAAATAATGGCTTCTTCCTTCCATCACTCCTTAGAGTATAACTGCTATAAAAAATAAAAAAAAACACATCAAAATTCTCCCTCTGAGGGCTCTGTAAAATCCTGGCTACAAATTAGAAACGGTAGAAAAATATTTATTGTGTTTAAGTGACGATATATGGGAAACCGCTAAGCTCAATTAGCAAGTCTAATTAGCGAACGTTAAATACAAACCACCTGCGAAACTCACGCATGCACGCACACGCGCACGCACGCACACACACACACACTCACAGACGCAACAGTCTTCTGAGAGGCATCAAAATGAAAACCATTATCTAAAAAATGTGCTTCTGATTAGCTTTACTGCAATTAGCACGATGGCGGTTATGATATCAGAGAAACATCTCTGGGGCTGTGTTTATATCACCTGTATTAGTCCTGCTTGGCAGACTGCCGCTCTGTGCAGTACAACATACAGATGAGATGATGCTCCGTTTTATTGTAGAGGATTAGAAAATATTATATTATATTCAGGTAACTTTCGCTAGTTATTAAAGAGCTTATACAGTATTAGGTTTTATAGTGGTGTTTTTGCGACGTGAGATATGAGAGGATATTTAGATGTATTTAGTACCTGTCAGTGTCACGTCCTGACCAGTAAAGGGGTTATTTGTTATTGTTGTTTGGTCAGAACGTGGCAGGGGGTATTTGTTTTATATGGTTTGAGTGTGTGTTTATGTAGAGGGGTGTTTGATTTATGTATTCTGGGGTTTTGGTCATTGTTCTATGTTTGTATATTTCTATGTCTATTCTAGGGTGTTTAGATCTAGGTTTAGGTAATTGGGATTGGGGCCTTCAATTGGAGTCAGCTGGTTATCGTTGCCTCTGATTGAAGGTCCTATATTTAGGAGTATGTTTGTTATGGGTATTGTGGGAGGTTGTTCTTAGCACTGCCGTATTTAGCCTGCAAGAGTGTTAGTTCGGTTCTTGTTTTGTTTATTTAAGTGTTCACTAATAAAGTTAAGATGAGCACTCGACCCGCTGCGCCTTGGTCCACTTACTACGACGACCGTGACATTCAGCAGATTATGAAGGTCTTGTGTAAAATGTTATATTCGTGTGAGGGGAATCACTAATCTATTCCCCCCATTGGTCATCAAATTTCATTAGTCACATGCGCCGAATACAACAGGTGTAGACCTTACAGTGAAATGCTGAATAGAACAGGTGTAGTAGACCTTACAGTGAAATGCTGAATACAACAGGTGTAGTAGACCTGACAGTGAAATGCTGAATACAACAGGTGTAGTAGACCTTACAGTGAAATGCTGAATACAACAGGTGTAGACCTAACAGTGAAATGCTGAATACAACAGGTGTAGTAGACCTTACAGTGAAATGCTGAATACAACAGGGTGTAGACCTAACAGTGAAATGCTGAATACAACAGGTGTAGTAGACCTAACAGTGAAATGCTGAATACAACAGGTGTAGACCTAACAGTGAAATGCTTGCTTACGAGCCCCTAACCGACATTGCAGTTTCAAAAAATACTGATAAGAATAAGGAATAAAAGTAACAAGTAATTAAAGAACAGCATTAAAAAAGAACAATATATACAGGGGGGTGCCGGTACAGAGTCAATGTGCAGGGACACCGGTTAGTTGAGCTAAAATGTACATGTAGGTAGAGTTAATTAAAGTGACTACGTATAGATGACAACAGATAGTGGCAGTGTGTGGAGAGGGAAGGGGGGGCAATGCAAATAGTCTGGGTAGCCATTTGACTAGATGTTCAGTAGTCTTATGGCTTGGGGGTAGAAGCTGTTTAGAAACCTCTTGGACCTAGACTTGGTCATGATATAGACATAATTCAGGCTATAAAATGTAATAACATTATTTGGTAACACGTTTTTTTTTTTTTTATCTCAAAATCAAATCCTTTCAGGGTATCAATGAAGTACCTTACTGTGGTTGTTGTCAATTAAAGGTAGACTCAGCTCACATCCAAATCAAGTGTTGTGGCCGTACTCCTCACAGTGGTTTCCTAAACTAGGGTTTCTTGAATGTAGACTCAGTGATATGACGTAGACCCAGAAAGTAAACAGCGTACTGGTTACAACTAAGAGCGTTGAAGCGTGATGCTCAACTTCTCAGCTGTTTTGATCCCGTGGCTGCCGCACTGCAACAGTGTGAAGTGAACCCATGCACATGAACAGATACTGTGTGTGACTGTGTGAGAGCCAAGTCCTGCATCTCGCTCATCTCAACATCTGCGGTGCTGCTCATGGCGACGTCATTTACAACTGACTCTCCCTTTTAAAATGGTCAAAAAGAAACAAAAATTACTTCTTTAAAATACAAACAATTCTCAAGCTAGAATTTGTCTAGGACTGTCTAAATTAGCTATTATTGGCAGAGAGGTTTGGAACTCTCTTTCTTATTGGTCTATTAACTAATTTACCGCATGGTGATGTCACCAGGCTGGCCAAAACTCCATCCCATCAAAACAGGCTGAAATTTCAGGCAGGCTTTTCAAACAGCTCGTATAATCTTATACTATCAAAATGTTCCCAATTTCACAGTATTTTTCCAACCTCATAGTGTGGAAATATATATAAAACACAGGAAAAATCATGTTTTTTGACTGCGCTGGTCCTTTAAATCCAACAGGTTTAATGCATTATTACTTGTTATAAGCGCTTTATAATGTATGAACCCCTTATAACGTTTTATAATCATCTTATATTATATGTCCTCTTTCTACGTTGCAACTTTTCAACTGATAACAATAATGCACTGCGGATGCACAAATAATGCACCGATAATGAAATGATAATGCACCGCTAATGCACTGTTAATGCACCGATAATGCACTGATAATACACCGATAATGCACCAATAATACAATAATAATGCACTGTTAATGCACCGATAATGCACTGATAATGCACCGATAATGCACTGATAACGCACTGATAATGCACCAATAATGCACTGATAATGCACCAATAATACAATAATAATGCACTGTTAATGCACCAATAATGCACTGATAATGCACCAATAATGCACTGATAATACACCGATAATGCACCAATAATACAATACTAATGCACTGTTAATGCACCAATAATGCACTGATAATGCACCAATAATGCACCGATAATACACTGATAATGCACCAATAATACAATAATAATGCACTGTTAATGCACTGTTAATGCACTGATAATGCACTGATAATGCACCAATAATGCACTGATAATACACCGATAATGCACCAATAATACAACAATAATGCACTGTTAATGCACCAATAATGCACTGATAATGCACCAATAATGCACTGATAATGCACCAATAATGCACTGATAATGCACCAATAATGCATCTAGAAGATGATACTATGCATCAGCTTAGACGTTTAAAAAAAAATACTAATTATTATTGTTTTGGTTTGTTTTCCGTGAAGGCTATGTTTTCGGATTAACTTTGCGGAAACTTCCTTCCTGTTAGGTACATCACTTCCTTTGAGACAGGAAACCAACCAGTGACAGACATCTTCCATTTCATTGTTTACGACGGTGAAAACAATCGCCTTGACAACCAGATGTGTACCATCACCATCACCTCCAAGCGGACACAGCCTCCAGTGGTCACTGTCCGCAGTGGCATCAAGGTACACACACCTCCCAGGGCTCAGCTGGCTTAGAGACAGTTGCTATGGAGCAGAGACCGATGGTCGGAAGCAGATGAAGCAACACTAGGCAATACATCTGATGCAACGCTCAGTCGACCAGTGTCTAACGCTGTGTGTGCGTATGTGTGTGTGTGCCTGTGTGCTGCGTGTGTTTGTGCGTGCCTGTGTGCTAGCATGCCTGCGTGCCTCTCTGGCTGTGTGTCTGTCTGTCTGTCTGTCTGTCTGTCTGTCTGTCTGTCTGTCTGTCTGTCTGTCTGTCTGTCTGTCTGTCTGTCTGTCTGCCTGCCTGCTCTGCCTGCCTGCCTGCCTGCCTGCCTGCCTGCCTGCCTGCCTGCCTGTCTGTCTGCTTGTCTACCTGTCTGCTTGTCTGCCTGTCTGCCTATGTGTTTATGTGTGTGAGTGTCTAACACCAGGGTTATGTATAACATAACAGAAAATAGTCAATCGTCATCACTACCCGGGGCCGTGGTCATCATGATGTGAAGGAGTCTTGCATTTTGACTGGTAATGGAATGGGGATGTCAGTTCCAGTCATTTTGACTGGTAATGGAATGGGGATGTCAGTTCCAGTCATTTTGACTGGTAATGGAATGGGGATGTCAGTTCTAGTCATTCTGACTGGTAATGGAATGGGGATGTCAGTTCCAGTCATTCTGACTGGTAATGGAATGGGGATGTCAGTTCCAGTCATTTTGACTGGTAATGGAATGGGGATGTCAGTTCTAGTCATTCTGACTGGTAATGGAATGGGGATGTCAGTTCCAGTCATTTTGACTGGTAATGGAATGGGGATGTCAGTTCCAGTCATTCTGACTGGTAATGGAATGGGGATGTCAGTTCTAGTCATTCTGACTGGTAATGGAATGGGGATGTCAGTTCTTGTCATTTTGACTCGTAATGGAATAGGGATGTCAGTTCCAGTCATTCTGACTGGTAATGGAATGGGGATGTCAGTTCCAGTCATTTTGACTGGTAATGGAATGGGGATGTCAGTTCCAGTCATTCTGACTGGTAATGGAATGGGGATGTCAGTTCTAGTCATTTTGACTGGTATTGGAATTGGGATGTCAGTTCTAGTCATTCTATTTCTATAGAATGTGGTCTATATTCAGAATCATACAGCTCGGTAACGTTGACTGGCAGGATCAGATGTACTACATGCCAAATTAAGCTTGGGGTGGACGTAGCCCTTATAGGCACAGAACTAGGATCAGCGTTACCTTATACAATCCTAGCTGTAAAGATTAGATTGGAAAGGACTAAACTGACTTCAGATCAGTAGATATTTAGGGGCTACTTCATACTATCCCTAGAAGCGCTCTCACCCAATGTGAAATGTTATGCAAGTGTCTATGTTGTGTTTTTCTAGGTCCAGGGAGGAGGACGAGTCCAGCTGTCAACCAATCATATCATTGTATCAGATCTGGACACACCCAACAAGGATCTGCTGGTTTGGATGATCACCGTACCCAAATATGGCTTCATTGAGAACACAATAGGAAGAGGTGTGTGTGTGGGGGGGGATTCATTCAACTGAATAATGTCCCGACTGACGCTGTGGTCCATGGCACTGAATCTCAGTGCAAGAGGCGTCACTACAGTCCCTGGTTCCAATCAATCAATCAATCAATCAATCAATCAAATGTATTTATAAGGCCCTTCTTACACCAGCTGATGTCACAAAGTGCTGTATCGAAACCCAGCCTAAAACCCCAGACAGCAAGCAATGCAGGTGTAGAAAAATGGTGGCTAGGAAAATCTCCCTAGAAAGGCCAGAACCTAGGAAGAAACCTAGAGAGGAACCAGGCTATGAGGGGTGACCTGTCCTCTTCTGGCTGTGCCGGGTGGAGATTATAACAGAACATGGCCAAGATGTTCAAATGTAAAAAAAAATAAAAAAAATAATGTATTTCACCTTTATTTTACCAGGTAGGCTAGTTGAGAACAAGTTCTCATTTACAACTGTGACCTGGCCAAGATAAAGCAAAGCAGTGCGACAGAAACAACAACACAGAGTTACACATGGAATAAACAAAATATTCAGTCAATAACTTAATAGAAAAAAAAGTCTATATACAGTGTGTGCAAATGAGGTAAGATTAGGGAGGTAAGGCAATAAATAGGCCTTAGTGGCGAAATAATTACAATTTAGCAATTAAACACTGGAGTGATAGATGTGCAGAAGCTGAATGTGCAAGTAGAGATACTTGGGTGCAAAGTTGCAAAATATATGAGTGTCCAGCTTCAGTGATTTTTGCAATTCGTTTGTCTTTGGCAGCAGAGAACTGGAAGGAAAGGCGGCCAAATGAGGAATTGGCTTTGTGGGTGACCAGTGAAATATACCTGCTGGAGCGTGTGCTACGGCTGGGTGCTGCTATGGTGACCAGTGAGCTGAGATAAGGCGGGGCTTTACCCAGCAAAGACCTATAGATGACCTGGAACCAGTGGGTTTGGCGACAAATATGAAGCGAGGGCCAGGTAACGAGAGCATACAGGTCGCAGTGGTGGGTAGTATATGGGGATTTGGTGACAAAACGGATGGCACTGTGATAGACGACATCCAATTTGCTGAGTAGAGTGTTGGAGGCTATTTTATAGATGACATCGCCGAAGTCGAGGATCAGTAGGATGGTCAGTTTTACGGGGGTATGTTTGGCAGCATGAGTGAAGGATGCTTTGTTGCGAAATAGGAAGCCAATTCTAGATTTAACTTTGGATTGGAGATGTTTGATGTGAGTCTGGAAGGAGAGTTTACAGTCTAACCAGACACCTAGGTATTTGTAGTTGTCCACATATTCTAAGTCAGAACCGTCCAGAGTAGGTGATGCTGGACAGGCGGGCAGGTGCAGGCAGCGATCGGTTGAAGAGCATGCATTTAGTTTTACTTGCATTTAAGAGCAGTTGGAGGCCACGAAAGGAGAGTTGTATGGCATTGAAGCTTGTCTGGAGGTTAGTTAACACAGTGTCCAAAGAAGGGCCAGATGTATATAGAGAATGGTATCGTCTGCATAGAGGTGGATCAGAGAATCACCAGCAGCAAGAACGACATCATTGATGTATACAGAGAAAAGAGTTGGCCCAAGAATTGAACCCTGTGGCACCCCCATTGAGACTGCCAAAGGTTCGGACAACAGGCCCTCCGATTTGCCACACTGAACTCTGTCTGAGAAGTAGTTGGTGAACCAGGTGAGGCAGTCATTTGAGAAACCAAGGCTGTTGAGTCTGCCGATAAGAATACGGTGATTGACAGAGTCGAAAGCCTTGGCCAGGTCGATGAATACAGCTGCACAGTATTGTCTCTTATCGATGGAGGTTATGATATCGTTTAGGACCTTGAGCGTGGTTGAGGTGCACCCATGACCTGCTCGGAAACCAGATTGCATCGCGGAGAAGGTACGGTGGGATTCGAAATGGTCGGTGATCTGTTTGTTAACTTGGCTTTCGAAGACATTAGAAAGGCAGAGTAGGATAGATATAGGTCTATAGCAGTTTGGGTCTAGCGCGTCTCCCCCTTTGAAGAGGGGGATGACCGCGGCAGCTTTCCAATCTTTGGGGATCTCAGACGATACAAAAGGCTAGTAGTAGGGGTTGCAACAATTTCGGCTGATCATTTTAGAAAGAGAGGGTCCAGATTGTCTAGTCCTGCTGATTTGTAGGGGTCCAGATTTTTCAGCTCTTTCAGAACATCAGCTTTCTGTATTTGGGTGAAGGAGAAATGAGGGAGTCTTGGCAAGTTGCTGTGGGGGGTACAGGGCTATTGACCAGGGTAGAGGTGGCCAGGTGGAAAGCATGGCCAGCTGTAGAAAAATGCTTATTGAAATTCTCAATTATCATGGATTTATCGGTGGTGACAGTGTTTCCTAGCCTCAGTGCAGTGGGCAGTTGGGAGGAGGTGCTCTTATTCTCCATGGACTTTACAGTGTCCCATAACTTTTTGGAGTTTGTGCTACAGGATGTTTGATAAAGCTAGCCTTTGCTTTCCTAACTGCCTGTGTATATTGGTTCCATTAAATGTTTATAGATGACCAGCAGGGTCAAATAATAATAATCACAGTGGTTGTCGAGGGTGCAACAGGTCAGCACCTCAGGAGTAATTGTCAGTTGGCTTTTCATAGCCGAGTATCTCTACCGCTCCGGCTGTCTCTAGAGAGTTGAAAACAGCAAGTCTGGGACAGGTAGCATGTCCGGTGAACAGGTCAGGGTTCCATAGCCGCAGGCAGAACAGTTGAAACTGGAGCAGCAGCATGACCAGGTGGACTGGGGACAGCAAGGAGTCATCAGGCTAGGTAGTCCTGAGGCATGATCCTAGGGCTCAGGTCCTCTGAGAGAGAGAGAGAGAGAGAGAGAGAGAGAGAGAGAGAGAGAGAGAGAGAGAGAGAGAGAGAGAGAGAGAGATACTTCAATTAACACAGGTCACCGGATAAGACAGGAGAAATACTCCAGATATAACAGACTGACCCTAGCCCACCGACACATAAACTACTGCAGCATAAATACTGGAGGCTGAGACAGGAGGGGTCAGGAGACACTGTGGCCCCATCTGACGATACCTTTCCGTTCACCTTCACACTCCTGGGCCAGACTACACTCAATCATAGGACCTACTGAAGAGATGAGTCTTCAATAAAGACTTAAAGGTTGAGACCGAGTCTGTGTCTCTCACATGGATAGGCAGACCATTCCATAAAAATGGAGCTCTATAGGAGAAAGCCCTGCCTCCAGCTGTTTCCTTAGAAATTCTAGGGACAGTAAGGAGGCCTGCGTCTTGTGACCGTAGCGTACGTGTAAGTATGTACGGCATGACCAAATTGGAAAGATAGGTAGGAGCAAGCCCATGTAATGCTTTGTAGGTTAGCAGTAAAACCTTGAAATCAGCCCTTGCCTTAACAGGAAGCCAGTGTAGAGAGGCTAGCACTGGAGTACTATGATCAAATTATTTGGTTCTAATCAAGATTCTAGCAGCCGTGTTTAGCACTAACTGAAGTTTATTTAGTGCCTTATCCGGAAAGTAGAGCATTGCAGTAGTCTAACCTAGAAGTGACAAAAGCATGGATTCCTTTTTCTGCATCATTTTTGGACAGAAAGTTCCTGATTTTTGCAATGTTACGTAGATGGAAAAAAACTCTCCTTGAAACAGTCTTGGTATGTTCGTCAAAAGAGAGATCAGGGTCCAGAGTAACGCCGAGGTCCTTCACAGTTTTATTTGAGACGACTGTACAACCATCAAGATGAATTGTCAGATTCAACAGAAGATCTCTTTGTTTCTTGGGACCTAGAACAAGCATCTCTGTTTTGTCCGAGTTTAAAAGTACAACATTTGCAGCCATCCACTTCCTTATGTCTGAAACACAGGCTTCCAGGGAGGGCAATTTTGGGGCTTCACCGTGTTTCATCGAAATGTACAGCTGTGTGTCGTCTGCATAGCAGTGAAAGTTAACATTATGTTTCCGAATGACATCACCAAGAGGTAAAATATATAGTGAAAACAATAGTGGTCCTAAAACAGAGCCTTGAGGAACACCGAAATTTACACTTGATTTGTCAGAGGACAAACCATCCACAGAGACAATCTGATATCTTAACGACAGATAAGATCTAAACCAGACCAGAACTTGTCCGTGTAGACCAATTTGGGTTTCCAATCTCTCCAAAAGAATGTGGTGATCGATGGTATCAAAAGCAGCACTAAGGTCTAGGAGCACGAGAACAAATGCAGAGCCTCGGTCTGACGCCATTAACTTCTAAGGGCTAGGTGGGACTCTAAAATCTCATAATTTCATTTTCTCAAACAATCAACTATTTTACACCATTTTAAAGATAAACTTCTCGTTAATCTAACCACATTGTCCGATTTCAAAAAGGCTTTACGGCGAAAGCATAAAATTAGATTATGTTAGGACATAAACTTCACAAGAAAAACCACACAGCCATTTTCCAAGCAAGGACATGCATCACAAAAAACAAAAATACAGCTAAAATATTTACTAACCTTTGATGATCTTCATCAGATAGCACTCATAGGACTTCATGTTACACAATACATGTATGTTTTTCTCGATAAAGTTCATATTTATATCCATATTTATATCCAAAAACCCCATTTTATATTGGCGCGTGATGTTCAGAAAATGTATTCCCACCAAAACTTCCTGTGAATGAGCACATCAATTTACAAAAATACTCATCATAAACGTTGATCAAATTTACAACAGTTATCTTCTTACATCTAGGCGTTCCACCAGCGGGACCCCTAGCCAAGAGCCAATGGGATCGCATGGCGCGAAATACAAAAACAACTAAAATACCACAATTCAATTTTCTCAAACAATCAACTATTTTACACCATTTTAAAGATAAGACTCTCGTTAATCTAACCACATTGTCCGACTTCAAAAAGGCTTTACAACGAGTGCAAAACATTAGATTATGTTAGGAGAGTACATAGACACAAATAATCACACAGCCATTTTCCAAGTAAGGGTATATGTCACAGAAACCGAAAACACAGCTAAATTATGCACTAACCTTTGACGATCTTCATCAGATGACACTCCTAGGACATTATGTTACAGAATACATGTATGTTTTGTTCGATAAAGTTCATATTTATATCCAAAAACAGCATTTTACATTGGCGCTTGATGTTCAGAAAATGTATTTCCCACCAAAAACTTCCGGTGAATTTACAAAAATACTCATCATAAACGTTGACAAAATACATAACAATTATTTTAAGAATTATAGATAGACTACTCCTTTATGCAAGCGCTGTCAGATTTTAAAATAGCTTTACGGAGAAAGCACATTTTTCAATATTCTGAGTACATAGCTAAGCCATCGCTATTCAGACACCCGCCAACTTCGAGGTCACCTAAACTCAGAATTAGTATTAGAAATATTGTATTACCTTTGCTGATCTTCGTCAGAATGCACTCCCAGGACTGCTACTTCCACAAGAAATGTTGTTTTTGTTCGAAATAATCCATAGTTATGAACAAATACCTGCGTTTTGTTTGTGCGTTCAGTTCACTATCCAAAGGGTAATGCGCGAGCGCATTTCGAGACAAAAAAGTCCAAATGTTCCATTACCGTACTTAGAAGCATGTCAAACGCTGTTTCAAATCAATTTTTATGGTATTTTTAACGTAAAATTGCGATAATATTCCAACCGGACAATAGTGTATTCATTCAAGGAGAAAAAGAAAAAACAGTGTGCTCTGCCCAGAGACAGGAGAAGGCTCAATCCACTTTCTGAAGGCTTTAGACAGCCAATGGAAGCCTTAGAAAGTGCAACGTAACCCCACAGATAATCTAGTTTTGATAGAGAATCAAAAGAAGAACTACAATTCTCAGACTTTCCACTTCCTGCTTGGAATATTCTCAGGTTTTTGCCTGCCATATGAGTTCTGTTATACTCACAGACACCAGTCAAACAGTTTTAGAAATTTCAGAGTGTTTTCTATCCAAATCTACTAATAATATGCATATTCTCGTTTCTGGGCAAGAGTAGTAACCAGTTTAAATCGGGTACGTTTTTTTTTCTTCGAAATACTCCATATTTATGTCCAAATACCTCCATTTTGTTCGTGCGTTCAGACCACTATCCAAAGGCATAATGCGCGAGCGTAAATCCAGACACGAAAAGTCAAATAGTTCCATTACCGTTCGTAGAAACATGTCAAACCTTGTTTACAATCAATCCTTAGGGTCTTTCTAACATAAAACGTCGATAATATTCCAACCGGACAATAGTGTATTCATTACAGAGGAAAAAGAAGGAGCGGCGTGCCAAATGTGCCCGTGCAGTAAACAACTCACTGGTCCCAGGCAGTCCACTCATTGACTGAGCTCCTATTTTCTGCCCAGTAACAGGAGAAGTATGAAACACGTTTCTAAAGGCTGTTGACAGCCAATGGAAGCCTTAGGAAGTGCAACGTGACCCCACAGACACTGTAGTTTCGATGGGGATTCAAAAGAAGAACTACAATTCTCAGATTTCCCACTTCCGGGTTGGATTTTTCTCAGGTTTTTGCCTGCCATATGAGTTCTGTTATACTCACAGACATCATTCACTTTTCTATACAAATCTACTAATAATATGCAAGTATTTGACTCTGGGCCCGAGTATTAGGCAGTTTACTCTGGGCACGCTTTTCATCCGAAAGTGAAAATACTGCCCCCTATACCGTAAAAAGTTAAAAGGTAATTTACCACCTTCACAAGTGCAGTCTCAGTGCAATGATGGGGTCTAAAACCAGACTGAAGTGTTTCGTATACATTGTTTGTCTTCAGGAAGGCAGTGAGTTGCTGCGCAACAGCTTTTTCTAAATATTTTGAGAGGAATGGGAAATTCGATATCGTAATCCATGCTGTATCACATCCGGTCATGATTGGGAGTCCCATAGGGTGTCACCCAATTGGCCCAGCGTCGTCTGGGTTTGGCTGGGGTAGGCCATTATTGTAAATAAGAATTTGTTCTTAACTGACTTGCCAAGTTAAATAAAGGTAAACCAAATAAAAATAAAACAAATCTGTCCCATAAGGGGAAATTGTCCTAGGCAAAGCAATGTAAATATAAACAGAGGTACATGAATACAATGTATATACAGTACGTACACTACATATACACTACATACACACAACATATACAGTAATACACTACATATATACTACATATACAGTAATACACTACATATACAGTAATACACTACATATACTCTACATATACTGTACATATGCAGTAATACACTACACATACAGTACATGCACAGTACATATATACACTACATATACTGTACATGCACAGTACATATACAGTGTATATACATTACATATACAGTACATATACAATAATACACTACATATACTCTACATATACACTACAATAATACACTACATTTACTGTACATATGCAGTACATGTACAGTACATATACTGTACATATATAGTAATACACTACATATGCAGTGCATATACAGTGAATATACAGTACATATACAGTACATATACAGTACATATACAGTACACATACACTACATATACACTACATATACAATTTGTATATGATACACTACATATACAGTAATATACTACATATACAAGCATACAATTCTTTTTTTAAACTGCATTGTTGTTTAGGGGCTCGATTTTTATTTTATTTGATATACACTACATATACTGTACATATACAGTACATATACGGTAATACACTACATATGCAGTACAAATACAGTAATACACTACATATACAATACATATACAATACATATCAGTACATATACAGTAATACCCTACATATGCAGTACAATAATCATAGAGACATATAAAACAACAGTGATGAAAGTGGAGGGAAGCCCGCAGAGCAAGGAGTTTAAAGTGAGATATGAAGTTAGATAGGCTGAAGGACTGGTCTTTAGTCTCCTAATGACAATCCACCTGTTGAGCCTGACATTTTCCCTACATGGTGTCATCCATCTTAGATGTCTCTAGTCTAACCCTGGTTAGCACACTATATAATATATATATACAAAAGTATGTGGACACCCCTTCAAATTAGTGGTTTCGGCTATTTCAGCCACACCTGTTGCTGACAGGTGTATAAAATTGAGCACACCTGCCATGCAATCTCCATAGACAAACGTTAGCAGTATAATGGCCTTACTGAAGAGCTCAGTGACTTTCAACGTGGCACTGTCATAGGATGCCACCTTTCCAACAAGTCATTTTGTGATGAATTACGCTTCACCCATCTGGCAGTTCGACAGACAAATCTGGGTTTGCCTCAATGCATAGTGCCAACTGTAAAGTTTGGTGGATGAGGAATAATGGTCTGGGGCTGTTTTTATGATTCGGGCTAGGCCCCTTAGTTCCAGTGAAGAGAGATCTTAACTCTACAGCATACAGTGACATTGTAGACGATTCTGTGCTTCCAACTTTGTGGCAACAGTTTGGGGAAGGCCCTTTCCTGTTTCAGCAAGACAATGCCCCCGTGCACAAAGCCAGGTCCATACATAAATGGTATGTTGAGATCGGTGTGGAAGAACTTGACTGGCCTGCACAGAGCTCTGTACTCAACCCCATCTAACACCTTTGGGATGAATTGGAACGCCGACTATGAGCCAGGCCTAATCACCCAACATCGGTGCCCGACCTCACTAATGCTCTTATGGCTGAATGGAAGCAAGTTCCCGCAGCAATGTTCAATCATCTAGTGGAAAGCCTTCCCAGAAGAGTTGAGGCTGTTATAGCAACAAAAGGTGGGACCAACTCCATATTAACGGCCATGATTTTTGGAATGAGACGTTTGACGAGCAGGTGTCCACATACTTTTGGTCATGTTGTGTATCTCAGTTGTAGTCTGTGAGATGTCACTTCCCATTCTGGTCTCGTCCTCTGTCTTCCCAGTGGGCTTGATGGGCGGTTCAAATACCCTCATCATCAGTCCAGAGGTTCCCTTCTCTGTGGACGACCTGACCACTGACCACATCTTCTACGTTCAGAACGTCCAGAACACTGACCACCACTACCAGGACACCTTCTCCTTCTACATCAGTGATGGGTCCAGTCAGACAGAGCCCTTCAATGTCAATATAGACATACAGGTAAATAATACACTACTACTACTACTACTACTACCACTGCTATGATGACTACAACCAATACTACTACTATTACTACTGATACTACTACTGCTGCTACTACTACTACTACTACTGCTGCTGCTACTACTACTACTACTACTACTGCTACTACTACTACTACTACTACTACTACCTCTATTACTACTACGACTACTACTGCTACTACTACTACTACTATTACTACTACTACTACTACTACTACTGCTACTACCACTGCTATGACGACTACAACCAATACTACTACTACTACTACTACTACTACTACTGCTGCTACTACGACTACTGCTGCTACTACGACTACTACTGCTACTACTACTACTGCTACTACTACTACTGCTACTGCTGCTACTGTACTACTGCTACTACTACTGCTACTACTAATACTACTGATACTACTACTACTACTACTACTGCTACTGGTATTACCAATACTACTACTACTACTACTACTACTACTACTACTACTACTGCTGCTACTACGACTACTGCTGCTACTACGACTACTACTGCTACTACTACTACTGCTACTACTACTACTGCTACTGCTGCTACTGTACTACTACTACTACAACTACTACTGCTGCTGCTACTGTACTACTACAATATTTTGCTGGTGGGTGGGATTGCTTTGTGGGAAAATACAAGCTTGGTAAAGTTATCAGAGAACAAAAAAATCTGTTAATCTCTACTACTACTACTACTACTACTACTACTACTACTACGGTTTGAGGAATGGGGCTAAAGAAATGTAACCGGTCTCAATAATATACAAATTCATAGACAGAGCTATGGGTGCTGGGACCATGAGATTAGCATAATTGCTTTACTAATATTTTGAACTGTTGTTTGTTTACAAATATTCTGTTATTCATAATAATAAACTACAACTCTTAACCCATTACATAGTGCACAAAGAAAACTTTCAGACAAGATTCATGGATTTTCTTGCGCCTTGACAACTTCACCAAGCTTGTAATTTCCCACAAAGCAATCCCACCCACCATAAAAATGTTGTCAATTTGTCTGCTAGGGCCTTGAGGTGAATTGGTGATCCTGACAGAGCCATGTGTGTGTGTGTGTGTGTGTGTGTGTGTGTGTGTGTGTGTGTGTGTGTGTGTGCGTCTGTGGTTACACTCGTCTCTTTGCTTGTGTGTGTGTGTGTGTACTTTCTTGCAATTGTGTGTATTTTTCATTATATTTTATTGAAACTTTATTTAACTAGGCAAGCCAGTTAAGAACAAATTCTTATTTACAATGACTCCTTTTAAGATGTTATGATGCCTGTTGAATAAGGTCACTATTAAGGATAGTGGAGTGATTATCAATAGTTTTATTGATGTTGTCTTGGCTGATAAAACGCTCTGATTGAGAATGACCACATGCTAATATGCTAATCTTCACACTGTTGTGTGAGTCCCTGCAGCAGAGTAAAGAGGAGAAGGTGCCAGTGGTGTCAGTGAACAGGGTCCGGGTGGAGGAAAACTCAGGAGTGGTCATCACTAACTCCTCTCTCAACGTCCTGGACCAAGACACACCAGACAACGACATCATCATCACTGTCACCAAGCAACCTACCTACGGTACAGACACACACGCTTGAACATCTAACGGCCTGACACAGTTGGTTTTTATGCAGCCCTCCCTCCATCCCTACCTCTAACGGCCTGACACAGTTGGTTTTTATTCAGCCCTCCCTCCATCCCTACCTCTAACGGCCTGACACAGTTGGTTTTTATGCAGCCCTCCCTCCATCCCTACCTCTAACGGCCTGACACAGTTGGTTTTTATTCAGCCCTCCCTCCATCCCTACCTCTAACGGCCTGACACAGTTGGTTTTTATGCAGCCCTCCCTCCATCCCTACCTCTAACGGCCTGACACAGTTGGTTTTTATTCAGCCCTCCCTCCATCCCTACCTCTAACGGCCTGACACAGTTGGTTTTTATTCAGCCCTCCCTCCATCCCTACCTCTAACGGCCTGACACAGTTGGTTTTTATGCAGCCCTCCCTCCATCCCTACCTCTAACGGCCTGACACAGTTGGTTTTTATGCAGCCCTCTCACCAGTCCAATTGGCCTCCATCCCTCCCTCCATCCCTCCCTCCCTCCATCTCTCCCTCCATCCCTCCATCTAACTCTCCCTCCCTCCATCCCTCCCTCCATCCCTCCCTCCAACTCTTCATCCCTCCATCCCTACCTCTATCTATCTCTCTCTAACTCTCCCTCCATCTCTCCCTCCATCTCTCCCTCTATCCCTCCCTCCCTCTATCTATCTCTCTCTCTAACTCTCCCTCCATCCCTCAATCCATCCCTCCATCTAACTCTCCCTCCATCCCTCCCTCCATCCCTCCATCCATCCCTCTAACTCTTCATCCCTCCATCCCTACCTCTATCTCTCCCTCCATCCCTCCCTCTAACTCTCCCTCCATCCCTCCCTCTAACACTCCCTCCACCCCTCCCTCTAACTCTCCTTCCATCCCTCCATCCCTCCCTCTAACTCTCCTTCCATCCCTCCATCCCTCCCTCTAACTCTCCCTCATCCCTCCCTCTGACTCTCCCTCCATCCCTCCCTCTAAGTCTTCATCCCTCCATCCCTACCTCTATCTCTCCCTCCATCCCTCCCTCTATCTCTCCCTCCATCCCTCCCTCTATCTATCTCTCTCTCTAACTCTCCCTCATCCCTCCCTCTAACTATCCCTCCCTCCATCCCTCCCTCTAACACTCCTTCCATCCCTCCATCCCTCCCTCTAACTCTCCCTCCATCCCTCCCTCTAACTCTCCTTCCATCCCTCCCTCCCTCCATCCCTCCCTCTAACTCTCCCTCCCTCCATCCCTCCCTCTAACTCTCTTTCCATCCCTCATCCCTCCCTCTAACTCTCCTTCCATCCCTCCCTCTAACTCTCCCTCATCCCTACCTCTAACTCTCCCTCCATCCCTACCTCTAACTCTCCCTCATCCCTCCCTCTAACTCTCCCTCCATCCCTCCCTCTAACTCTCCCTCCATCCCTACCTCTAACTCTCCCTCCATCCCTACCTCTAACTCTCCCTCCATCCCTACCTCTAACTCTCCCTCCATCCCTACCTCTAACTCTCCCTCCATCCCTACCTCTAACTCTCCCTCCATCCCTACCTCTAACTCTCCCTCATCCCCTCCATCCCTTCCTCTAACTCTCTCTCAACCATCCATACCTCCATCTCCCTCAACCCCTCCATCCCTACCTCTAACTCTACCTGTACTGTCAGGTCCCTGCACTGACCCATTCTTCACAACCTGTAGGCAGTAAAAGTAACATGAACCCTCCCATAAAGCTCCTGTCACACTATGGAGGCCATAGAGACCCAGTCCTTTTGACTGTCTCCTTTCCTGTCTAACTGCCTGCCCTCCTGTCTGTCTGTCTGTCTGTCTGTCTGTCTGTCTGTCTGTCTGTCTGTCTGTCTGTCTGTCTGTCTGTCTGTCTGTCTGTCTGTCTGTCTGTCTGTCTGTCTGTCTGTCTGTCTGTCTGTCTGTCTGTCTGTCTGTCTGTCTGTCTGTCTGTCTGTCTGTCTGTCTGTCTGTCTGTCTGTCTACCAGACAGCCTCTGCTTAACAACATCGCCCAGCGCAAAACGCATACTTAATTGACTCACACAGGCAGGTGCGCACTCCCCGGACTGAAGTTCCCAGGATTCAAGGCTTTTCTACGGCCTGTGATGAAGATATATTAACCACTTAGATGTATTATTTATATATCTACCCTATTCTTCTGCTGAATAAATCACACATACCATTATCATTATTATCATTCTGTTCAGGCAAATTGCAACCCCACATACTCAAACTGTACCACCATGGTCCTGTTTTCAGGCAAGCTACTTAGACGCCAGTTCTACTCCCAGCCTCTGGAGAATGGTCGGGTCCTGTCTCAGGGTTCCACATTCACTTACCAGGTAGGGATGAGTTCAAACACAAGGTTTTTCGGAATAAATTACTTGACGAGTGCTAGGGCAGATTAATCAATTCATCTCTGCTGTAAAACATTGATTAATCAAATAATTGTTTGTATTTTGTTGCATAAATAGGTTAATAATGTTGAGTTAACGATATGTATGCCATCGATCGACTAATCAATTTCAACTCTACTACCAGG
Organism: Salmo salar; assembly: GCF_965601325.2. Classification (NCBI taxonomy): domain Eukaryota; kingdom Metazoa; phylum Chordata; class Actinopteri; order Salmoniformes; family Salmonidae; genus Salmo; species Salmo salar. The sequence continues at coordinate 44,376,676 of NC_138314.1, forward strand.
ACGTGTTGGATCTGCTTCTGGTGTACACCCCTGATGGGGCCACCGGGGGCAGTGACGAGCTAGCCTTCTCCCTGACTGACGGCGTCCACACCAGCACCGGGCGGCTCACCTTCACCATAGACGTCAGGAAGACTGAAGGACCAAGGATGACAGTTAACAGAGGCCTGCAGCTGGCCGCAGGTACAGAGAGGGCTAGAGGAGAGAGAGTTGGGTCGTTGACATGCCTGTTTTTTTTTGAGAGGGGGGATGTTAAGGCTTGAAGGATGGGGTAAAATGTTGATTTCCCGTCTAAATAGACGTATCCAAACATAATGGTTTTTCATGGGATGGCCATACACAGTAACTGGTAATGTTGCATCGTTTTAGAAAGTTCTGGAACTCACCTTTTCGGTGACAAATAGTTCTTAAATTGCTAAGGTTTACTCATTTTTGAGGACACAGGCTCAAATACATAGTACAAATATATAAAAAATATTTTAAAAATCATATATGTGGGGCAATAGGGTTGAAATGACTGACATGTTTTCTAAATATAGTAACAATCAAATTATAAACAACACTATTAGATTTCACATTTCTTTATAACTGTAAAATTAACATGATCATAGCTATTGACAGAACAATATTGGTACTATTTCATATTACTGACGAAAAATCATTTTCTCCTAAATGTCCATTGAGCGACGCAGAGACACCATTCAAATGTGTGCAGATTCATTAAAACTTCAGCTTTAAGCATGATGTGATTCTGTGAACTCTGCGGAAGCACAGTTCCTGCTCAGCCCAGTCAAAACTGTTCGCTGCTCTGGCACCCCAATGGTGGAACAAGCTCCCTCACGACGCCAGGACAGCGGAGTCAATCACCACCTTCCGGAGACACCTGAAACCCCACCTCTTTAAGGAATACTTGGGATAGGATAAAGTAATCCTTCTAACCCCCCCCCCCCCCTACCCTCCCCCCCAAAAAAGATATAGATGTACTATTGTAAAGTGGTTGTTCCACTGGATATCATAAGGTGAATGCACCAATTTGTAAGTCGCTCTGGATAAGAGCGTCTGCTAAATGACTTAAATGTAAATGTAACAAGAAAAATGTGTCTTTTTTATATTTTATGAAATTATTTTGTATTTCTTTCATGTTGCGAGCTCTAAATCTGGCAGGAGAATTATCTTAGCAAGATGGAACCATAACGGCTAGACTGTTACCGTTCATATGCCGTCTGCCAGGCTGGGCTGTCTCGCTCAGTGGAAGAGAAATAGATTCTTTGTCTGAATAGGACAGAAAATGTGACATGTGCTAATCTGGGGTCTGAAATCTGACACTTCAAATCAGCTCTGCAGGGTGGAAACAGAGAGCAGACAGATTGGATTTCTTCCACTATAAGGCATGGGACTCTACACCGTTCACAAAATGTCAGTCTGAACCGGTCCACAACCGCTCAAAGTCCCTCATATGAGGGGACCTAACATCTAAGATGGGTTGGTTTGGTTTACATTGAATGGCAATGATAGACCGGAAGCAGCTGAATATATACGATGAGTGTACAAAACATTAAGAACACCTGCTCTTTCCATGACATAGACTGACCAGGTGAATCCAGGTGAAAGCTTTGATCCCTTATTGATGTCACTTGTTAAATCCACTTCAATCAGTGTAGATGAAGGGGAGGAGACAGGTTAAAGAAGGATTTTTAAGCCTTGAGACAATGGAGACATGGATTGTGTCGTGTATGTGTGCCATTCAGTAGATAAATGGGCAAGACAAAATATTTAAGTGCCTTTGAACGGGGTATGGTAGTAGGTGCCAGGCCGCACCGGTTTGAGTGTGTCGAGAACTGCAACGCTGCTGGGTTTTTCACGCTCAACAGTTTCCTGTGTGTATCAAGAATGGTCCACCACCCAAAGGACATCCAGCCAACTTGACACAAAGCATTGGAGTCAATATCGGCCAGCATTCCTGTTGAATGCCAGGACAGTGGCATTCTGAGCCTGTGGCTCAGTTGGTAGAGCATGGTGTTTGCAACGCCAGCATGGTGTGTGCAATGCCAGGGTTGTGGGTTCATTCCCCACGGGGGGCCAGTACAACAAAAAAAAAATAATGTATGAAATGTATGCATTCACTACTGTCAGTCGCTCTGGATAAGAGCGTCTGCTAAATGACTAAAATGTAAAAAATTAATGCTTTTGACACCTTGTAAAGTCCGAAGACTGTCCGAAGGGTGAGCGGGGGGTCAACTCAATATTAGGAAGGTGTTCCTAATGTTTGGTGTACTCAGAGTATGTCAATATGGAATTGGTTAACCGGAACAAACTCCCAACAAAGCAGTCAGAACAGAAGATGCAAATAGCAAAAATCTAATTTTATTGGTCACATACACACGTTTAGCAGATGTTATTGGTCACACGTTTAGCAGATGTTATTGGTCACATACACACGTTTAGCAGATGTTATTGGTCACACGTTTAGCAGATGTTATTGGTCACATGGTTAGCAGATGTTATTGGTCACATACACACGTTTAGCAGATGTTATTGGTCACATGGTTAGCAGATGTTATTGGTCACATACACACGTTTAGCAGATGTTATTGGTCACATGGTTAGCAGATGTTATTGGTCACATGGTTAGCAGATGTTATTGGTCACATACACACGTTTAGCAGATGTTATTGGTCACATACACACGTTTAGCAGATGTTATTGGTCACATACACACGTTTAGCAGATGTTATTGGTCACATGGTTAGCAGATGTTATTGGTCACATGGTTAGCAGATGTTATTGGTCACATACACACGTTTAGCAGATGTTATTGGTCACATGGTTAGCAGATGTTATTGGTCACATGGTTAGCAGATGTTATTGGTCACATGGTTAGCAGATGTTATTGGTCACATGGTTAGCAGATGTTATTGGTCACATGGTTAGCAGATGTTATTGGTCACATACACACGTTTAGCAGATGTTATTGGTCACATACACACGTTTAGCAGATGTTATTGGTCACATACACGTGTTTAGCAGATGTTATTGCGGGTGTAGCGAAATGCTATTCTAGAGTCTTGTATTCTGCTGTTTTCTGAGTGTCTGTTATCTCTTCCCTCAGGCGCGGCGTCTAAAATCACTGAGCAGAACCTGAAGGGATCAGATTCCGACTCAGACAGCCTGAAGCTGAGGTACATTCTGATCAAAGATCCTCCAGTAGGAACACTACAGCTTTCTAACAGAGGAGGACAGGACAGGATGTCTGTTAAAGGACCTGTCAAGAGCTTCACACAGGAGGAGGTCAACAAAGGTATCTCTCTTTCTCTCTCTCTCTCTCTCTCTCTCTCTCTCTCTCTCTCTCTCTCTGCCTCTCTCTCTCTCAGCAGTCCGTCACTCTGCCTCTCTCTCTCTCTCTCTCTCAGCAGTCCGTCACTCTGCCTCTCTCTCTCTCTCTCTCAGCAGGTTGTCACTCTGCCTCTCTCTCTCTCAGCAGTCCGTCACTCTGCCTCTCTCTCTCTCTCTCTCAGCAGTCCGTCACTCTGCCTCTCTCTCTCTCAGCAGTCCGTCACTCTGCCTCTCTCTCTCTCAGCGGTCCGTCACTCTGCCTCTCTCTCTCTCTCAGCAGTCCGTCACTCTGCCTCTCTCTCTCTCTCTCTCTCTCAGCAGTCCGTCACTCTGCCTCTCTCTCTCTCTCAGCAGTCCGTCACTCTGCCTCTCTCTCTCAGCAGTCCGTCACTCTGCCTCTCTCTCTCTCAGCAGTCCGTCACTCTGCCTCTCTCTCTTTTTTTTCCCAGGAAAAATGGCCCTTGGTTTTCTCAGAGATTTGTTCTCAGTTCTTGAAATTAATTAATTCAGGATATTGAATTGACCCTAACTTTACCCTCGTACTGGTACAGATACAGGTAACTGTCAAAATAAAGGAAACACCAACATCAAGTGTCTTAATAGAGCATTGAGTCAGACCTCTTTCCATGCATCTTGACATAGATTCTACAAGGGTATTGGACTCTATTAGAGTGTTGTGACACCATTCAGACTGTCCCATACGTGTTCAGTTTGGTTGAGATCTTGGGACTGAGACTCCCTGGCATGTGGTTTTGTGCTCGTCAAACCGTTCAGTGACCACTCGTGCCCTGTGAATGGGGGCATTGTCATCCTACGGGGGGCATTGCCATGGTAGCCAAAATAATGGCCTGCCCATCATTTTTTGTACATAAACTTAAGTATATGTGGTTGAATGGCGGTGCAGTGGATAGTGGAGGTCTTACGTGATCCTGACCAATTTTGTGTTATTTATTTCGCTGATCGAAACTTTTTTTGTACATGTCTCCGCCATAATTTCCTACTATAGAAAACAGCTTCTGGAAGAAGACTCATCTCTTCAGTAGGTCCTATGAATGAGTGTTGTCTGGCCCAGGAGTGTGAAGGTGAACGGAAAGGCACTGGAGCAACGAACCGCCCTTGCTGTCTCTGCCTGGCCGGTTCCCCTCTCTCCACTGGGATTCTCTGGCTCTAACCCTATTACAGGGGCTGAGTCACTGGCTTACTGGTGCTCTTCCATGCCGTCCCTAGGAGGTGTGCGTCACTTGAGTGGGTTGAGTCACTGATGTGATCTTCCTGTCCGGGTTGGCGCCCCCCTTGGGTTATGCCGTGGCGGAGATCATCATGGGCTATACTCGGCCTTGTCTCAGGATGGTAAGTTGGTGGTTGAAGATATCCCTCTAGTGGTGTGGGGGCTGTGCTTTGGAATAGTGGGTGGGGTTATATCCTGCCTGTTTGGCCCTGTCCGGGGGTATCGTCGGACGGGGCCACAGTGTCTCCTGACCCCTCCTGTCTCAGCCTCCAGTATTTATGCTGTAGTAGTTTATGTGTCGGGGGGCTGGGGTCAGTCTGTTATATCTGGAGTATTTCTCCTGTCTTATCCGGTGTCCTGTGTGAATTTGGCTCTCTTTTTCTTTCTTTCTTTCTTTCTTTCTTTCTTTCTTTCTTTCTTTCTTTCTTTCTTTCTTTCTTTCTTTCTTTCTTTCTTTCTTCTCTCTCTCTCTCGGAGGACCTGAGGTCTAGGACCATGCCTCGGGACTACCTAGCCTGATGACTCCTTGTTGTCCCCAGTCCACCTGGCCCTGCTGCTGCTCCAGTTTCAACTGTTCTGCCTGCAGCTATGGAGCCCTGACCTGTTGCACCCTCGACAACCACTGTGAATATTATTGCTGGTCATCTATGAACATTTGAACATCTTGGCCATGTTCTGTTATAATCTGCACCCGGCACAGCCAGAAGAGGACTGGCCACCCCTCATAGCCTGGTTCGTCTCTAGGTTTCTTCCTAGGTTCTAGCCTTTCTAGGGAGTTTTTCCTTGCCCCCGTGCTTCTACACCTGCATTGCTTGCTGTTTGGGGTTTTAGGCTGGGTTTCTGTACAGCACTTTGTGACATCAGCTGATGTGAAAAGGGCTTTATAAATACATTTGATTGAAATTTGATTGAACAGCAATCACTAACCTCAATTTGGAATATCGACAGCTCTGGATATTCTGCTTACTCCTGACCGTAATCCCGGGACTTGAAAGAGGAAGCGGCAGTGAAAATGATGCAGTTCCTGAGGAGACTACGTCGGCGAACGTGCAATCACTGGAGAACAAATTGGATGAGCTCCATTCGATACTGTCCTATCAACAGGACCTGAACATGTTTTATATGTTTCTCAGAGTCGTGGCTGAGCAAGGACAGGGATATACATTTTGCTGGTCGAAGGGAACAGCTGTTGCTGATAATCTACAGACCATACTATTTACCATCTATATGTTTCATAGCTGTCTATTTACCACCACAAACCGATGCTGGCACTAAGACCAAACTAAACCAGCAGTATAGGGCTATAAGCAAACAAGAAAATGCACATTCAGAGGCAGCGTTTCTCATGGCCCATGATTTTAAGGGAAACTGAAATCTGTTTTACCTCATTTTTACCAGCATGTCACCTGTTCAGTTAGAAGAGACAACACTCTAGAAACTCCTCCCTTGCATACAGCAACTAGAAGCACTGGATTAGAAGCAACATTTGCACTGAGCTAAAGTCAAGAATTGCCGCTTTCAAGGAGCGGGACAATCATCTGGACGCTTATAAGAAATACCGGTACGACCTCCAAAGAAACGCATCCGCGAGCTGTCCAGCTACCTGAGCCTTCCAGACGAGCTAAATGCTTTCTATGCTTGCTTCGAAGCAAGCAACACTGAACCATGCATGAGAGCACCAGCTGTTCCGGACGACTGTGTGATCGCGCTCTCTGTAGCCGATGTGAATAAGACCTTTGAATAGGCCAGCATTCACAAGGCCGCAGGGCCACACAGATTAACAGGACGTGTACTCTGAGCATGTGCTGACCAACTGGCAAATATTTTCAACCTGTCCCTGACCAAGTCTGTAATACCGACATGTTTCAAGCAGACCACCATAGTCCCTGTCCCCAAGAACACCAAGGTAACCTGCCTTAATGACTACTGACCCGTAGCACTCACGTATGTAGCCATGAAGTGCTTTGAAAGGCTGGTCATGGCTCACATCAACACCATCATCCAAGAAACCCTAGACACACTCCAATTTTCACCCCTTACTGCCCTTTCCCACCTGGCCAAAAGGAACACCTACGTGAGAATGTTGTTCATTGACTACAGCTCAGCGTTCAACACCATAGTGCCCTCAAAGCTAATCACTAATCTAAGGACCCTGGGACTAAACACCTCCCTCTGCAACTGGATCCTGGACTTCCTGATGGGCCGTCCCAAGGTGGTAAGGGTAGACAACAACACATCTGCCACGCTGATCCTCAACACGGGGGCCCCTTAGCGGTGCGTGCTCAGTCCCCTCCTGCACTCCCTGTTCACTCATGACTGCACGGCTAAGCACGACTCCAAGACCATCATTAAGTTTGCCAATGACACAACGTGGTAGGCCTGATCACCGACAACGACGAGACAGCCTATAGGGAGGAGGTCAGAGATCTGGAATTGTGGTGCCAGGACAACAGCCTCTCCCTCAACGTGTTCAAGAGAAAGGAGATGATCGTGAACTACAGGAAAAGGATGGCCAAGCACGCCCCCATTCTCATCGACGGGGCTATAGTGGAGCAGGTGCAGAGCTTCAAGTTCCTTGGTGTCTACATCACTAACAAACTAACATGGTCCAAACACACCAAGACAGTCGTGGAGAGGGGACGACAACACCTATTCCCTCTCAGACGACTGAAAAGATTTGGTATGGGTCCTCAGATCCTCAAAAAGTTCTTCACCTGCACCATCGAGAGCATCCTGACTGGTTGCATCACCGTCTGATATGGCAACTGCTTGGCCTCCAAAAGAAAAGCTCTGAAGGGTTTAGTGCGTATGGCCTATTACATCACTGGGGCCAAGCTTCCTGCCATCCAGGACCTCTATACCAGGCGGTGTCAGAGGAAGGCCCTAAAAATTGTCAAAGACTCCAGCCACCCTAGTCATAGACTGTTCTCTCTGCTACCGAACGGCAAGCGATACCGGAGCGCCAAGTCTAGGTCCAAGAGGCTTCTAAACAGCTTCTACCCCCAAGCCATGACTCCTGAACATCTAGTCAAATGGCTACCCAGACTATTTGCATTGACCCCTCCCTTTTTTATGCTGCTGCTTCTCGCTGTTTATTATCTATGCATAGTCACTTTACCCCTACCTACATGTACACTACCGTTCAAAAGTTTGGGGTCACTTAGAAATGTCCTTGTTTTTGAAAGTAAAGCAAATTTTTTTGTCCATTAAAATAACATCAAATTGATCAGAAATACAGTCTAGACATTGTTACTGTTGTAAATTACTATTGTACCTGGAAACAGCAGATTTCTTAATGGAATATATACATAGGCTCATTATCAGCAATCATCACTCCTGTGTTCCAATGGCACGTTGTGTTAGCTAATCCAAGTTTATCATTTTAAAAGGCTAATTGATCATTAGAAAACCCTTTTGCAATTAAGTTAGTTCTTTGGACTAGTTGAGTATCTGGAGCATCAGCATTTGTGGGTTCGATTACAGGCTCAAAATGGCCAGAAACAAAGTGCTTTCTTCTGAAACTCGTCAGTCTATTCTTGTTCTGAGAAATGAAGGCTATTCCGTGCGAGAATTTGCCAAGAAACTGAAGCTTTCATACAACACTGTGTACTACTCCCTTCACAGAACAGCGCAAACTGTCCCTAACCAGAATATTTTTTATGCGCTAAGATATAGTCACTCAGTGGATATTCAATGTTGCCATTAACTTCTTCAGGCTAGGGTCTATTTTTCTCCACTTCCTGTCTGACTGACGTACCCAAAGTAAACTGCCTGTTACTCAGGCCCAGAAGCCAGGATATGCATATAATTGGTACCATTGGATATTGAACACTTTGAAGTTTGTAGAAATGTTAAAATAATGTATGAGACTATAACACAATTGATATGGTAGGAGAAACTCCAAAGAAAAAGCAACCAGAATGTATTTTTTTGAGAGCCCATGCTCTTTCAATGGAAAGCTATGGGTCCTATGCAATTCCAGCTCCCTGATTGCAATTCCTATGGGTTCCACTAGATGTCAACAGTCTTTGTTCAAGGTTTCAGGCTTGTTTCTTCCCAAACGAGGAAGAATTTTGAGTTTTGGTACTGGGAGTCAGAGTTGGAAATCAGTTTGTGCGTGCGATGAAGAGGACGCACTTGCGAATTTTACTTTTCTATTGAACATACTTCTTTCCGTATGAAATATTATAGTTTAATTACATTTTAGGGTACCTGAGGATTATATAGAAATGTATTTTGACATGTTTTAACAAAGTTTAGCGGTAGCTTTTTGGATTCCTTTCTCTGCATGTTGAACGAGTGGATTACTCACATCGATGGCGCCAATTAAACAGATTATTTGGGATATAAGAAGGATTTTATCTAACAAAACGACCATGCATGTTGTAGCTGGGTCCCTTGGGAATGCAAATCAGAGGAAGATTTTCAATAAGTAAGTGATTATTTAATCGCTTTTTGTGATTTTATGAAGCCTGTGCTGGTTGAAAAATATATTGATGTGGGGCGCCGTCCTCAAACAATCGCATGGCATGCTTTCGCTGTAAAGCCTATTGTAAATGGGACAATGCAGTTAGATTAACAAGAATCGAAAACCTCCCTGGTCTTTGCGAGGCATTGGAAAACCTCCCTGGTCTTTGCGAGGCATTGGAAAACCTCCCTGGTCTTTGCGAGGCATTGGAAAACCTCCCTGGTCTTTGCGAGGCATTGGAAAACCTCCCTGGTCTTTGCGAGGCATTGGAAAACCTCCCTGGTCTTTCTGAGGCATTGGAAAACCTCCCTGGTCTTTGCGAGGCATTGGAAAACCTCCCTGGTCTTTGCGAGGCATTGGAAAACCTCCCTGGTCTTTGCGAGGCATTGGAAAACCTCCCTGGTCTTTGCGAGGCATTGGAAAACCTCCCTGGTCTTTGCGAGGCATTGGAAAACCTCCCTGGTCTTTCCGAGGCATTGGAAAATCTCCCTGGTCTTTGCGAGGCATTGGAAAACCTCCCTGGTCTTTGCGAGGCATTGGAAAACCTCCCTGGTCTTTGCGAGGCATTGGAAAACCTCTGCTCGACTGAGGGACCCTTACAGATAATTGTGTGTGTGGGGTACAGAGATGAGGTAGTCAATTCAAATGTAATGTAAACACTGTTATTACACACAGTGAGTCCATGCAACTTGTTAAGCACATTTTTAGTTCTGAACTTATTTAGCCGTTGCCATAACAAAGGTGTTGAATACTTACTGAGTCAATACATTTTCACTTTTCATTTCTAATTAATTTTTAAAAAATCTCTAAAATCAGAATTATACTTGGACATTTTGGGGTATTGTGTGTAGGCCAGTGACAAAAAAAGATACATTTTAATCCAATTTGAATTCAGACTGTAACACAACATAATGTGGAAAAAGTCAAGGGGTGTGAATACTTTCTGGAAGCACTGTACCTACCTCAATTACCTCTTATCCCTGCACATCAACTCGATCATCAACTCAAACTTTATCTGGTATTCCCTGTGTATAGCCATGTTATTTTTACTCGTTATTCTTATTTGTTATTCACTCTATTTCTAATAATATTCTATCTTTGTTATCTTTAACTCTGCAATTCACTGTTATCTTTAACTCACTGTTATCTTTAACTCGCTGTTATCTTTAACTCACTGTTATCTTTAACTCACTCACTGTTATCTTTAACTCACTGTTATCTTTAACTCACTGTTACCCCACCTCTTTAAGGAATACCTGGGATAGGATTAAGTAATCCTTCTAACCACCCCCCCCCAAAAAAAGAAAAGATATAGATGTACTATTGTAAAGTGGTTGTTCCACTGGATATCATAAGGTGAATGCACCAATTTGTAAGTCGCTCTGGATAAGAGCGTCTGCTAAATGACGTAAATGTAATGTAAATGTAACTCACTGTTATCTTTAACTCACTGTTATCTTTAACTCACTGTTATCTTTAACTCACTGTTATCTTTAACTCACTGTTATCTTTAACTCACTGTTACCTTTAACTCACTGTTATCTTTAACTCACTGTTACCTTTAACTCACTGTTAGCTTTAACTCACTGTTATCTTTAACTCACTGTTATCTTTAACTCAGCATTTCACTGTTAGTCTACACCTGTTGTTTATGAAGCGTGTGACAAAAAACATTTGATTTGATGATGGGATCTTAATTGCTTAATTAACGCGAGAACAACACCTGTGTGGAACCACATGTGGTGTGGAAGCACTTGCTTTCAATATACTTTGTAATCCTGATTTACTCAAGTGTTTCCATTATTTTGGCAGTTACCTGTAGATGAGTGTCAATGGTTTGTCTATGTAGATAGTTCAGAGCGATTCCACACCAGCGAGAGCTGCTATTATATTTTTTTGGGGGGAGTATTGTGTGTAGGTCAGTGACAAAAAAAGAAATGTTGACATGTTTAAAGAGTATATTGTTCTGAACAATATGTATAAAAAATAAGCTAAATCAAAAAAGGGTACTTATCAGATATTATTATTAATATTTTTGTATGTTGAATAAATTAATGTGATTTTTTTTTCTTCTCAGAATCTTGACATACTCCATATGTTAGAGCACACTATAAGCAGTATAATGACACCAAGATATTGTCTCTACCATGTACGCTTCACAGACCATAGGGTCTTACAGGAGGCATGTATAGGTCTAAAATGGCCTACCTTTCATCGTGATTTTCAGAAAGATCCCATTGAAGTTTCTATGTGAGAATTGCCAGAACAATCTGAGATATCAAATATATTTTCCCGCTTCCGCTGGCATGGAATCGCCCTTGTTGACTGTGTCTGGGTGTATGTATAAGGCTAATGATCATTTCACTATCGCGTTAGGTTCCCCAAAACGACATGTGTGTGTCACAGGCCTGTTGGACTAGGGTTGAGTGATTTGACCCTAATATTGACTGTGTGTGTTTGTTGCAGGTCTGTTGGAGTACAGTCATGAAAAGGGAGATGAAGGAGGGAGCATCTCCTTCAAGTTCAACCTGGTGGATCCAGAGGGCAACAAACTGATCGACCAGTCCTTCCACATCAGTATACTAGGTAGGTACCAGTCCTTCTACATCAGTATACTAGGTAGGTACCAGTCCTTCCACATCAGTATACTAGGTAGGTACCAGTCCTTCTACATTAGGATACTAGGTAGGTACCAGTCCTTCCACATCAGTATACTAGGTAGGTACCAGTCCTTCTTCATCAGTATACTAGGTAGGTACCAGTCCTTCTACATCAGTATACTAGGTAGGTACCAGTCCTTCTTCATTAGGATACTAGGTAGGTACCAGTCCTTCTACATCAGGATACTAGGTAGGTAGCAGTCCTTCTACATCAGTATACTAGGTAGGTACCAGTCCTTCTACATCAGGATACTAGGTAGGTACCAGTCCTTCTACATCAGTATACTAGGTAGGTACCAGTCCTTCTTCATCAGTGTACTAGGTAGGTACCAGTCCTTCTACATCAGTATACTAGGTAGGTACCAGTCCTTCTACATCAGGATACTAGGTAGGTAGCAGTCCTTCTACATCAGTATACTAGGTAGGTACCAGTCCTTCTACATCAGTATACTAGGTAGGTACCAGTCCTTCTTCAGTAGGATACTAGGTAGGTACCAGTCCTTCTTCATCAGTATACTAGGTAGGTACCAGTCCTTCTACATCAGTATACTAGGTAGGTACCAGTCCTTCTTCATCAGTATACTAGGTAGGTACCAGTCCTTCTACATCAGTATACTAGGTAGGTACCAGTCCTTCTACATCAGTGTACTAGGTAGGTACCAGTCCTTCTTCATCAGTATACTAGGTAGGTAACAGTCCTTCTTCAGTAGGATACTAGGTAGGTAACTTTGTATGGTGTCCTGTTATGTAAGGAACACAGTACTGGCGATCAATTCAAAACAGTAGGTGGCCAATTGTTACTGGTAGTTGCTCACGAGCGGTGCCCTACTTTCCTGATGCGATCTAAAAACACCAGTGGTCTGTTCTGGGCTTTCTGTTCCCATGTGGTTGAAACATCTTCACTCTCAGGTTTTGATCTCTCCTTCCCTCTGTTATCTTCCTCCTCGTCTCCCCCGTCCCCATGTCCCCCCGTTACCCCGTTCCCCTGTCCCCCCGTTCCCCCGTTCCCATGTCCCCCCGCTCCCCCGTTCCCCCGTCCCCCCGTTCCCCCCGTCCCCATATCCCCCCGTTCCCCTGTCCCCCCGTTCCCCCGTTCCCCCGTTCCCATGTCCCCCCATTCCACCGTTCCCCCATTCCCATGTCCCCCTGCTCCCCCGTCCCCCCGTCCCCATGTCCCCCCGTTCCCCCGTCCCCCCGTCCCCCCGTTCCCCCGTTCCCCCGTCCCCCCGTCCCCCCGTCCCCCCGTTCCCCCATCCCCATGTTCCCCCTGTCCCCATGTTCCCCGTTCCCCTGTCCCCCCGTTCCCCCGTTCCCCCGTTCCCATGTCCCCCCATTCCACCGTTCCCCCATTCCCATGTCCCCCTGCTCCCCCGTCCCCCCGTCCCCATGTCCCCCCGTTCCCCCGTCCCCCCGTCCCCCCGTTCCCCCGTTCCCCCGTCCCCCCGTCCCCCCGTCCCCCCGTTCCCCCGTTCCCCCATCCCCATGTTCCCCCTGTCCCCATGTTCCCCGTCCCCATGTCCCCCCGTTACCCCGTTCCCCTGTCCCCCCGTTCCCCCGTTCCCATGTACCCCCGCTCCCCCGTTCCCCCGTCCCCCCGTTCCCCCGTTCCCCCGTCCCCATATCCCCCCGTTCCCCTGTCCCCCCGTTCCCCCGTTCCCCCGTTCCCATGTCCCCCCATTCCACCGTTCCCCCATTCCCCCGTCCCCCCGTCCCCATGTCCCCCCGTTCCCCCGTCCCCCCGTTCCCCCGTTCCCCCGTCCCCCCGGCCCCCCGTTCCCCCGTCCCCCCGTCCCCCCGTTCCCCCGTTCCCCCATCCCCATGTTCCCCCTGTCCCCATGTTCCCCGTCCCCCCGTCCCCCCGTTCCCCCGTCCCCCCGTCCCCCCGTTCCCCCGTTCCCCCATCCCCATGTTCCCCCTGTCCCCATGTTCCCCGTCCCCATGTCCCCCCGTTCCCCCGTTCCCATGTCCCCCCGTTCCCCCGTCCCCCCGTCCCCCCGTTCCCCCGTTCCCCCGTCCCCCCGTCCCCCCGTTCCCCCGTTCCCCCATCCCCATGTTCCCCCTGTCCCCATGTCCCCCGTCCCCATGTCCCACCGTTCCCATGTTCCCCTGTCCCCATGTTCCCCATGTTCCCCCGCCCCCATGTTCCCCTGTCCCCCAGAGGACCACCTGCCCCCCTCTGTGGTAGTGAATAAAGGTCTGGTGGTTGATGAGAACTCAGTGAAGAAGCTGACTACTCTCCAGCTGTCAGCTACAGACCAGGACAGTGAGCCTGGAGAACTGGTGTACCGCATCACCAAGCAGACTGCACTGGGACACCTGGAGCACGCCAGCACCCCAGGTACTACTGCTGGTGCTGTACACACGCAGAGCAACCAGCTCGCATGGACACACACACCCACACCTGCACAAAACATGTTTTAAACGTGCGTATATTTTACACACTCATGCATACACAAACTTATAAAGGGTCAAACTTTCACGCACATACGTGTTCTAACGGACACACACACACACACACCTGTGTAATCCAACATGAAATAATGAGTCTGACGATTAGACACATTGGGACCAAAGATATCATGGAGGAAGTGACATCATGTTTGGCTGCTCTCCTCTCACTAGCATTCTAACCAGTGTCTAAGCCTCAACTTCAACTTCCTGAACTCACTTTACCTCGAGGCCGTTGGGGGCTTGACTTAGTTCATTAGTCTTTTACCTACCGGAACTCACACAGCTACACAGCTGGATACTGCCTGGAGTAAAGGGAGGTGGGTGGGTAGTAGACCAGATGACTGCCTGGAGTAAAGGGAGGTGGGTGGATAGTAGACCAGATGACTGCCTGGTGTACAGGGAGGTGGGTGGGTAGTAGACCAGATGACTGCCTGGTGTACAGGGTGGTGGGTGGGTAGTAGACCAGATGAGTGCCTGGTGTAAAGGGAGGTGGGTGGGTAGTAGACCAGATGACTGCCTGGTGTACAGGGTGGTGGGTGGGTAGTAGTCCAGATGACTGCCTGGTGTAAAGGGAGGTGGGTGGGTAGTAGTCCAGATGACTGCCTGGTGTAAAGGGAGGTGGGTGGGTAGTAGACCAGATGACTGCCTGGTGTACAGGGTGGTGGGTGGGTAGTAGTCCAGATGACTGCCTGGTGTAAAGGGAGGTGGGTGGGTAGTAGTCCAGATGACTGCCTGGTGTACAGGGAGGTGGGTGGGTAGTAGACCAGATGACTGCCTGGTGTAAAGGGAGGTGGGTGGGTAGTAGACCAGATGACTGCCTGGTGTACAGGGTGGTGGGTGGGTAGTAAGGCAGATGACGAGGATAGCTAGCTAGCGACCGACGCTACCGCTAATCCAAAACTCATACTTCATATTCCAGGACCTGCTATGCATGAAACACTGTCCGTTCTGCTTACAGTATATACCATTTAGCAGACACTTTAATCCGAAGCGCCCTAGTACAGTACAGTGCAAACGAAATGAGTGTTTGGTATGACCCCAGAGGGAATCAAACCCATGATCCTGGCATTGCACTCTAAACCAAAACAGGATTAGTATGAAAATGCTACATTAACATGCTACAGACGGTGTTTTCTTGCACATCAAGTTTACAAAGCTATTTCAACTATTAATGGTAATGGTTAATGCTAATAAATGGTAACTTCCTCCCGCTACAGGAAGCCGCATTACTTCCTTCTCCCAAGCTGACCTGGCTTCACGTAGCATCCAGTACGTTCACACCAGCGAAGAAGAGAAGCACACAGACGAGTTCTCATTCATAGTGTCTGACGGGGCTAATGAGGTACACACACACACACACACACACACACACACACACACACACACACACACACACACACACACACACTTGTATGCACCTCCAAGGACACACACACAAAAAAACGCATGCACGCACACACACACACACACACACACACACACACACACACACTGGGCATAATGGCTCTCTCTAATGCAGCCTAATGAGAAGCGCTTGGGTAAACACATGAAGAGGTTGTCTGGCCCTCACGACTGGCTAACTGCTGTGTGTGATGGCTCTGTGTGTTGCCTATACAGTTATATTCAGGTTGTCCATATGGTTATATTCAGGTTGTCCATATGGTTATATTCAGGTTGTCCATATGGTTATATTCAGGTTGTCCATATGGTTATATTCAGGTTATCCATATGGTTATATTCAGGTTGTCCATATGTTATATTCAGGTTGTCCATATGGTTATATTCAGGTTGTCCATATGGTTATATTCAGGTTGTCCATATGGTTATATTCAGGTTGTCCATATGTTATATTCAGGTTGTCCATATGGTTATATTCAGGTTGTCCATACGTTATATTCAGGTTGTCCATATGGTTATATTCAGGTTGTCCATATGGTTATATTCAGGTTGTCCATATGGTTATATTCAGGTTGTCCATATGGTTATATTCAGGTTGTCCATATGGTTATATTCAGGTTGTCCATATGGTTATATTCAGGTTGTCCATATGGTTATATTCAGGTTGTCCATACGTTATATTCAGGTTGTCCATATGGTTATATTCAGGTTGTCCATGTGGTTATATTCAGGTTGTCCATACGTTATATTCAGGTTGTCCATATGGTTATATTCAGGTTGTCCATATGGTTATATTCAGGTTGTCCATACGTTATATTCAGGTTGTCCATATGGTTATATTCAGGTTGTCCATACGTTATATTCAGGTTGGCCATACGTTATATTCAGGTTGTCCATATGGTTATATTCAGGTTGTCCATATGGTTATATTCAGGTTGTCCATACGTTATATTCAGGTTGTCCATATGGTTATATTCAGGTTGTCCATACGTTATATTCAGGTTGGCCATACGTTATATTCAGGTTGTCCATATGGTTATATTCAGGTTGTCCATATGTTATATTCAGGTTGTCCATATGGTTATATTCAGGTTGTCCATACGTTATATTCAGGTTGTCCATATGGTTATATTCAGGTTGTCCATACGTTATATTCAGGTTGGCCATACGTTATATTCAGGTTGTCCATATGGTTATATTCAGGTTGTCCATATGGTTATATTCAGGTTGTCCATATGGTTATATTCAGGTTGGCCATACGTTATATTCAGGTTGTCCATACGTTATATTCAGGTTGTCCATACGTTATATTCAGGTTGTCCATACGTTATATTCAGGTTGTCCATATGGTTATATTCAGGTTGTCCATATGGTTATATTCAGGTTGTCCATATGGTTATATTCAGGTTGTCCATATGGTTATATTCAGGTTGTCCATACGTTATATTCAGGTTGTCCATACGTTATATTCAGGTTGTCCATATGGTTATATTCAGGTTGTCCATATGGTTATATTCAGGTTGTCCATATGGTTATATTCAGGTTGTCCATATGGTTATATTCAGGTTGTCCATATGGTTATATTCAGGTTGTCCATATGGTTATATTCAGGTTGTCCATACGTTATATTCAGGTTGTCCATACGTTATATTCAGGTTGTCCATACGTTATATTCAGGTTGGCCATATGGTTATATTCAGGTTGTCCATACGTTATATTCAGGTTGTCCAGACCATAAGGTTGTTGTGTATTTTCTAATTCCAGAGTGGGATATTTTCTCTCCCGTATTACACGCCGTAGATATTCGATCAGGATGTTTATAAACTATCACATAGAACAGATTAGGGTTTGTATCTAATACTATTTACACCAGGATGTGATCGCTCATGGCGTGAGACGTTTCCAGTGTATGTTGTGATGGGGTGACTATGACGTGTATATATATATGGTGTGATGGGGTGACTATGACGTGTATATATATGGTGTGATGGGGTGACTATGACGTGTATATATATGGTGTGATGGGGTGACTATGACGTGTATATATATGGTGTGATGGGTGACTATGACGTGTATATATATGGTGTGATGGGGTGACTATGACGTGTATATATATATGGTGTGATGGGGTGACTATGACGTGTATATATATGGTGTGATGGGGTGACTATTACGTGTATATATATGGTGTGATGGGGTGACTATGACGTGTATATATATGGTGTGATGGGGTGACTATGACGTGTATATATATGGTGTGATGGGTGACTATGACGTGTATATATATGGTGTGATGGGGTGACTATGACGTGTATATATATGGTGTGATGGGGTGACTATGACGTGTATATATATGGTGTGATGGGGTGACTATGACGTGTATATATATGGTGTGATGGGGTGACTATGACGTGTATATATATAGGTGTGATGGGGTGACTATGACGTGTATATATATGGTGTGATGGGGTGACTATGACGTGTATATATATGGTGTGATGGGGTGACTATGACGTGTATATATATGGTGTGATGGGGTGACTATGACGTGTATATATATGGTGTGATGGGTGACTATGACGTGTATATATATGGTGTGATGGGGTGACTATGACGTGTATATATATGGTGTGATGGGGTGACTATGACGTGTATATATATGGTGTGATGGGGTGACTATGACGTGTATATATATGGTGTGATGGGGTGACTATGACGTGTATATATATGGTGTGATGGGGTGACTATGACGTGTATATATATGGTTTGATGGGGTGACTATGACGTGTATATATATATGGTGTGATGGGTGACTCTGACGTGTATATATATGGTGTGATGGGGTGACTATGACGTGTATATATATGGTGTGATGGGTGACTATGACGTGTATATATATGGTGTGATGGGGTGACTATGACGTGTATATATATATGGTGTGATGGGTGACTATGACGTGTATATATATGGTGTGATGGGTGACTATGACGTGTATATATATGGTGTGATGGGTGACTATGACTTGTATATATATGGTGTGATGGGTGACTATGACGTGTATATATATATGGTGTGATGGGTGACTCTGACGTGTATATATATATGTTGTGATGGGGTTGCTAGGTGGTTGCAGATTTCATCTCTACTTCAATGCATTGTGGAGTAGGTTAGTGTAAATCTTAGTTGCAATGTTGATTTGATATGAGGTTACATGTTCAATTGGAATTCCTCTCTATTTATGCATAGCAACGTGAGGTCAGATTTTAACACAGATACAATACCATGTAATTGCAGTTGAGAAAATTAATTCTGCTTATGCTCAGACACATCTCACAATTTCACAACAGATTCATACGTGGAGCCCTATTTTACTGTTATAGGATTTTATTTGTCACGAATACAACATGTGTAGACCGTACAGTGAATTGCTTACTTACAAGCCCTTAACCAACAATGCAGTTTTTACGAAAATCCCCCCCCCCCCCAAAAAAAAACAAGTAAGAGAAAAGAATAACAAATGATTAAAGAGCATCAGTAAATAACAGTAAATAACAACAGCTATATATACAGGGGGTACCAGTACAGAGTCAATGTGTGGTGGCACCTGTGATTAAAATTACTATGCATAGATAATAAGAGTGTAGCAGCAGCGTAGAAGAGGTTGGGTGGGGGGGCAATGCATTCGAATGAGCTATTCATGTTTAGGTTGTTGACAGTTGGTAGGTTCTGAACAAACATAGTATTATCTCAGACGGACGACTTGAACAAGCTCAAACCAAGTTTTTTTCACTCACTGGATGCTTCAGCTACAAACACAACAAGTCACACAAGTATATATTTATACCTCCCGAGTGGCGCAGCGGTGTAAAGCACCGCATCTCAGCGGTGTAAAAGCACCGCATCTCAGCGGTGTAAAAGCACCGCATCTCAGCGGTGTAAAGCACCGCATCTCAGCGGTGTAAAGCACCGCATCTCAGCGGTGTAAAGCACCGCATCTCAGCGGTGTAAAGCACCGCATCTCAGCGGTGTAAAGCGCTGCATCTCAGCGGTGTAAGGCGCTGCATCTCAGCGGTGTAAAGCGCTGCATCTCAGCGGTGTAAAGCGCTGCATCTCAGCGGTGTAAAGCGCTGCATCTCAGCGGTGTAAAGCACTGCATCTCAGCGGTGTAAAGCACTGCATCTCAGCGGTGTAAAAGCACTGCATCTCAGCGGTGTAAAGCACTGCATCTCAGCGGTGTAAAAGTACTGCATCTCAGCGGTGTAAAAGCACTGCATCTCAGCGGTGTAAAGTACTGCATCTCAGCGGTAAAAAGTACTGCATCTCAGCGGTGTAAAGCACTGCATCTCAGCGGTGTAAAAGCACTGCATCTCAGCGGTGTAAGGCACTGCATCTCAGCGGTGTAAAGCACTGCATCTCAGCGGTGTAAGGCACTGCATCTCAGCGGTGTAAGGCACTGCATCTCAGCGGTGTAAAGCACTGCATCTCAGCGGTGTAAAAGC
Source organism: Salmo salar (assembly GCF_965601325.2). Classification (NCBI taxonomy): domain Eukaryota; kingdom Metazoa; phylum Chordata; class Actinopteri; order Salmoniformes; family Salmonidae; genus Salmo; species Salmo salar. Next base: position 44,396,710 of record NC_138314.1, read on the forward strand.
ACTGCATCTCAGCGGTGTAAAGCACTGCATCTCAGCGGTGTAAAAGCACTGCATCTCAGCGGTGTAAAAGCACTGCATCTCAGCGGTGTAAAGCACTGCATCTCAGCGGTGTAAAGCACTGCATCTCAGCGGTGTAAAGCACTGCATCTCATCGGTGTAAGGCACTGCATCTCAGCGGTGTAAGGCACTGCATCTCAGCGGTGTAAGGCACTGCATCTCAGCGGTGTAAAGCACTGCATCTCAGCGGTGTAAGGCACTGCATCTCAGTACAGGAGGCGTCACTGCAGTCCCTGGTTCGAATCCAAGCTGCGTCACATCCGGCAGTGATTTGGAGTCCCATAGGGCGGTGCACAATTGGCCCAGCGTTGCGGCCCAGCGTGGGGTAGTTAAATAAAATAATAAAAATCTACAGTACATGTTAAGTTCCACATCTCTCCTTGCCCTAGTTCCACATCTCTCCTTCCCCTAGTTCCACGTCTCTCCTTGCCCTAGTTCCACATCTCTCCTTGCCCTAGTTCCACATCTCTCCTTGCCCTAGTTCCACATCTCTCCTTCCCCTAGTTCCACATCTCTCCTTGCCCTAGTTCCACATCTCTCCTTGCCCTAGTTCCACATCTCTCCTTCCCCTAGGTCACATCTCTCCTTGCCCTAGGTCACATCTCCTTGCCCTAATTCCACATCTCTCCTTGCCCTAGTTCCACATCTCTCCTTGCCCTAGTTCCACATCTCTCCTTGCCCTAGTTCCACATCTCTCCTTCCCCTAGTTCCACATCTCTCCTTGCCCTAGTTCCACATCTCTCCTTGCCCTAGTTCCACATCTCTCCTTCCCCTAGGTCACATCTCTCCTTGCCCTAGGTCACATCTCCTTGCCCTAATTCCACATCTCTCCTTGCCCTAGTTCCACATCTCTCCTTGCCCTAGTTCCACATCTCTCCTTGCCCTAGTTCCACATCTCTCCTTGCCCTAGGTCACATCTCTCCTTGCCCTAGGTCACATCTCTCCTTGCCCTAGTTCCACATCTCTCCTTGCCCTAGTTCCACATCTCTCCTTGCACTAGGTCACATCTCTCCTTGCCCTAGGTCACATCTCTCCTTGCCCTAGTTCCACATCTCCCCTTGCCCTAGTTCCACATCTCCCCTTGCCCTAGTTCCACATCTCTCCTTGCCCTAGTTCCACATCTCTCCTTGCCCTAGTTCCACATCTCTCCTTGCCCTAGTTCCACATCTCTCCTTGCCCTAGTTCCACATCTCTCCTTGCCCTAGTTCCACATCTCTCCTTGCCCTAGTTCCACATCTCTCCTTGCCCTAGGTCACATCTCTCCTTGCCCTAGTTCCACATCTCTCCTTGCCCTAGTTCCACATCTCTCCTTGCCCTAGGTCACATCTCTCCTTGCCCTAGTTCCACATCTCTTCTTGCCCTAGTTCCACATCTCTCCTTGCCCTAGTTCCACATCTCTCCTTGCCCTAGGTCACATCTCTCCTTGCCCTAGTTCCACATCTCTTCTTGCCCTAGTTCCACATCTCTCCTTGCCCTAGTTCCACAGAAACTAGCCTGAGACTCGACTGTTGCTCTCTACCTTCTTCCCTTGAAATATACAACAAAACGTGTCTGTACATCCCCTTCTCTCTCACAGTAACTTTCCACACAAAGTTTCTATTCCCCCATATTCACTGACACATTACATATGCGTGTATTACACATGTACAGCAATCATTAGAGGGTAACATAGGGACAGGAATAAGTATATTTCAAGTTAGAACCCTACTGTACGGTCTCTGTAGGTAGATAACAGTGTTCTGTACTGTATCTTTAGGTAGATAACAGTGTTCTGTACGGTATCTTTAGGTAGATAACAGTGTTCTGTATCTTTAGGTAGATAACAGTGTTCTGTATCTTTAGGTAGATAACAGTGTTCTGTACTGTATCTTTAGGTAGATAACAGTGTTCTGTATCTTTAGGTAGATAGCAGTGTTCTGTATCTTTAGGTAGATAACAGTGTTCTGTATGGTATCTTTAGGTAGATAACAGTGTTCTGTACAGTATCTTTAGGTAGATAACAGTGTTCTGTATGGTGTCTAGGTAGATAACAGTGTTCTGTACTGTATCTTTAGGTAGATAACAGTGTTCTGTATCTTTAGGTAGATAACAGTGTTCTGTACTGTATCTTTAGGTAGATAACAGTGTTCTGTATCTTTAGGTAGATAACAGTGTTCTGTATCTTTAGGTAGATAGCAGTGTTCTGTACTGTATCTTTAGGTCGATAACAGTGTTCTGTACTGTATCTTTAGGTAGATAACAGTGTTCTGTACGGTCTCTTTAGGTAGATAACAGTGTTCTGTACTGTATCTTTAGGTAGATAACAGTGTTCTGTACGGTCTCTTTAGGTAGATAACAGTGTTCTGTACGGTCTCTTTAGGTAGATAACAGTGTTCTGTACGGTCTCTTTAGGTAGATAACAGTGTTCTGTACTGTATCTTTAGGTAGATAGCAGTGTTCTGTACTGTATCTTTAGGTAGATAACAGTGTTCTGTATCTTTAGGTCGATAACAGTGTTCTGTATGGTATCTTTAGGTAGATAACAGTGTTCTGTATGGTGTCCAGGTAGATAACAGTGTTCTGTACGGTCTCTTTAGGTAGATAGCAGTGTTCTGTATGGTATCTTTAGGTAGATAACAGTGTTCTGTATCTTTAGGTAGATAGCAGTGTTCTGTATGGTATCTTTAGGTAGATAACAGTGTTCTGTACAGTATCTTTAGGTAGATAACAGTGTTCTGTATGGTGTCTAGGTAGATAACAGTGTTCTGTACTGTATCTTTAGGTAGATAACAGTGTTCTGTACAGTATCTTTAGGTAGATAACAGTGTTCTGTATGGTGTCTAGGTAGATAACAGTGTTCTGTACTGTATCTTTAGGTAGATAACAGTGTTCTGTATCTTTAGGTAGATAACAGTGTTCTGTACAGTATCTTTAGGTAGATAACAGTGTTCTGTATGGTGTCTAGGTAGATAACAGTGTTCTGTACTGTATCTTTAGGTAGATAACAGTGTTCTGTATCTTTAGGTAGATAGCAGTGTTCTGTATGGTATCTTTAGGTAGATAACAGTGTTCTGTACAGTATCTTTAGGTAGATAACAGTGTTCTGTATGGTGTCTAGGTAGATAACAGTGTTCTGTACTGTATCTTTAGGTAGATAACAGTGTTCTGTATCTTTAGGTAGATAACAGTGTTCTGTACAGTATCTTTAGGTAGATAACAGTGTTCTGTATGGTGTCTAGGTAGATAACAGTGTTCTGTACTGTATCTTTAGGTAGATAACAGTGTACTGTATCTTTAGGTAGATAGCAGTGTTCTGTATCTTTAGGTAGATAACAGTGTTCTGTATGGTATCTTTAGGTAGATAACAGTGTTCTGTATCTTTAGGTAGATAACAGTGTACTGTATCTTTAGGTAGATAGCAGTGTACTGTATCTTTAGGTAGATAACAGTGTTCTGTACTGTGTCTTTAGGTAGATAACAGTGTTCTGTATCTTTAGGTAGATAACAGCGATCTGTACGGTCTCTTTAGGTAGATAACAGTGTATGGTCTCTTTAGGTAGATAACAGTGATCTGTACGGTCTCTTTAGGTTGCCCAGACGTTCTACATCACCATCCGGCCGGTGGATGACTCCCTCCCCCTGCTGGTGGTTCCTGGGATGAGGGTTCAGGAGGGGGTCAGGAAGACCATCACTGAGTTTGAACTGAAGGCCACTGACGCTGACACAGAGGTGGAGTAGGACAGGCTGTCTGATCATTCACTATACACAGTCCGTGTTCACTAGCAGTAAGCTTATCTAAACTACACTTCCTTGAAAAAGTATATTTCCTCCTTTCTGATTTTCTCTATTTTGGCATATTGTTTATACTGAATGTTGTGAGATCTTTTACCCAAACCTAATATTAGATAAAGGGAACCTGAGTAAACACATTTAAAAAAAATCTAATAAATCGTATTTTATTTAATTTAATTAACAAAGTCATGCAACATCCAATTCCCCTGTTTTAAAAACGTAATGTGGAGGAATATTGGCCAATCTTTTGCATGCAGAACTGCTTTACCTCAGTGACATTTGTGGGTTTTCAAACTGCTCGTTTCACAACATATCAATTGGGATTGAGGTCTGGACTTTGACTAGGCCATTCCAAGACTTCAAATTTGTTGCTTTTTAGTCATTTTCATATAGACTTGATTTTGTGTTTTGAATCATTGCCTTGCTGCATGACTCAGCTGCTCTCCAGCTCACAGACATATTACCTGACATTCTCCCGTATAATTATTTGATACAGAGCACAATTCACGGTTCCTTCTATTAAGTCGTCCAGGTCCTGAGGTAGCAAAGCATCCCCAAACCATCTTTACTACCACCACCATGCTTGACCGTTGGTAAGAGTTTCTCACTGTGGAATAACGCCAGGCATAATGGGACCTCATATCATCCAAAAAAAGTTGACTCAAGTTTGCTGAGAAGCACCTGGATGATCGTCAAGTCTCTTGGAATAATGTTCTATATTCAGATGAGTCAAAAGTATCACTTTTTTTTGGACGACGTATTAGGTCATTCAGGATCAAAAATATGCAAAAGTCGAGACATTTAGAAAAGGGGGGGAAAATACTTTTTCACTGCACTGTAGCAAAAAGACAGACCCGGACAGCAACAAAACAGAATGGCATTGTCAGTAGGTCACGACGATGATGTCAACATATTGTATGGCTTATTGGCTAAATAGTTGGTTGCTGTAGCAACTAGAAGAGAACAAAGACGTCTAGTTTCAAGCTCCTTGATTATGCTAAGTCAAGGTAACTTTCAGTTTAAATATGCACTATTAGCATAGACAAGGTGGAGGGTAAAGTTGTCACCCTCATTAAAATAGCCATGATGGAATTCTTAATTTTATCACAATAGTGTAATATATCGTACATTGAGTGTATAAAACATTAGGAACACCTTGCTAATATTGTAGTTACAACCCCTTTTCACCCTCGTCAGGGTCATGGACTCTACAAGGTGTCAAAAGCGTTCTACAGGGATGCTGGCCCCATGCTGACTCCAATGCTTCCCACAGTTGTGTCAAGTTGGCTGGATGTCCGTTGGGTCGTGGACCATTCTTGAAACACACGGGAAAACTGTTGTTGCAGCAGCGTTGCAGTTCTTGACACACTCAAACCGGTGCGGCCTGGCACCTACTACCATACCCCGTTCAAAGGCACTTAAATATTTTGTCTTGCCCATTTATCTACTGAATGGCACACATACACGACACAATCCATGTCTCAACTGTCTCAAGGCGTAAAAATCCTTCTTTAACCTATCTCCTCCCCTTTCATCTACACTGATTGAAGTGGCTTTAACAAGTGTCATCAATAAGGGATCATAGATTTCCCCTGTATTCACCTGGTCAGTCTATGTCATGGAAAGAGCAGGTGTTCTTAATGTTTTGTAGACTCATCGTATATATTCAGCTGCTTCCGGTCTATCATTGCCATTCAGTGTAAACCAAACCAACCCATCTTAGATGTTAGGTCCCCTCATATGAGGGACTTTGAGCGGTTGTGGACCGGTTCAGACTGACATTTTGTGAACGGTTTAGAGTCCCATGCCTTATAGTGGAAGAAATCCAATCTGTCTGCTCTCTGTTTCCACCCTGCAGAGCTGATTTGAAGTGTCAGATTTCAGACCCCACATTAGCTTAAGAAGTGACGGTGTTCCTGATGTTTTATACACTCGGTGTATATTATATATCATAACATATTGACGCTAAAATATCTCCCTCCAGGAGGAGTCCATCACCTTCACCATAGTCCAGCCTCCCCGTCACGGCAGCATGGAGCGGACCAACAACGGACAGCACTACCGTCAGACCAACAGCTTCACCATGGATGACGTCTACCAGAACAGAATCAGCTACAACCACGATGGATCCAACTCACTGAAGGACAGATTCACCTTCACTGTAACTGACGGGACTAACGTCTTCTTTATGGTGGAGGAGGCAGGCAAGGAGGTGAGGGGAGGAAGGGGTGTGTCTCTGTCTCTCGCTCTCTCTCACTATCTCTCAGTGTCTCTCTGTGTCTCTCTCTCTGGCTCTCTCTCTGTGTGTGTGTGTGTGTGTGTGTGTGTGTGTGTGTGTGTGTGTGTGTGTGTGTGTGTGTGTGTGTGTGTGTGTGTCTCTCACTCTCTCTCTCACTATCTCTCAGTGTCTCTCTCTCTTTCTCTCTGTGTGTCTCTGTGTGTCTCTCTCTCTCTCACTGTCTCTCTCTGTGTCTCTCTCTCACTATATCTATATCTATGTCTCTCTCTGTTTATCAATTCAATTCAATTCAATTTGCTTTATTGGCATGACATAACAATGTACATATTGCCAAAGCTTACTTTGGATATTTACAAAATTAAAATATAAAGAACAAAATTGCCAACGGGACAACAGTAACAACAATAACCAAGGGTCAAAATAACCATACATTGAACAATAACAATAAGCATACAGTAGAGTACATGTGCAGGTTTATTGGTCTGTCAGACACTGTCCCTCAACTTATGGCAGGCAGCAATGTAGTGCGCTGCCAACACACAGCTCTCTGCGTCCTCCCCCAACAGGACGGGGAGTCTATTCTCATCAGAGAGGTCTTTGAAAACTTGAATCAGTGTTTCAAATTTGGGGAAATGACACTCTCTAATTGTTTTATATTTTTGACATTTTGTCAGGAAATGCAGCTCCGTCTCAGGTTCTGCTGTTGTGCAGTGGTTGCACAGCCTTTCCTCTACAGGGAGCCAGGTTTTCCTGTGTCTACCCTTCTCAATGGCAAGGCTGTGCTCACTGAGCCTGTACTTTATCAAGGCTTTTCTAAGGTTTTGATCAGAAACCATGGTCAAATATTTAGCCACGGTGTACTGCCGATTTAGGGCCAGATAGCACTGCATTTTGCTTTGTGTTTGTGCTTGTGTTTCCCAATAAGCAATGTAGTTTTGTTTTGACAGTGTTGTAATTTGGTTTATTCTGATTGATTGGATGTTCTGGTCCTGAGGCTTCAGTGTGTTAGTAGAACAGCTTTGTGAACTCAGCCCCAGGACCAGCTGGATGAGGGGACTCTTTTCTTTGCTCAGCTCTTGGCATTGCAGGGCTTGGAAATGATATGAGAGGGGGTCACTGTATTTTCGATGTTTCCAAAACTTAATTGCTCTTTTTTGAGTTTTTATTATTAGAGGATATTGGTCTAATTCTGCCCTGCATGCATTGTTTGTAGTTTTCCTCTGGGCATGTTGCAGAATCTTACAGAACTCTGCATGCAGGGTTTCAATGGGGTGCTTGTCCCATTTGGTGAAATCTTGTTTTGCAAGTGGACCCCACACCTCACTGCCATAAAGTGCAATTGTTTCAATGACACATTCAATTAGTTTTAGCCAAATTGTGATAGGTATTTCAATTTGAAATTGTTTTGTAATGGCGTAGAATGCCTTGCGTGCTTTCTCTCTTAGTTCATTCACTGCCTCATTAAGGTGTCCAGTTGAGCTTATTTTTAAACCTAAGTAATTGTAGTGTGTGCAGTACTCTATATATACTGCTCAAAAAAATAAAGGGAACACTTAAACAACACAATGTAACTCCAAGTCAATCACACTTCTGTGAAATCAAACTGTCCACTTAGGAAGCAACACTGATTGACAATACATTTCACATGCTGTTGTGCAAATGGAATAGACAACAGGTGGAAATTATAGGTAATGAGCAAGACACCCCCAATAAAGGAGTGGTTCTGCAGGTGGAGACCACAGACCACTTCTCAGTTCCTATGCTTCCTGGCTGATGTTTTAGTCACTTTTGAATGCTGGCGGTGCTTTCACTCTAGTGGTAGCATGAGACGGAGTCTACAACCCACACAAGTGGCTCAGGTAGTGCAGCTCATCCAGGATGGCACATCAATGCGAGCTGTGGCAAGAAGGTTTGCTGTGTCTGTCAGCGTAGTGTCCAGAGCATGGAGGCGCTACCAGGAGACAGGCCAGTACATCAGGAGACGTGGAGGAGGCCGTAGGAGGGCAACAACCCAGCAGCAGGACCGCTACCTCCGCCTTTGTGCAAGGAGGAGCAGGAGGAGCACTGCCAGAGCCCTGCAAAATAACCTCCAGCAGGCCACAAATGTGCATGTGTCTGCTCAGAAACAGACTCCATGAGGGTGGTATCAGGGCCCGACGTCCACAGGTGGGGGTTGTGCTTACAGCCCAACACCGTGCAGGACGTTTGGCATTTGCCAGAGAACACCAAGAGTGGCAAATTCGCCACTGGTGCCCTGTGCTCTTCACAGATGAAAGCAGGTTCACACTGAGCACGTGACAGACGTGACAGAGTCTGGAGACGCCGTGGAGAACGTTCTGCTGCCTGCAACATCCTCCAGCATGACCGGTTTGGCGGTGGGTCAGTCATGGTGTGGGGTGGCATTTCTTTGGGGGGCCGCACAGCCCTCCATGTGCTCGCCAGAGGTAGCCTGACTGCCATTAGGTACCGAGATGAGATCCTCAGACCCCTTGTGAGACCATATGCTGGTGCGGTTGGCCCTGGGTTCCTCCTAATGCAAGACAATGCTAGACCTCATGTGGCTGGAGTTTGTCAGCAGTTCCTGCAAGAGGAAGGCATTGATGCTATGGACTGGCCTGCCCGTTCCCCAGACCTGAATCCAATTGAGCACATCTGGGACATCATGTCTCGCTCCATCCACCAACGGCACGTTGCACCACAGACTGTCCAGGAGTTGGCGGATGCTTTAGCCCAGGTCTGGGAGGAGATCCCTCAGGAGACCATCCGCCACCTCATCAGGAGCATGCCCAGGCATTGTAGGGAGGTCATACAGGCACATGGAGGCCACACACACTACTGAGCCTCATTTTGACTTGTTTTAAGGACATTACATCAAAGTTGGATCAGCCTGTAGTATGGTTTTCCACTTTAATTTTGAGTGTGACTCCAAATCCAGACCTCCATGGGTTGATAAATTGGATTTCCATTTATTATTTTTGTGTGATTTTGTTGTCAGCACATTCAACTATGTAAAGAAAAAAGTATTTAATAAGATTATTTCTTTCATTAAGATCTAGGATGTGTTGTTTAAGTGTTCCCTTTATTTTTTTGAGCAGTGTATTTTGTACCAATTGAGAACTTTGGTCTAATTCCCTGAGAACTGGATCTTCTCTGGAAAATCGTTATTTTCGTTTTTTGGGGGTTTACTGCCACGGCCCAGGTCTGGCAGTACTGCTCTAGCATGTCCAGGCTCTGCTGTAGGCCATGTGCTGTGGGTGACAGCAGGCATAGGTCATCTGCGAAGAGTAGGCATTTAACCTCTGAATTGTGGACACTAACACCAGGGGCTGAGGATTTTTCTAGAACAGTGGCCAACTCGTTGATGTAACTATTGAAGAATACAGGGCTCAGAAGGCCTCGCCCGGGTTAAAGAATTCTGTTCTTTTCTTGCCAATTTTAATGCTGCACGTATTGCCAGTATACATTGATTTGTGGGATCTTGTTTTGAATTAGTTAGTAGCATGTAGCACCGCTGATGTTGCGGTTAGTTGTTTGTTTCCTTTTGTTTTGTAAGTTTCACTAAATAAAATATGTGGAACTCAGAGCACGCTGCGCCTTGGTCCGTCTCTCCACACAACCGTGACACAAATGCTTTTTGGAAGTCGATAAAGCAAGCGTATATTTCGGTATTATTTTGGTGTGTAAATGTATCTATCAGGGTGTGTAAGGTGTAAACATGATCAGTCGTGCGACGTTTTGGTATAAATCCAATTTGGCTTTTACAAGACATTGTGCTTATTAAGGAAGTTTAGAACTCTTACATTGATGATACTACAGAAAACCTTCCCCAGGTTACTGTTCACACAAATGCCTCTGTAATTGTTAGGGTCAAATTTGTCTCCGTTCTTAAAGATTGGGGTTATGAGTCCTTGATTCCAGATGTCAGGGAAATAACCTACACTCAGGATCAAATTAAACAGTTTTAATATAGCCAATTGATATTTTGCACTAGTGAGTTTGAGCATCTCATTTAGGATGCCATCAGGTCCACATGCTTTTTTACATTTGAGGGCCTGAAGTTTCTGATAGAGCTCCTGGTCAGTAATTGGGGAGTCCAATGGATTTTGATTGTCCTTTATAGCTTTTTCTAATCCATTCAACTTCTTATGAATTTGGCGTTGTTCTGCGTTTGTGTCAGTTTGAACGGTGTTGTAGAGTGTTTTGAAATGGGTCGTCCATACGTCACCATTTTGTATCTCTAATTCTTCTTGTTTAGATTTTTTTAGTTTTTTACAATTTTGCCAGAAGTTGTTTGTGTTTATGGACTCCTCAATTAGTGTCAGCTGGTTGCTGTTGTACTTGGCTTTTTTGGTTCTGAGTGTACGTTTAAAGTCTCACAGTAATGAAGGCGTAATTCACCATTATTTGGGTCTCTGTGCTTTTGGTTGAATAGTGTTCTAAGTTTTTTCCTTATAATTTTACAATCTGCATCAAACCAGTTGTCATCTGTGGTCTTTTTTGTTTAGTTTTTTATTCATTTCAATTGTGCTTCTTTTGCCGTTTGCCTGAATATATAGTTGATGTTTTTTACTGCTAGATTGATGCCTTCTTTACTGTGAGTGAATATGGTATCCAGAAAGTTATCTAAGAGTGTTTGGATATTTTGGTTCCAGGTTGCTTTCTGGTATTCGTCTGTGCTGTTTTGGGCCCATCTGTATGAATTTCTGATGTTGTACAGCTTACTG
>NC_138314.1:44412500-44450000 GCF_965601325.2 Salmo salar
TTCACTATTTCAAGTATTGTAATGAATTAGAAGTTATATTTCATACAAAATCTGTAAAACACTAGATAGTTACTTTAACTAGAGTTGATTGACGCGCTGGTGGTTTTGTATCCGCCGAGAAAAAAAAAGGGAGTTTAAATGTGTCAACAAAAAAATACGATTATTTCCTGATCTTTCTTAAGTCTCTCAGACTCAGGAAAGACACTTCAAAACAAACTTCCTTGTGATTTATTTTTCTACTCTCTGTTTTTCCATGTCTGAATCTGATATCCAATGTGTTTCTATGGGCTAAAAAGCAGTAATGCCAATGTTTCATTGAGAAAAAAAAACCGAAAAAAAAACCGGATGTATTTATTTATACCTAAAGGGGTGCTAAAATTACAAGTCAAATAGCTAAATAATAAATGGTATGACTATTTTCATTTTTTTGTTGAGAAAATCTTTTATGTTTTATGTAATGTTAGACAATAATATGAGTGTCTGATAATTACAGTGAAGTGAGGGAAAATGCTGTGGGCAACTATCAAAACTTTACCTGCAGAGGCAATGTAATTGTGAAATAATGATATTATGGGCATTGGGCTGATCTGCTGAGAAAATATTATATGCTAACTTGATTTATGAGTTAGAGTATGTTTGGACAGGTCTCAAAAGAATTGCATGGCTAGATGACTCTTCAACTTTTCCCTTTCGTATCATGGTTGGATTTGGTTTTTGTTGCGCTGCCTCCCTCTAATGGTCTGTGATAGAGTCACAAATACAGTTTAAGTCTTCACTGTTTTTTCAATTCTTATTGATTTCCTGGCTACTAAACTTGACTGACTGACTGACTGGTTGACTGACTGGTTGACTGACTGGTTGACTGACTGGTTGATTGACTGGTTGATTGACTGGTTGATTGATTGATTTACTGGTTGACTGACTGACTGGTTGACTGACTGGTTGATTGACTGACTGTCTGATTGATTGATTTACTGACTGGTTGATTGACTGACTGACTGACTGACTGATTGATTGATTGACTGTCTGATTGATTGATTTACTGACTGTCTAATTGATTGATTTACTGACTGTCTGATTGATTGATGGATGTTGCAGGCTACCAACCTGATCAGTAAGAAGGAGCTGTTGACCATGGACCCAGACACCGACGATGGCCAGCTGGTCTATGAGGTCACTGCAGAGCCTAAACACGGCTTCCTGGAGAGCAAACTGAAACCTGGCGCTCCCATCAACACCTTCACACAAGGTAGTGTGTCTCTCTCTCTGTGTGTGTGTGTGTGTGTGGGGGGGTATTGAGTATTTAGTATTGAGTGAGACTATTGAAGAGGGTTTCCGATTACAATTACAATGTTGTGCTAACGTTAGTCTATGTTGCGCTAACGTTGGTCTATGTTGCGCTAACGTTGGTCTATGTTGCGCTAACGTTGGTCTATGTTGTGCTAACGTTGGTCTAACATTGGTCTATGTTGCGCTAACGTTGGTCTATGTTGCGCTAACGTTGGTCTATGTTGCGCTAACGTTGGTCTATGTTGTGCTAACATTAGTCTATGTTGGTCTAACGTTGGTCTATGTTGCGCTAACGTTGGTCTATGTTGTGCTAACGTTGGTCTGTTGCGCTAACGTTGGTCTATGTTGCGCTAACGTTGGTCTATGTTGCGCTAACGTTGGTCTATGTTGTGCTAACATTAGTCTATGTTGTGCTAACGTTGGTCTAACGTTGGTTTATGTTGCGCTAACGTTGGTCTATGTTGCGCTAACGTTGGTCTATGTTGCGCTAACGTTGGTCTATGTTGCGCTAACGTTGGTCTGTTGTGCTAACATTAGTCTATGTTGCGCTAACATTGGTCTAACGTTGGTCTATGTTGTGCTATGTTGTGCTAACGTTGGTCTACATTGTGCTAACGTTGGTCTACATTGTGCTAACGTTGTTCTAACATTGGTCTATGTTGTTTTTAACATTGTGGTAACTTGGCCCCCCTTCCCCCTCCAGCTGACATTAACCTGGGCTTGATCCGCTACGTGCTCCATGAGGAGAGCGTGACAGAGACCATGGACAACTTTAAGTTCCTGGTGAAGGACAGCAAGCCCAACGTTGTCTCTGATAACCTATTCCATATTCAGTGGTCCCTCGTCAGCTTCCAACACAGGAGGTGAGAGAGACACAGCCAGCTGTAACAAGTAGGGCCCAGCGTGTTATCGTCCCTGTGTTTCTGACTCAGCTGATTATTGAGGGAAAAATGTACTTACTATGACTGTGATACAGTATGTGGTTGGTCCCACCGAGCTGTCTGAAAAGATAAAGGCGCTAACTGTAAATCCGGATAATGTAAACGGAATGGGGAAAACTCCTGGCGCTTACTGGATTAACTCACACAATCATGAAAAACTCTGGGTCCCTGTGTATGGTTCAGACTTCCATAGACCCGTGTATGGTTGAGATTTCCATAGACCCGGGTATGGTTGAGATTTCCATAGACCCGGGTATGGTTCAGACTTCCATAGACCCGGGTATGGTTCAGACTTCCATAGACCCGTGTATGGTTCAGACTTCCATAGACCCGTGTATGGTTCAGACTTCCATACATATTCATGGGTTTGCAGCTTCTGAATTTGGCCACAGCTCTATACAATTCTCTCCTCTCATTGCCACAATGTCCATTTCAGCAACTCCTGGCGCTTACTGGATTAACTCACACAATCATGAAAAACTCTGGGTCCCTGTGTATGGTTCAGACTTCCATAGACCCGTGTATGGTTGAGATTTCCATAGACCCGGGTATGGTTGAGATTTCCATAGACCCGGGTATGGTTCAGACTTCCATAGACCCGGGTATGGTTCAGACTTCCATAGACCCGTGTATGGTTCAGACTTCCATAGACCCGTGTATGGTTCAGACTTCCATACATATTCATGGGTTTGCAGCTTCTGAATTTGGCCACAGCTCTATACAATTCTCTCCTCTCATTGCCACAATGTCCATTTCAGCTATTGTCCTGTTATTGTATCTCTCAAAGCTGTATGTCTCTCTTCATGTAACTGATGCCCTGTGATGCCCTCTGATGCCCTGTGATGCCCTCTGATGCCCTCTGTGCCCCTCACAGCTACAATGTGAGTGAGAAGGCTGGCACGGTGTCGGTCACAGTGAAGAGGACGGGTAACCTGAACCAGTATGCCATCGTGCTGTGTCGTACGGAGCAGGGCACTGCCACCTCTACCTCCAGTGTGGGCTCTCACCCCGGACAGCACGACTACGTGGAGTACGCTGGACAGGTACTGTTATTTGATTTATTTAACCAGGCAAGTTAATGACAACATATTCTCTTTTTGTAGCAAAGCCTGGGAAATAGTTGTTGGAATACTCTCTCCTCTCCTCTCCTCTCCTCCTCCTCTATTCTACTCCTCCTCCTCCTCCTCCTCCTCCCCCCCAGGTCCAGTTTGACGAGCGTGAGGACATAAAGGTGTGTACCGTAGTGATCCAGGACGACAAGGTGTTTGAGGGCATGGAGAGTTTCCAGGTGGAGCTGAGCATGCCTGTCTACGCCCTCCTGGGTCAGGTGACACGCGCCAGCGTCAACATCAACGACACAGAGGACGAACCGACGCTGCAGTTTGACAAGAAGACCTACCACGTCAACGAGAGTACCGGGTTTATACACGCCCCTATAGAGAGGAAAGGTATTAACCCTATAGAGAGGAAAGGCATTAACCCTATAGAGAGGAAAGGTATTAACCCTATAGAGAGGAAAGGTATTAACCCTATAGACACCCCTATAGAGAGGAAAGGTATTAACCCTATAGAGAGGAAAGGTATTAACCCTATAGAGAGGAAAGGTATTAACCCTATAGAGAGGAAAGGTATTAACCCTATAGAGAGGAAAGGTATTAACCCTATAGAGAGGAAAGGTATTAACCCTATAGAGAGGAAAGGTATTAACCCTATAGAGAGGAAAGGTATTAACCCTATAGAGAGGAAGGGTATTAACCCTATAGAGAGGAAAGGTATTAACCCTATAGAGAGGAAAGGTATTAACCCTATAGAGAGGAAAGGTATTAACCCTATAGAGAGGAAAGGTATTAACCCTATAGAGAGGAAAGGTATTAACCCTATAGAGAGGAAAGGTATTAACCCTATAGAGAGGAAAGGTATTAACCCTATAGAGAGGAAAGGTATTAACCCTATAGAGAGGAAGGGTATTAACCCTATAGAGAGGAAGGGTATTAACCCTATAGACACCCCTATAGAGAGGAAAGGTATTAACCCTATAGAGAGGAAAGGTATTAACCCTATAGAGAGGAAAGGTATTAACCCTATAGAGAGGAAAGGTATTAGTAACCATTACACTATCACTAACCCTACCCCAACCCTGACCCCGACCCCGTCCCTGACCCCAACCCTGACCCCAACCCCAACCCTGACCCCAACCCTGAACCTGACCCCAACCCCAACCCTGAACCTGACCCCTGCCCCAACCCCAACCCTGACCCCAACCCCAACCCTGACCCCAACCCTGAACCTGACCCCAACCCCAACCCTGACCCCAACCCTGACCCCGTCCCTGACCCCGTCCCCGACCCCAACCCTGAACCTGACCCCAACCCCAACCCTGACCCCAACCCTGAACCTGACCCTGACCCCAACCCTGACCCCAACCCTGACCCCAACCCTGAACCCGACCCCAACCCTGACCCTGACCCCAACAGTGACCCCGTCCCTGACCCCGACCCCGTCCCCGACCCCAATCCTGACCCCGACCCCAACCCTGACCCCGTCCCTGACCCCAACCCCAACCCTGACCCTGACCCCAACCCTGAACCTGACCCCAACCCTGACCCCGTCCCTGACCCCGACCCCGTCCCCGACCCCAACCCTGACCCTGTCAAGAGGTAATTGAGGAGGAGACTGCTAGTAGCTTATCACTCAAACAAAGATAAGCATTTCGCTACACTCGCATTAACGTCTGCTAACCATGTGTATGTGACCAATACATTTTGATTTGACCTGTTCCTTCAAGTAGTGCTTCTTAGTGCAGTGATAGTCCAATCCTTCAGACCACCATCCAGGGTGTGGCAGGCAGCCTAGTGGTTCGAGCGTTGGGTTAGTAACCAGCAGGTAGCCTAGTGGTTAGAGCTTTGGGTCAGTAACCAGCAGGTAGCCTAGTGGTTAGAGCGTTGGGTCAGTAACCAGCAGGTAGCCTAGTGGTTAGACCGTTGGGCCAGTAACCAGCAGGTAGCCTAGTGGTTAGAGCGTTGGGTCAGTAACCAGCAGGTAGTCTAGTGGTTAGAGCATTGGGCCAGTAACCAGCAGGTAGTCTAGTGGTTAGAGCATTGGGCCAGTAACCAGCAGGTAGCCTAGTGGTTAGAGCGTTGGGCCAGTAACCAGCAGGTAGCCTAGTGGTTAGAGCGTTGGGCCAGTAACCAGCAGGTAGCCTAGTGGTTAGAGCGTTGGGCCAGTAACCAGCAGGTAACCTAGTGGTTAGAGCGTTGGGCCAGTAACCAGCAGGTAGCCTAGTGGTTAGAGCGTTGGACTAGTAACCAGCAGGTAGCCTAGTGGTTAGAGCGTTGGACTAGTAACCAGCAGGTAGCCTAGTGGTTAGAGCGTTGGGCCAGTAACCAGCAGGTAGCCTAGTGGTTAGAGCGTTGGGTCAGTAACCAGCAGGTAGCCTAGTGGTTAGAGCGTTGGGCCAGTAACCAGCAAGTAGCCTAGTGGTTAGAGCGTTGGGCCAGTAACCAGCAGGTAGCCTAGTGGTTAGAGCGTTGGACTAGTAACCAGCAGGTAGCCTAGTGGTTAGAGCGTTGGGCCAGTAACCAGCAGGTAGCCTAGTGGTTAGAGCGTTGGGCCAGTAACCAGCAGGTAGCCTAGTGGTTAGAGCGTTGGGTCAGTAACCAGCAGGTAGCCTAGTGGTTAAAGCGTTGGGCCAGTAACCAGCAGGTAGCCTAGTGGTTAGAGCGTTGGGCCAGTAACCAGCAGGTAACCTAGTGGTTAGAGCGTTGGGCCAGTAACCAGCAGGTAGCCTAGTGGTTAGAGCGTTGGGCCAGTAACCGGAAGGTCGCTAGTTCGAATCCCTGAGCTGACAAAGTAAAAATCGTTTGATCTGCCCCTGAACACCCGAAGACATGTATGTCGATTAAGGCAGCCCCTCGCACCTCTCTGATTCAGAGGGGTTGGGTTAAATGCAGAAGACACATTTTAGTTCAGTTGTACAACTGACTAGGAATCCCCCTTTTCAAACAGTCTTCCCTCCATCTCTCTCCCTCCAGGTGACACCAGCAGTACGGTCTCAGCTCTCTGTTACACGGTCCCTAAGTCAGCTAAGGGTAGCAGTCTACACGGCCTGGAGTCTGGGTCTGACTATAAGAGTCGAGGTATGACTGTTGACAGCAGGGTCATCTTCGGCCCCGGCGTCTCCATGTCCACCTGCGACGTCAAGCTCATCGACGACAGCGAATACGAACTCTCCGAGGAGTTTGAGCTCCACCTATCGGACGCCTCGGCTAACACCCGCATGGGTGATGTCAGCGTGGCGAAGGTGGTTATCCACGGGCCAAATGATGCGATGACGGTATCCCTGGGCAACGCTACATTTACATTCAGCGAGGACGCCGGTGAGAGCTCATAATGCATTATATAGGCTCACAGCAAGTTATAAAGGCTAATAAGCAGTTATTAAGCAGTAGTTAAAGTGTGACTGAGGATAGTTGTGTATCTGGTGACTTTACAATCTACGACCTCAGATTTGGGGCTATGCTAGAGTTAAATTGTCGCATTTCTACGTTCAATTCTTCAACAATCAATAGATATACTTTATATCATCGCTTGAATGAATCATTGGAGAACAGGAAGTATTACAGAGTATAACTCTAACCTCTGACCTAACACCCCCTAACCTCTGACCTTTGATCTCCAGGCACCATAGAGATCCCAGTGCTGCGTCAGGGCAGTGACCTGTCGTCAGTGACCTCTGTGTGGTGCGCCACGCGCCCCTCTGACCCCCCCTCCGCCACCCCCGGGGTCGACTACATCCCCTCCTCCAGGAAGGTGGAGTTCAAAGCCGGAAAGACTGTGGAGGTAAAGAAGATTTAACATTTTTAATAGTTTTATTGTCTCAAATACCAATGTCAGCGATGTAATATTTTTTTTTAAAGATTTTAGTCGTGTGTTGCTTTTTGTATTGAGAGTAGGAATTTAGTCTCTCTCTCTCTCTCTCTCTCTCTCTCTCTCTCTCTCTCTCTCTCTCTCTCTCTCTCTCTCTCTCTCTCTCTCTCTCTGTCTCTGTCTCTGTCTCTGTCTCTCTCTCTCTCTGTCTCTCTGTCTCTCTCTCTCTCTGTCTCTCTCTCTGTCTCTGTCTCTCTCTCTCTCTGTCTCTCTCTCTCTCTGTCTCTGTCCAGACGTGCAGTCTGACCATCATGGATGACATCCAGAACCCGGCCATGGAGGGGGCTGAGTCCTTTGTAGTGTTCCTCTCCTCCCCTCAGGGGGCTGTCCTTCTGGAACCTTTCCAAGCCTCCGTGGTCATCACTGATACCTTGGACCGTACGTACACCCCTACACACACACACACCTGTCTTCTAGAGCAGAGGTTTTCTAACTTTTGTTGCCCAGCAACCCACGCACAGACAAACCGGCAACCCAGGGACTACTATATGTTAGCAATGACTAAATAAAAGTCACATCTAGATCAGTCTCCTGGAAGAAGTTGAACTCCTTCTGAAATTGTAAGTTTTATTGTACAGTACTTCATAATCCCTACTCATTTACCCACAATTCCCTCCTCCCAGTTCCCAGCATGCAGTTTGAGAAGATGGCGTACAAGGTGACGGAGAAGGAGGGCGTACTGGACATCCCCATCGTTAGAACGGGAGACCTGACGGTCAAGTCCTCTGTCCTCTGCTTCACGCGCACCATGTCTGCCATGGTCATGGACGACTTTGAAGAGAGGAGGAACGCAGACGACTCACGTATCGCCTTCCTCAAGGGAGAGAAGGTAGGTTCTTTATCAAGTCCACAGAGATTCTTCACAGGAATGGTGTTCTAGTAGTTGGTACATATAGTGCTGTGTTAAAATGGGATAAAAACCTCTGTATAGAGCCCTACCAGACCAATACAGTTGGCTTTGATGTTAATGCTGATGATGATGATGGTCCAGGTAAAGAACTGCACAGTGCACATCAACGACGACTCTGTGTTCGAGCCTGAGGAGGAGTTCCAGGTGCATCTTGGGACGCCGCTTGGGGACCACAGGAGCGGAGCCATGGTGGGAGTTAGTGACATGGTCACGGTAACCATCACTAACGACGAGGACGGTAAGCAACGCACAGGTTTCCCTAATCTCAGTGCTTCTCTTTTTTTAGTAGGCTTTATACATATGAATAGAGTGGCAGACTGGCTGTTGATAGTTTGTATTGTATGTAATGTATTGTATAAGGTAATGACACTGTAAGACATTACAAACAGAAATTGCAAACAGGGCATACTTTTACATAGAAAAAAGCCCTGTCATTGTAAAAATGTATTGTGTTTAATTTGACATGTTCATTATAAAGTGAACATTGATATTGTACCACCTCAGCCCCCACCATAAAGTTTGAGCAGACGTCGTACCAGGTGCGGGAGCCTCCCGGGCCAGACGGCATCGAGGTGCTTAACATCAAGGTGGTCAGGACAGGAGACCAGGACCGTACTTCCAAGGTCCGCTGCAGCACCCGGGACGGATCAGCCCAGTCCGGAGTGGACTACAACCCCAAGAGCAGAGTGCTTAAGTTCACCCCTGGTCAGTAAGACTTTATGAGGAAGGGGCATTATGGGTAGTGTTATACATCTGTCTACAAGAACCTCATAGCCAATCACACTGCTCTTTAGTGATTGTTCAGACTTGGTGCTGTGCATTTTTATTCACCAATTTCAGAAGGGATTTTGACAGGAAATGGGATATGTTTTTATATTATTGAAGGTATGTTACATCACATGTCGATGATACAGCATAAGTAAACATGATTCAACTTTTTTGTTGTTGTTGATCTTACCATGAAGGCATGGACAACATCTTGTTCAAAGTGGAGATTCTGTCCAATGAGGACAGGGAGTGGCACGAGTCCTTCTCGTTGGTCCTCGGCCCTGACGACCCAGTGGAGGCGGTGCTTGGAGAGATCACCACGGCAACAGTCACCATCCTGGACCAGGAAGCTGCGGGGAGTCTCATCCTTCCGGCCACGCCTATTGTAAGGAACATGGCTCACATTCAAATTGAAATGGAATTGGTATAGTATTATGCTTATTACAAAATCATTCAGGTAAAACTACCTCATGTAAGTTGTAAATTTAAATTGTAAATGCATTCTTCAAAGATTGTAGCATGGTTTCTGAGATGAATCCTATCTTGAGATTGACATTTATTGATTCTGTCAGTGCTTTCTGACAGCTAACTGTCTTTCATCAAAATGGAACTATGAACTTTAACCTCACTTTAACTCCCCCAGGTGGTATCTCTGTCAGACTACGATAACGTGGCTGAGGTGTCCAGGGAGGGCAGTAAGAAGCAGCCGTCGCCTGGTTACCCCCTGGTGTGTGTGACGCCCTGTGACCCCCACTACCCCAAATACTCTGTACTGAGGGAGCGCTGTGACGAGGCAGGCATCAACCAGACCTCTGTTCACTTCTCCTGGGAGGTGGCTGCCCCTACAGACACCAACGGGGCCAGGTCACCGTTCGAGACCGTCACTGATACCACACCATACACTGGTGTTAACCATATGGTCAGTAGTAGTAGTAGCAGTAGTAGTAGTAGTAGTAGTACTAGTAGTAGTAGTGGTAGTAGCAGTACTAGTAGTAGCAGTAGTAGTAGTGGTAGTAGTAGTAGCAGTACTAGTAGTTGTAGTAGCAGCAGTAGTAGTAGTAGTAATAGTAGTAGTAGCAAATAAAATAAAATAAAAGTTTATTTGTCACGTGCGCCTAATTCACTGTAAGGTGTACAATGAAATGCTTACTTACAGGCTCTAACCAATTGTTCAAAAAAGGTTTTAAGTGAACAATAGGTAAGTAAAGAAATAAAAACAACAATAAGTAGACAGTGAAAAATGACAATGGCGAGGCTCTATACAGTAGAGAGGCTATATACACTAGAGAGGCTATATACAGTAGAGAGGCTATATACAGTAGAGAGGCTATATACAGTAGAGAGGCTACATACAGTAGAGAGGCTATATACAGTAGAGAGGCTATATACAGTAGAGAGGCTATAAACAGTAGAGAGGATATATACAGTAGAGAGGCTATATACAGTAGTGAGGCTATATACAGTAGAGAGGCTATAAACAGTAGAGAGGTTATATACAGTAGAGAGGCTATAAACAGTAGAGAGGCTATATACAGTAGAGAGGCTATATACAGTAGAGAGGCTATATACAGTAGAGAGGATATATACAGTAGAGAGGCTCTATACAGTAGAGAGGCTATAAACAGTAGCGAGGCTATATACAGTAGCGAGGCTATATACAGTAGAGAGGCTATATACAGTAGAGAGGCTATATACAGTAGAGAGGCTATAAAAGTAGCGAGGCTACATACAGACACCGGTTATTCGGGCTGATTGAGGTAGTATGTACATGTAGTAGTAGTAGTAGTAGTAGTAGTAGTAGTAGTAGTAGTAGTAAAGGTAGTAACAGTAGTAAAGGTAGTAGCAGTAGTAGTAGTAGTAGTAGTAGTAGCATTAGTAGTAGTGGTATCATTAGCAGTAGTAGTAATAGTAGTAGTAATATTAGTATTGGTAGTAGTAGTCGGCGTAGTAGTAGTAGTAGTAGTATTGGTAGTAGTCGTAGGTGTAGTAGTAGCAGTAATAGTAGTAATAGTAGTATTGGTAGTAGTAGAAGTAGCAGGATTAGCAGTAGCAGTAGTAGCAGCAGTAGTCGTCGTCGTCGTCGCAGCAGCAGTAGTTGTATTGGTAGCAGTAGTAGTATTGGTAGTAGTAGTTGTCGAAGTAGTAGTAGTAGTAGTATTGGTAGTAGTAGTAGTCACAGTAGTAGTAGTTGTAGTATTGGTAGTAGTAGTTGTCGTAGTAGTAGTAGCAGTAGTAGTCGTGGTAGTAGTAGTAGTAGTGGTGGTAGTAGTAGTAGTATAAGTATTATTAGCATATTAACCATAAAGTGAGTAGGGATTGGAAGTTGTGAGTAGAATGTAGAAGTTCTGTTTGTTGTGTGTGAAGAGAGAGTTCTGTTTGTTGTGTGTGAAGATAGGGTTCTGTGTGTTGTGTGTGAAGATAGGGTTCTGTTTGTTGTGTGTGAAGATAGGGTTCTGTTTGTTGTGTGTGAAGCGAGAGTTCTGTTTGTTGTGTGTCCCGGGCTTCTGTTTATGAGCTACAACTGGTGGTTCCACATGCATGATTGATGATGATTGATTGACTGTCTGTATTTAATCAACAGGTCTTGGACAGTATCTATTTCTCTCGGCGGTTCCATGTACGCTGTGTGGCTCAGGCCCGGGACAAGTCCGGCCATCTTGGAACACCCCTGAGGAGTAACATAGCAACCATCGGCACCGAGTGTTCCATCTGCCACACCCCCGTTACCACGGGAACCGCCCGAGGGTTCCAGGCCCAGTCGTTCATCGCCACGCTGAAGTACCTGGACGTCAAACACAAGAAGCATCCGAACCGGTGAGCAGGGAGGCATTCACACACATAAACACATAAACATACACACATACACACAGGCACACAGGCACACATACACACAGGCACACATGTACATACACAAATAGTGATGGGGGAAATCGATACAGTTACATATCTGAATTTTATTTTTGATGGTATATCACCAAATTATTTTGGACAGTATCGCAATATAATGTTTGAGCTAGTAGGCTGTACCTGCACCATCATCTTGTTTTCTGTACTTTTATTAATCAGACAGTTTATTTACCTGAATATAATAGCAGTAGAACACCTCTATATGGTTTATAACAGTAGAACACATCTATATGGTTTATAACAGTAGAACACCTCTATATGGTTTATAATAGTAGAACACCTCTATATGGTTTATAACAGTAGAACACCTCTATATGGTTTATAACAGTAGAACACCTCTATATGGTTTATAACAGTAGAACACATCTATATGGTTTATAACAGTAGAACACCTCTATATGGTTTATAATAGTAGAACACCTCTATATGGTTTATAACAGTAGAACACCTCTATATGGTTTATAACAGTAGAACACCTCTATATGGTTTATAATAGTAGAACACCTCTATATGGTTTATAACAGTAGAACACCTCTATATGGTTTATAATAGTAGAACACCTCTATATGGTTTATAACAGTAGAACACATCTATATGGTTTATAACAGTAGAACACATCTATATGGTTTATAACAGTAGAACACATCTATATGGTTTATAACAGTAGAACACATCTATATGGTTTATAACAGTAGAACACCTCATTATGGTTTATAACAGTAGAACACATCTATATGGTTTATAACAGTAGAACACATCTATATGGTTTATAACAGTAGAACACATCTATATGGTTTATAACAGTAGAACACATCTATATGGTTTATAACAGTAGAACACCTCTATATGGTTTATAATAGTAGAACACATCTATATGGTTTATAACAGTAGAACACATCTATATGGTTTATAACAGTAGAACACCTCTATATGGTTTATAACAGTAGAACACATCTATATGGTTTATAACAGTAGAACACCTCTATATGGTTTATAACAGTAGAACACATCTATATGGTTTATAACAGTAGAACACATCTATATGGTTTATAACAGTAGAACACCTCTATATGGTTTATAACAGTAGAACACCTCTATATGGTTTATAACAGTAGAACACCTCTATATGGTTTATAACAGTAGAACACCTCTATATGGTTTATAACAGTAGAACACCTCATTATGGTTTATAACAGTAGAACACATCTATATGGTTTATAACAGTAGAACACATCTATATGGTTTATAACAGTAGAACACCTCTATATGGTTTATAATAGTAGAACACATCTATATGGTTTATAACAGTAGAACACATCTATATGGTTTATAACAGTAGAACACCTCTATATGGTTTATAACAGTAGAACACATCTATATGGTTTATAATAGTTCTAGAACACATCTATATGGTTTATAACAGTAGAACACATCTATATGGTTTATAATAGTAGAACACCTCTATATGGTTTATAACAGTAGAACACCTCTATATGGTTTATAATAGTTCTAGAACACATCTATATGGTTTATAACAGTAGAACACATCTATATGGTTTATAATAGTTCTAGAACACATCTATATGGTTTATAACAGTAGAACACATCTATATGGTTTATAATAGTAGAACACCTCTATATGGTTTATAACAGTAGAACACATCTATATGGTTTATAATAGTTCTAGAACACCTCCATATGGTTTATAACAGTAGAACACATCTATATGGTTTATAACAGTAGAACACCTCTATATGGTTTATAATAGTAGAACACATCTAAATGGTTTATAACAGTAGAACACCTCTATATGGTTTATAACAGTAGAACACCTCTATATGGTTTATAATAGTAGAACACCTCTATATGGTTTATAACAGTAGAACACATCTATATGGTTTATAATAGTTCTAGAACACCTCCATATGGTTTATAACAGTAGAACACCTCTATATGGTTTATAATAGTAGAACACATCTATATGGTTTATAATAGTAGAACACATCTATATGGTTTATAATAGTAGAACACCTCTATATGGTTTATAACAGTAGAACACCTCTATATGGTTTATAACAGTAGAACACCTCTATATGGTTTATAACAGTAGAACACCTCTATATGGTTTATAACAGTAGAACACATCTATATGGTTTATAATAGTAGAACACCTCTATATGGTTTATAACAGTAGAACACCTCTATATGGTTTATAACAGTAGAACACCTCTATATGGTTTATAATAGTAGAACACATCTATATGGTTTATAACAGTAGAACACATCTATATGGTTTATAACAGTAGAACACCTCTATATGGTTTATAACAGTAGAACACCTCTATATGGTTTATAACAGTAGAACACATCTATATGGTTTATAACAGTAGAACACCTCTATATGGTCTATAATAGTTCTAGAACACCTCTATATGGTTTATAACAGTAGAACACCTCTATATGGTTTATAACAGTAGAACACCTCATTATGGTTTATAACAGTAGAACACCTCTATATGGTTTATAACAGTAGAACACATCTATATGGTTTATAACAGTAGAACACCTCTATATGGTTTATAACAGTAGAACACCTCTATATGGTTTATAACAGTAGAACACCTCTATATGGTTTATAACAGTAGAACACCTCTATATGGTTTATAACAGTAGAACACATCTATATGGTTTATAATAGTAGAACACCTCTATATGGTTTATAACAGTAGAACACATCTATATGGTTTATAATAGTAGAACACCTCTATATGGTTTATAACAGTAGAACACCTCTATATGGTTTATAACAGTAGAACACCTCTATATGGTTTATAATAGTAGAACACATCTATATGGTTTATAACAGTAGAACACCTCTATATGGTTTATAATAGTAGAACACCTCTATATGGTTTATAACAGTAGAACACCTCTATATGGTTTATAATAGTAGAACACCTCTATATGGTTTATAATAGTAGAACACATCTATATGGTTTATAACAGTAGAACACATCTATATGGTTTATAACAGTAGAACACATCTATATGGTTTATAACAGTAGAACACATCTATATGGTTTATAACAGTAGAACACATCTATATGGTTTATAACAGTAGAACACCTCTATATGGTTTATAACAGTAGAACACATCTATATGGTTTATAACAGTAGAACACATCTATATGGTCTATAATAGTTCTAGAACACCTCCATATGGTCTATAATAGTTCTAGAACACCTCTATATGGTTTATAACAGTAGAACACCTCCATATGTTCTATAATAGTTCTAGAACACCTCCATATGGTCTATAATAGATCTAGAACACATCCATATGGTCTATAATAGTTCTAGAACACCTCTATATGGTCTATAATAGATCTAGAACACCTCTATATGGTCTATAATAGTTCTAGAACACCTCCATATGGTCTATAATAGTTCTAGAACACCTCTATATGGTCTATAATAGATCTAGAACACCTCTATATGGTCTATAATAGTTCTAGAACACCTCCATATGGTCTATAATAGTTCTAGAACACCTCCATATGGTCTATAATAGTTCTAGAACACCTCTATATGGTCTATAATAGATCTAGAACACCTCTATATGGTCTATAATAGTTCTAGAACACCTCTATATGGTCTATAATAGATCTAGAACACCTCTATATGGTCTATAATAGTTCTAGAACACCTCCATATGGTCTATAATAGATCTAGAACACCTCCATATGGTCTGTAATAGTTCTAGAACACCTCCATATGGTCTGTAATAGTTCTAGAACACATCCATATGGTCTATAATAGATCTAGAACACCTCCATATGGTCTATAATAGTTCTAGAACACCTCCATATGGTCTATAATAGTTCTAGAACACCTCCATATGGTCTATAATAGATCTAGAACACCTCCATATGGTCTATAATAGATCTAGAACACCTCCATATGGTCTGTAATAGTTCTAGAACACCTCCATATGGTCTGTAATAGTTCTAGAACACCTCCATATGGTCTATAATAGATCTAGAACACCTCCATATGGTCTATAATAGTTCTAGAACACCTCCATATGGTCTGTAATAGTTCTAGAACACCTCCATATGGTCTATAATAGATCTAGAACACCTCCATATGGTCTATAATAGTTCTAGAACACCTCCATATGGTCTATAATAGATCTAGAACACCTCCATATGGTCTATAATAGTTCTAAAACACATCCATATGGTCTATAATAGTTCTAGAACACCTCCATATGGTCTGTAATAGTTCTAGAACACATCCATATGGTCTATAATAGTTCTAAAACACATCCATATGGTCTATAATAGATCTAGAACACCTCCATATGGTCTGTAATAGTTCTAGAACACCTCCATATGGTCTATAATAGTTCTAGAACACATCCATATGGTCTATAATAGATCTAGAACACCTCCATATGGTCTATAATAGTTCTAAAACACCACCATATGTTCTATAATAGTTCTAAAACACCACCATATGTTCTATAATAGTAGAACACTAACCTTATGTTGTCTTTTTCTTTTGCAGTATCCACATCTCTGTGCAGATCCCCCACCAGGACGGTATGCTGCCCATAGTGTCCAGCATGCCCCTCCACAACCTGCACTTCCTGCTGTCAGAGTCCATCTACAGACAACAGCACATCTGTTCAAACCTGGTCACTCTCAAAGACCTGCAGGGTGTCTCCGGTAAGGACACACGCAGACACTCTAAAGTGTGTTACATCACACACATGGTACATACACACACACACGCATACACACACTCTTACAATAAATTATAAACACCCTTCCTCTAACAAAGTGTTTGACGTGTCCTTTCTGTGTGTGTCTGTCCTCTCTGTGTGTCTCTGTCCTCTCTGTGTGTCTCTGTCCTCTCTCTCTGTGTGTCTCTGTCTTCTCTGTGTGTCTCTGTCCTCTCTGTGTGTCTCTGTCCTCTCTGTGTGTCTCTGTCCTCTCTCTCTCTGTGTCTCTGTCCTCTCTCTGTGTGTCTCTGTCCTCTCTCTGTATGTGTTTCAGAGACAGGTTTCCTGGATGATGTCCAGTATGACAGTATCTCTCTGGGTCCGGGTTATGACAGACCCTATCAGTTCAACCCCAGTGTCAGAGAGGCTAAGAGCATCCAGCTCTACAAACACCTCAACCTGAAGAGCTGTATCTGGACCTTCGATGCCTACTACGACATGACGGAACTCATAGACGTCTGTGGAGGCTCAGTCACTGCTGACTTCCAGGTATGAGACTCCCTGTAGTTCAGATACCATATCCTCTGTAGTGGGTTATCAGAGTCACTGCTGACTTCCAGGTATGAGACTCCCTGTAGTTCAGATACCATATCCTCTGTAGTGGGTTATCAGAGTCACTGCTGACTTCCAGGTATGAGACTCCCTGTAGTTCAGATACCATATCCTCTGTAGTGGGTTATCAGAGTCACTGCTGACTTCCAGGTATGAGACTCCCTGTAGTTCAGATACCATATCCTCTGTAGTGGGTTATCAGAGTCACTGCTGACTTCCAGGTATGAGACTCCCTGTAGTTCAGATACCATATCCTCTGTAGTGGGTTATCGATGTCACTGCTGACTTCCAGGTATGAGACTCCCTGTAGTTCAGATACCATATCCTCTGTAGTGGGTTATCGATGTCACTGCTGACTTCCAGGTATGAGACTCCCTGTAGTTCAGATACCATATCCTCTGTAGTGGGTTATCAGAGTCACTGCTGACTTCCAGGTATGAGACTCCCTGTAGTTCAGATACCATATCCTCTGTAGTGGGTTATCAGAGTCACTGCTGACTTCCAGGTATGAGACTCCCTGTAGTTCAGATACCACATCCTCTGTAGTGGGTTATCGATGTCACTGCTGACTTCCAGGTATGAGTTCCCGAGTGGCACAGCAGTCTAAGGCACTGCATCTCAGTGCTAGAGCCTTCACTACAGACCCTGGTTCGATTCCAGGCTGTATCACAACCGGCTGTGATTGGGAGTCCCATAGGACGCCCAGCGTCGTCCCGGGTTTGGCTGGTATAGGCCGTCATTGTCAATAAGAATTTGTTCTTAACTTCTATGGGCTACCCCTGGTACACCCTATCAACAGCAGGTGAAATATCAAGAGCGCCAAATTTGAAAACAATTAAATGTCATAATTCAAATTTCTCAAACATACAACTATCTTACACCCTTTGAAAGATAAACATCTCCTTAATCTAACCACGTTGTCCGATTTCAAAAAGGCTTTACGGCGAAAGCATAAAGTTAGATTATGTTAGGACAGTACATTGAAAATAGCTGTGTGTAATGTTTTGTCAATGCAAAGACAGGTGTCACCAAAAGCAGAAAACCAGCTAAAATTATGCACTAACCTTTGACAATCATCAGATGACACTCCTAGGACATTATGTTAGACAATACATGCATTTTTGTTCTATCAAGTTCATATTTATATCCAAAAACAGCATTTTACAATGGCGTTGATGTTGAGAAAATAATTTTCCCTCCAATACCGCCAGTCAATCAGCACAACAAATTAAATAATTAATATTCGAAACCATTGGTAAAATATTATATTGTCATTCAAAGAATTATAGATTAACATCTCGTGAACGCAACCGCATTGCCAGATTTAAAAATAACTTTACTGGGAAATCACACTTTGCAATAAACGAGGTCCTGTTCTCAGAAAAATAGGCTTGGCGATACAGACTAGGCGCCATGTTGGAGAGATCTAAAATCAAAGATACTATGTAAATATTCCCTTACCTTTGATTATCTTCATCAGAAGGCACTTCCAGGAATCCCAGGTCCATAACAAATGTAGTTTTGTTCGGAAAAGCTCATAATTTATGTCCAAAAAGCTCTGTGTTGTTAGCGCGTCCTGTAGGCTACTCAAAACTATAAACGTCGCCCGCCGGACTTGTCTTCACCAAAGAGGGAAAAAAATATATTTACGTTCGTTCAAACATGTCAAACGTTGTATAGCATAAATCATTAGGGCCTTTTTCAATCAGCACTTCAATAATATTCAAGGCGGACGATTGCATTCTCTTTTAAAATGTATTGGAACGAGAGTACCCAAACATGCACTCACGCGCCAGAGTAGTATTGGCCATCCGCTTATGACCAACGTTCCAAGTCTCTTGTTCGGTCAGTTTTCACAGTAGAAGACTCAAACCACTTTGTAAAGACTGGTGACATCTAGTGGATGGCGTAGCAAGTGCTCAATGATTAATAAGTCCCTGTGTGTTTCAATGGCATAGGCTTAAAAGTAATTCAACACATCAGGTATCCACTTCCTGTCAGAATTTGTCTCAGGGTTTTGACTGCCATATGAGTTCTGTTATACTTACAGACACCATTCAAACAGTTTTGGAAAATTCAGAGTGTGTTCTATCCAAATATGTTAATAATATGCATATCCTAGCTTCTGAGTTGGTGTAGGAGGCAGTTAAAAATGGGCACATATTTTTTTCAAAATTCTCAATACTGCCCCCTAGCCCCAACAGGTTTTAACTGACTTGCCTAGTTAAATAAAGGTTAAATAAAAAATGAAACTCCCTCTAGTTCAGGAACCATACCCTCTCTAGTGGGTTATCATGTCACTGCATTTTGTTTGCTGTACACAGAATTTACTCCAGTTTATTTCCATTATTGGCTTGGATAAAATCAACCATGACTAGTGAACATAATCTTCTCGCAGATATCCACAGAGTTATCAGGTCCACAGTGTCATCAGGTCCACAGTGTCATCAGGTCCACAGAGTTATCAGTTCCACAGAGTTATCAGGTCCACAGAGTCATCAGGTCCACAGAGTCATCAGGTCCACAGAGTCATCAGGTCCACAGAGTCATCAGGTCCACAGTGTCATCAGGTCCACAGTGTCATCAGGTCCACAGTGTCATCAGGTCCACAGAGTCATCAGGTCCACAGAGTTATCAGGTCCACAGAGTTATCAGGTCCACAGAGTTATCAGGTCCACAGTATCATCAGGTCCACAGAGTCATCAGGTCCACAGTGTTATCAGGTCCACATTCAGTCATGTGATCACAGTCTATATTGTTAGATTCTGGGTTAAACTTGGAACATTGTTATACATCAGCAGTATAGTATCTAACAGTGATAGAGACTGGTTTTTATACATCAGCAGTATAGTATCTGAGGAGTGATATAGACTGGGTTTATACATCAGCAGTATAGTATCTGATGAGTGATATAGACTGGGTTTATACATCAGCAGTATAGTATCTGAGGAGTGATATAGACTGGGTTTATACATCAGCAGTATAGTATCTGAGGAGTGATATAGACTGGGTTTATA
This sequence comes from Salmo salar, assembly GCF_965601325.2. Classification (NCBI taxonomy): domain Eukaryota; kingdom Metazoa; phylum Chordata; class Actinopteri; order Salmoniformes; family Salmonidae; genus Salmo; species Salmo salar. The sequence continues at coordinate 44,432,598 of NC_138314.1, forward strand.
CATCAGCAGTATAGTATCTGAGGAGTGATATAGACTGGGTTTATACATCAGCAGTATAGTATCTGAGGAGTGATATAGACTGGGTTTATACATCAGCAGTATAGTATCTGAGGAGTGATATAGACTGGGTTTATACATCAGCAGTATAGTATCTGATGAGTGATATAGACTGGGTTTATACATCAGCAGTATAGTATCTGAGGAGTGAAAGAGACTGGGTTTATACATCAGCAGTTAATGGTTATCTGTAGGAGCCAGATGGCTTTGGAATGTGTTGGGGGGAGACGGGTGGAGATCTTTAGATTAGGCCTCAAAGGGGTTGAGTTCAGGTCAGATCCCCTTAAGGGAGAAACAATGGTTTTTTAATCTATCACTTGGTCTTCTTGTCGGACCGTAACAGATGTAACCATTGGAGAGAAGTTGAGAGTGTCTAAGTTGGAGTTTAAATAACTTGTGGTGTTGGAAGCGTGTGTTGTCTGAATACAGCTGTATTGACCCTTTGGAAAGAATTTAACTTGGCTTTCCTGGTGTCCGTAGAATTAGAACCTAACAGTATTACTGTAACCATGGCTACTCAAATCAAATCAAATCAAATGTATTTATATAGCCCTTCTTACATCAGCTGATATCTCAAAGTGCTGTACAGAAACCCAGCCTAAAACCCCCCAAACAGCAAGCAATGCAGGTGTAGAAGCACGGTGGCTAGGAAAAACTCCCTAGAAAAGGCCAGAACCTAGGAAGAAACCTAGAGAGGAACCAGGCTATGAGGGGTGGCCAGTCCTCTTCTGGCTGTGCCGGGTGGAGATTATAACAGAACATGGCCAAGATGTTCAAATGTTCATAAATGACCAGCATGGTCAAATAATAATAATCACAGTGGTTGTCGAGGGTGCAACAGGTCAGCACCTCAAGAGTAAATGTCAGTTGGCTTTTCATAGCCGATCATTGAGAGTATCTCTACCGCTCCTGCTGTCTCTAGAGAGTTGAAAACAGCAGGTCTGGGACAGGTAGCACGTCCGGTGAACAGGTCAGGGTTCTCTTGCAGTTTCCCTGTGACTCATCCTTCCATCCCAACCACAGTATGCAAAACAGTCTAGGACTGACTATAGCTGTTGCTGCTGCGTCACCTTTTTAATCGTGCCATGTTGCGTAACATTATGTCATGTCATGTCACCTTATGTCATCTGAACTCACGTTGTGTCTTATGTTCCCCCAGGTGAGGGACTCGGCCCAGTCGTTCCTGACGGTGCAGGTTCCTCTCTACGTGTCGTATATCTACGTAACAGCTCCCAGGGGCTGGGCTTCTCTGGAACACCATACTGAAATGGAGTTCTCTTTCTTCTACGATACCGTGCTCTGGAGGACAGGTGTGTGTGTCTCCTTGGAATTGTTGTATTTCTATGTAAGTCCATTTAACTGGTGTGTTCCTGTAGAACTCCATTTAACTGGTGTGTTCCTGTGGAACTCCATTTAACTGGTGTGTTCCTGTGGAACTCCATTTAACTGGTGTGTTCCTGTGGAACTCCATTTAACTGGTGTGTTCCTGTGGAACTCCATTTAACTGGTGTGTTCCTGTGGAACTCCATTTAACTGGTGTGTTCCTGTGGAACTCCATTTAACTGGTGTGTTCCTGTGGAACTCCATTTAACTGGTGTGTTCCTGTGGAACTCCATTTAACTGGTGTGTTCCTGTGGAACTCCATTTAACTGTTGTGTTCCTGTGGAACTCCATTTAACTGGTGTGTTCCTGTGGAACTCCATTTAACTGGTGTGTTCCTGTGGAACTCCATTTAACTGGTGTGTTCCTGTGGAACTCCATTTAACTGGTGTGTTCCTGTGGAACTCCATTTAACTGGTGTGTTCCTGTGTCCACTAGGCATCCAGACAGACAGCGTTCTGTCAGCCAGACTCCAGATTATCAGGATCTACATAAGAGAAGATGGTCGTCTGGTCATCGAGTTCAAAACACACGCCAAGTTCAGGGGTCAGTCCTCAATGACCTGTTTACTACTGTATGACCAGTGTACGGTATCATGTAGCCTTCTGTAAAAGCTAAACTAGAGAAAACGTCTCATATATTTACAGTGCCTTCGGAAAGTATTCAGACACCTTGACTTTTTCCACATTTTGTTACGTTACAACCTTATTCTAAAATGTATTTAATTGTTTTTTTCCCCCTCATCAATTTACACACAATACCTCATAATGAGAAAGCAGAAACATTATTGCTAATTTCTAATTACAAAAAAACTGAAATATCACATTTACATAAGTATACAGACCCTTTACTCAGTTCTTTGTTGAAGCACCTTTGGTAATGATTACAGCATTGAGTCTTCTTGGGTATGATGCTACAATGCTTGGCACACCTGTATTTGGGGAGTTTCTCCCATTCTTCTCTGCAGATCCTCTCAAGCTCTGTCAGGTTGGATGCGGAGCGTTGCTGCACAGCTATTGTCAGGTATCTCAAGAGATGTTTGATCGAGTTCAAGTCTGGGCTCTGGCTGGGGGACTGAAGACCATTCAGAGACTTGTCCCGAAGCCACTCCTGCGTTGTTTTGGCTGTGTGCTTAGGGTCGTTGTCCTGTTGGAAGGTGAACCTTCGCCTCAGTCTGAGGTCCTGAGCGCCCTGGAGCAGGTTTTCATCAAGGATCTCTCTGTACTTTGCTCCGTTCATCTTTCCCTCGATCCTGACTAGTCTCTCAGTCTCTGCCACTGAAAAACATCCCCACAGCATGCTGCTGCCACCACCATGCTTCACCGTAGGGATGGTGCCAGGTTTCCTACAGACGTGACGCTTGGCATTCAGGCCCGCAGAGAATCTTGTTTCTCATGGTCTGAGAGTCTTTAGCTGCCTTTTGGCAAACTCCAAGTCGGCTGTCATGTGCCTTTTACTGAGGAGTGGCTTCTGTCTGGCCACTCTACCATAAAGGCCTGATTGGCGGAGTGCTGCAGAGATGGTTGTACTTCTGGAAAGTTATCCCATCTCAACAGAGGAACTCTAGAGCTCTGTCAGAGTGACCATCGGGTTCTTGGTCACCTTCCTGACCATTGCCCTTCTCTCCCGATTGTTCAGTTTGGTCGGGCGACCAGCTCTAGGAAAAAGTATAGTTGGTTCCAAAATTCTTCCATTTAAGAATGATGGAGGGCACTGTGTTCTTGGGGACCTTCAATGCTGCAGAATTGTTTGGGTACCCTTCCCCAGATCTGTGCCTCGACACAAGCCTCTTGGAGCTCTACGGACAATTCCTTCGACCTCATGGCTTGGTTTTTGCTCCGACATGCACGGTCAACTGTGAGACCTTTTATAGACAGGTGTGTTCCTTTCCAAATCATGTCCAATCAATTGAATTTAACACAGGTGGACTCCAATCAAGTTGTAGAAAAATCTCAAGGATGATCAATGGAAACAGGATTCACCTGAGCTCAATTTAGAGTCTCATAGCAAAGGGTCTGAATACTTATGTAAATACTGTATTTCTGTTTTCTGTTTTTAATAGATTCGGTAAAATGTCTAAAAACCTGTTTTCACTTTGTCATTATGGGGTATTGTGATGTCATTATGGGGTATTGTGATGTCATTATGGGGTATTGTGATGTCATTATGGAGTATTGTGTGTAGATTACTGAGGATTTCTTTTGGTTTAATCAATTTTAGAATAAGGCTGTAACATAACAAAATTCGGAAAAAGTCAAGGAGTCTGAATACTTTCCGAAGGCACTGTATGTGTTTATCTTTTCCTTGCCAGGCCAGTTTGTACCAGAGCACCACATTAATTAGTATCTTATTACTTTTGAAGCATATCATTTTAAAATACATGTACCAGGTCAACAGTGGTCTCGACTCCATCTTTTTGAAGGAGACTACTGTGTTGAGGTCTGATCCTGATTCCTGTGAGATCAGGTCAATAGTGGTCTGTAACACGATGACTAACCTCTAGTTTTCTCCCTCTTCCTCCTCCAGGCCAGTTTGTCCCAGAACACCACACCCTGCCTGGCCACAAGTCCTACCTGATGGTCCCGGACCACCTGGGGGGGATAGAGTTCGACATGCAGCTCATCTGGAGCGCCCAGTCCTTCGACTCTCCCTACCAGCTCTGGAAGGCCACCTCCTCTTACAGCAGGTCAGTACACAGACATACTGTCATATACAGTTATAGATATAGATAAATAGATATTCCAAGTCCTTTGACTCTCCCTACCAGCTCTGGAGGGCCATTTGCTCTTACAGCTGGTCAGTAAGGGTTACTTGGTGGACAGACTTTTGTTCCAGCCCAACGCTAACATGACTGCTTTTTCTAAGTTCTGGAGAATTGGTGTCCGAAAGCAGATCTCCTGGTCATCACAAAAAAATGTGTTAGCCTGCTGAGTTAAGCTAAAGCCTAGGCATCAGCCTGGGGACCCAATGCAAGTCCTCATGTCTCAGGCAAGGTTATATGAATTATCTCTGTTACAAGGGCTTACCAAATGTTTTGCCCTCTTGTGTTCCAGGAAGGACTACTCCGGTGAGTACACAGTGTTTCTGATCCCATGTACCGTGCAGCCCACCCAGCCCTGGACCGATCCTGGAGACAAGCCTATGTCCTGCACTGCCCACGCCCCAGAGAAGTATGTCACCTCAAAAATTATTATGGGAGGGGTTGAGGTTAGCTGAAGTATGGGACTAAAAACAAAGAAAAGATAACTAATGTAAAATATACTGTGTCTGTAAAATGTACACTACCGTTCAAAAGTTTGGGGTCACTTAGAAATGTCCTTGTTTTTTAAAGAAAAGGAAAAAAAAAGGTCTGTTAAATAACATCAAATTGATCAGAAATACAGTGTAGACATTGTTAATGTTGTAAATGACTATTGTAGCTGGAAACGGCTGATTTTAATGGAATATCTACATAGGCGTACAGACGCCCATTATCAGCAACCATCACTCCTGTGTTCCAATGGCACGTTGTGTAGGCTAATCCAAGTTTATCATTTTAAAAGGCTAATTGATCATTAGAAAACCATTTTGCAATTATGTTGGCACAGCTGAAAACTTTTGGTCTGATTAAAGAAGCAATAAAACTGGCCTTCTTTAGACTAGTTGAGTATCTGGAGCATCAGCATTGGTGGGTTCAATTACAGGCTCAAAATGGCCAGAAACAAAGTGCTTTCTTCTGAAACTCGTCAGTCTATTCTTGTTCTGAGAAATGAAGGCTATTCCATGCGAGAAATTGCCAAGAAACTGAAGATCTCGTACAACGTTGTGCACTACTCCCTTCACAGAACAGTGCAAACTGGCTCTAACCAGAATAGAAAGAGGAGTGGTAGGCCACTGAGCACAACTGAGCAAGAGGACAAGTACATTAGAGTCCTCAACTGGCAGCTTCATTAAATAGTACCCACAAAACACCAGTCTCAACGTCAACAGTGAAGAGGCGACTCCGGGATGCTGGCATTCTAGGCAAAGTTGCAAAGAAAAAGCCATATCTCAATAAAAATAAAGATTAAGATAGGCAAAAGAACACAGACACTGGACAGAGGTACTCTGCCTAGAAGACCAGCATCCCGGAGTCACCTCTTCACTGTTGACATTGAGACTGGTGTTTCTTTAATCAGAGCAACAGTTTCCAGCTGTGCTAACAAAATTGCAAAAGGCTTTTCTAATGGTCAATTAGCCTTTTAAAATGATAAACTTGGATTAGCTAACACAATGTGCCATTGGAACACAGGAGTGTATCAAGTGTGGTAGCGGGTAACGGTTCTTAACTGTAATGTCATTGAGTCCCCGGTAGTCAATGCACGGGTGCAGGGTCTTGTCCTTTTTCCCCACGAAGAAGAACCCTGCGTCAGCGGTAGAGGAAGAAGGACGGATAAATCCAACAGCTAGGGAGTCCCTAATGTAGGTATCCATAGCCTTGGTCTCCGGTCCCGACAGATAGTACAGACGTCCCCGGGGCGGCGTGGTGCTAGGGAGAAGGTCAATCCCGCAGTCATAGGGTCGGTGCGGCGGAAGCGACATGGTCTGGGCCTTGCTGAACACCTCCCGGAGGTCCTGGTACTCTGCAGGAATGGCGGAGAGGTCCGGGGCACCTTCCAGGCCCCCAGGAAGACAGGGCAGGTTGTGCTGACTTCAGGCAATGGGCGTGGAAGAATGGGCTCCAGCCCATGATGGCACCAGTAGACCAGTTAATGAGGGGATTGTGTCGTTGGAGCCAGGAGAATCCCAATACCATGGGAATCAAGAGGGGACTTGATGAGCAGGAACTGGATAGCATTGCTGTGGTTCCCTGACTCCTTTAGGTTGACGGGAGTGGTGTTGTGGGTGACTCTGCCTATAGAGCGCCCGTCCAGCGCTCTAACGTCCATCGGAATGGAGAGGGGCTGAGTGGGGATGTTCAGCTCGGACCCCAGGGTAGCGTCCAAAAAGCTCTCATCGGCTCCAGAGTCAATGAAAACCGGAGAGATTTGGACTGGTCTCCCCACAGCAGAATAGCATGAAAAGGGGTGGGTGCGTGCAGGAGAAGCAGAAACCTTCTCCATATGGCCCACCAGAGTCCTTGCTCCAACTGGTGAGCTTCTTTAACTTCTCTAGGGCCAGTGGGACGATTTCGTCCCACCTACGTAACAGCCAGTGGAATCCCGTGGCGCGTTATTCAAATACCTTAGAAATGCTATTACTTCAATTTCAAACATATGACTATTTTACAGCATTTTAAAGACAAGACTCTCGTTAATCTAACCACACTGTCCGATTTCAAAAAGGCTTTACAACGAAAGCAAAACATTAGATTATGTCAGCAGAGTACCCAGCCAGAAATAATCAGACACCCATTTTTCAAGCTAGCATATAATGTCACAAAAACCCAAACCACAGCTAAATGCAGCACTAACCTTTGATGATCTTCATCAGATGACACACCTAGGACATTATGTAATACAATACATGCATGTTTTGTTCAATCAAGTTCATATTTATATCAAAAACCAGCTTTTTACATTAGCATGTGACGTTCAGAACTAGCATACCCCCCGCAAACTTCCGGTGAATTTATTAAATTACTCACGATAAACGTTCACAAAAAACATAACAATTATTTTAAGAATTATAGATACAGAACTCCTCTATGCACTCGCTATGTCCGATTTTAAAATAACTTTTCGGTGAAAGCACATTTTGCAATATTCTGAGTAGATAGCCCGGCATCACAGGGCTAGCTATTTAGACACCCACCAAGTTTAGCACTCACCAAAATCAGATTTACTATAAGAAAAATGTTATTACCTTTGCTGTTCTTTGTCAGAATGCACTCCCAGGACTTCTACTTCAATAACAAATGTTGGTTTGGTTCAAAATAATCCATAGTTATATCCAAATAGCGGCGTTTTGTTCGTGCGTTCAAGACACTATCCGAAGTGTAAATAAGGGTCACGCGCACGACACATTTCGTGACAAGAAAATTCTAAATATTCCATTACCGTACTTCGAGGCATGTCAACCGCTGTTTAAAATCAATTTTTATGCAATTTTTCTCGTAAAAAAGCGATAATATTCCGACCGGGAAAGCGTGTTTACGTTCAAAGAGAGAGAAAATAAAAACATGGGATCCCCTCGTGCACGAGCCTGAGTCTCATAGTACTCTGACCGGCCACTATCCAAACGCGCTAATGTTTTTCAGCCAGGGGCTGCCTCGATATCATTCAGCTTTTTCCCGGGTTCTGAGAGCCTATGGGAGCCGTAGGAAGTGTCACGTTACAGCAAAGATCCTCAGTTTTCAATAAACAGAGCCAAGAAGAACAAGAACTTGTCAGAGAGGGCACTTCCTGTAAGGAATCTTCTCAGGTTTTTGCCTGCCATATGAGTTCTGTTATACTCACAGACACCATTCAAACAGTTTTAGAAACTTTAGGGTGTTTTCTGTCCAAAGCCAATAATTATATGCATATTCTAGTTACTGGGCAGGAGTAGTAACCAGATTAAATCGGGTATGTTTTTTATCCGGCCGTGTCAATATTGCCCCCTAGCCCTAACAGGTTTTAAAGGACAAGAGGACACGAAATTACCAAGAGTCCCGCAATACAGACAACTCTTTATGTCGATCCTGTATTGCTGTTCCGCTGGCAACAGCCCAGCTCTGCCTAGTGGCATAGGCTTAGGAAGCTGTGACTTGGCCGTCTTCGGCAGCCCTTGGGGCAGTTCGGGAAACCTCGGGTTCTCTCGGCAACGAGACCATCAGGAGCTTCCCGAATGACTCGGAGGGCAAGGTGGGATCCCTGGACGTGCGAGTGAAATCCAATTTCCTCTGCCACCGTCGTTCCCGTAATCGGCCATTGATACGGATGGTCAAAGCGATGAGGGAATCGAGCTCCGTAGGTAACTCCCGGGCTGCAAGCTCGTCTTTGACCTCTTCCGAGACGCTGTGCAGGAACATATCAAACAGTGCCTCTTGATTCCAAGCACTCTCTGCTGCCAACGTGCGGAAATTCACCGCATAATCAGCTACACTGCGCAAATCCCGCCGAAGCTGGATTACCTCTCTCCCAGAGAACTGGGCATCAAAGACCTTCCTCACTTCTCCCACAAACCCCTCCAGACTAGCGATTATGGCCGGCTGTTGTTCCCACACGGCAGTAGCCCAGGCGAGAGACCTCCCGGACATCAGCATGATGAGGTAGGCTATCTTGGAGCGATCCGAGGGGAAGGAGGAGGGTTGAAGCTCGAAGACAAGGGCACACTGAGCTAGGAACGCCCGGCAGGTGCTCGGCTCTCCATTGAAGCGTTCCGGAGGAGGTAAGCGTGGCTCCTGAGAAGGTGGAGTGAATGATGAGACGGCAGTTGCTAGCAGCTGAGTCACTGAGGAGCTGTGGGGTTACCACCATGGTAGGCGGTCTCCCAGACAACCCGTGGAATTGGCAGGCTCATGGTCAGGTCAGGCAGAGGTCGATAATCCATAGATGGGGCAATGGTACAGGACGGCAGGCTCAGGATCAGGGGCAGTCGGAGTGGTCAGGCGGGCAGGTACAGGGTCACGACAGGCAAGGGTCAAAAACCAGGAGAACGAGAAAAGAGAAACTGGGGATAAAGCAGGAGCTTACACAAAAACGCTGGTTGACTTGACAAACAAGACAAACTGGCAACAGACAAACAGAGAACACAGGTATAAATACACAGGGGATAATGGGAAGATGGGCGACACATGGAGGGAGGTGGAGACAATTACAAAGACAGGTGAAACAGATCAGGGTGTGACAGAGTGATGGTTGCTGATAATGGGCTTCTGTACGCCTATGTAGATATTCCATAAAACATCTGCCATTTCCAGCTACAATAGTAATTTACAACATTAACAATGTCTACACTGTATTTCTGATCAATTTGATGTTATTTTAATGGACAAAAAAATGAGCTTTTCTTTCCAAAACAAGGACATTTCTAAGTGACCCCAAACTTTTGAACGGTAGTGTATATTGTGGTGTTCCTGAAGGATCCATCCTTGGACGTTTGTTATTTACTTATTATTGACCTTGCTTGCTCTCTGTCTGTAAGAAGTTGAAACTAGAGTGTTTAAACCAGAGTTCTAGGAATGGTTATGCTGCTCTACATATAGCAAACTGACTGGCTTGCCCCCCACCAGGTTCCAGTTACCTATAGCCTTTCAGCAGACCAACCTGCCCTCCCTCCCTGCCCTCCCCCACAGGTTCCAGTTACCTATAGCCTTCCAGCAGACCAACCTGCCTTCCCTCCCTCCCTCCCTCCCTCCCTCCCTCCCTCCCTCCCTCCCTCCCTCCCTCCCTCCCTCCCTCCCTCCCTCCCTCCCTCCCCCACAGGTTCCAGTTACCTATAGCCTTCCAGCAGACCAACCTGCCCTCCCTCCCTCCCTCCCTCCCTCTCAGGTTCCAGTTACCTATAGCCTTCCAGCAGACCAACCTGCCCTCCCTCCCTGCCCTCCCCCACAGGTTCCAGTTACCTATAGCCTTCCAGCAGACCAACCTGCCCTCCCTCCCTCCCTCTCAGGTTCCAGTTACCTATAGCCTTCCAGCAGACCAACCTGCCCTCCCTCCCTGCCCTCCCCCACAGGTTCCAGTTACCTATAGCCTTCCAGCAGACCAACCTGCCTTCCCTCCCTCCCTCCCTCCCTCCCTCCCTCCCTCCCTCCCTCCCTCCCTCCCTCCCTCCCTCCCTCCCTCCCTCCCTCCCTCCCCCACAGGTTCCAGTTACCTGTAGCCTTCCAGCAGACCAACCTGCCCTCCCTCCCTCCCTCCCTCCCCCTCAGGTTCCAGTTACCTATAGCCTTCCAGCAGACCAACCTGCCTTCCCTCCCTCCCTCCCCCACAGGTTCCAGTTACCTATAGCCTTCCAGCAGACCAACCTGCCCTCCCTCCCTCCCCCACAGGTTCCAGTTACCTATAGCCTTCCAGCAGACCAACCGGCCCTCCCTCCCCCTCAGGTTCCAGTTACCTATAGCCTTCCAGCAGACCAACCTGCCCTCCCTCCCTCCCCCACAGGTTCCAGTTACCTATAGCCTTCCAGCAGACCAACCTGCCCTCCCTCCCTCCCTCTCAGGTTCCAGTTACCTATAGCCTTCCAGCAGACCAACCTGCCCTCCCTCCCTCCCTCTCAGGTTCCAGTTACCTATAGCCTTCCAGCAGACCAACCTGCCTTCCCTCCCTCCCTCCTCCACAGGTTCCAGTTACCTATAGCCTTCCAGCAGACCAACCTGCCCTCCCTCCCTCCCCCACAGGTTCCAGTTACCTATAGCCTTCCAGCAGACCAACCTGCCCTCCCTCCCTCCCCCACAGGTTCCAGTTACCTATAGCCTTCCAGCAGACCAACCTGCCTTCCCTCCCTCCCTCCCCCACAGGTTCCAGTTACCTATAGCCTTCCAGCAGACCAACCTGCCCTCCCTCCCTCCCTCCCTCCCCCACAGGTTCCAGTTACCTATAGCCTTCCAGCAGACCAACCTGCCCTCCCTCCCTCCTCCACAGGTTCCAGTTACCTATAGCCTTCCAGCAGACCAACCTGCCCTCCCTCCCCTCCCCCTCAGGTTCCAGTTACCTATAGCCTTCCAGCAGACCAACCTGCCCTCCCTCCCTCCCTCCCCCACAGGTTCCAGTTACCTATAGCCTTCCAGCAGACCAACCTGCCCTCCCTCCCTCCCTCCCCCACAGGTTCCAGTTACCTATAGCCTTCCAGCAGACCAACCTGCCCTCCCTCCCTCCCTCTCAGGTTCCAGTTACCTATAGCCTTCCAGCAGACCAACCTGTCCTCCCTCCCTCCCTCTCAGGTTCCAGTTACCTATAGCCTTCCAGCAGACCAACCTGCCCTCCCTCCCTCCCTCCCTCTCAGGTTCCAGTTACCTATAGCCTTCCAGCAGACCAACCTGCCTTCCCTCCCTCCCTCCTCCACAGGTTCCAGTTACCTATAGCCTTCCAGCAGACCAACCTGCCCTCCCTCCCTCCCCCACTGGTTCCAGTTACCTATAGCCTTCCAGCAGACCAACCTGCCCTCCCTCCCTCCCTCCCCCACAGGTTCCAGTTACCTATAGCCTTCCAGCAGACCAACCTGCCCTCCCTCCCTCCCCCACAGGTTCCAGTTACCTATAGCCTTCCAGCAGACCAACCTGCCTTCCCTCCCTCCCCCTCAGGTTCCAGTTACCTATAGCCTTCCAGCAGACCAACCTGCCCTCCCTCCCTCCCTCTCAGGTTCCAGTTACCTATAGCCTTCCAGCAGACCAACCTGCCCTCCCTCCCTCCCTCTCAGGTTCCAGTTACCTATAGCCTTCCAGCAGACCAACCTGCCCTCCCTCCCTCCCTCCTCCACAGGTTCCAGTTACCTATAGCCTTCCAGCAGACCAACCTGCCCTCCCTCCCTCCCTCTCAGGTTCCAGTTACCTATAGCCTTCCAGCAGACCAACCTGTCCTCCCTCCCTCCCTCTCAGGTTCCAGTTACCTATAGCCTTCCAGCAGACCAACCTGCCTTCCCTCCCTCCCTCCTCCACAGGTTCCAGTTACCTATAGCCTTCCAGCAGACCAACCGGCCAGTCCCAGTGGTATACTCCCTCAACACTGAGTTTCAGCTGTGCAACAATGAGAAGGTGTTCATGATGGACCCGGTCATCTCCGACATGTCCATGGCTGAGATGGACTACAAGGGAGCCTTCTCTATGGGTACAATGACTGTTCCACACATCACTGGGCAAACTCAAAGTGGGATCTTAAAGTCTGAGAAAACTTACTAATTGAAACATAAAGTGATTTATGTCAATGTCATATGTGGCTTTCAGTTTAGCTTGACTTTTTTCAGATTTAATAGATAATAGATGTTTTATTGTCACATACACTGGATAGGTGCAGTGTAATGTGTTGTTTTACAGGGTCAGCCATAGTAGTATGATAGGTGTTGTTTTACAGGGTCAGTCATAGTAGTATGATAGGTGTTGTTTTACAGGGTCAGCCATAGTAGTATGATAGGTGTTGTTTTACAGGGTCAGCCATAGTAGTATGATAGGTGTTGTTTTACAGGGTCAGTCATAGTAGTATGATAGGTGTTGTTTTACAGGGTCAGTCATAGTAGTATGATAGGTGTTGTTTTACAGGGTCAGCCATAGTAGTATGATAGGTGTTGTTTTACAGGGTCAGTCATAGTAGTATGATAGGTGTTGTTTTACAGGGTCAGCCATAGTAGTATGATAGGTGTTGTTTTACAGGGTCAGCCATAGTAGTATGATAGGTGTTGTTTTACAGGGTCAGTCATAGTAGTATGATAGGTGTTGTTTTACAGGGTCAGTCATAGTAGTATGATAGGTGTTGTTTTACAGGGTCAGTCATAGTAGTATGATAGGTGTTGTTTTACAGGGTCAGCCATAGTAGTATGATAGGTGTTGTTTTACAGGGTCAGTCATAGTAGTATGATAGGTGTTGTTTTACAGGGTCAGTCATAGTAGTATGATAGGTGTTGTTTTACAGGGTCAGCCATAGTAGTATGATAGGTGTTGTTTTACAGGGTCAGCCATAGTAGTATGATAGGTACAGTGTAATGTGTTGTTTTACAGGGTCAGCCATAGTAGTATGATAGGTGTTGTTTTACAGGGTCAGCCATAGTAGTATGATAGGTACAGTGTAATGTGTTGTTTTACAGGGTCAGCCATACTGTAGTGGTACTGCGTCCCTAGAGTAAGTTAGGGTTGTTAGTATCTTGCTCAAGGGCTCATTGACAGATTTTTCACCTTGTTGGCTCAGGTATTCTAACCAGTGACCTTTCGGTTACTGGCCCAACACTTTAATCGCTAGGCTACCTGCCTGATATTTAATATATATTGCAGTTTGTTTACTGTCCCAACACTTTAATCGCTAGGCTACCTGCCTGATATTGAATATATATTGCAGTTCAGTTATTGGTCCAACACTATAACCGCTAAGCTTCCTGCCTAATATGTAATATATATTGCAATTTGGTTACTGGCCCAACACTGTAAGCGCTAAGCTTCCTGCCTAATATTTAATATATATTTCAGTAAATGTATTGTATGTATTGAATACATTTCTATATGTATATATACATACAGAAATGTATTCAATACATACAATACATTTACTGAAATATATATTAAATATTAGGCAGGAAGCTTAGCGGTTACAGTGTTGGGCTATATATATATATATATATATATATATATATATATATATATATATATATATATATATTGCCTGTTGTATGTAATGCATTTTTGCCAATCTGTATCACATTATATAATAAACCTTATGTATCACCTAACCTAGCATCTCTCTGCTGCCCCTACAGGCCAGACGCTGTACGGCAGGGTGCTGTGGAACCCGGAGCAGAACCTGAATGCAGCCTACAAGCTGCAGCTGGAGAAGGTGTACCTGTGTACGGGACGGGATGGATACGTGCCTTTCTTCGACCCCACAGGGACTCTGTACAACGAGGGCCCTCAGTACGGATGCATCCAGCCCAACAAACACCTCAAACACAGGTTCCTGATCCTGGTATGGGTGGCTCCGGTTATTTAACTTCCATTGTCCTCTAATATTGGTGTACTATTGTTCTATGTTGTCTATTTTGCACTCGCTCAGCGTATATCAGAAGAATGTTATATTATATTTTTTTGTGGTTAGTGAAATGCGCTCTGATAATCTGTTCAGTGTGACTGCAATGAAGACAACCTGAAGTGCCGCTGCTTGTCGATTCCACATATCCCATTTAGCAGACGCCTTTATCCAAACTGACTTGTATTACAGAGTGCATACATTGTTAGTACGTTGTCTCTCTGCAACTTGAACCCACGACCGAGGCGTTGCTAGGCAAGGCTTTTGATTTGTCTGTGCTATGTCACCGCCACCCATGTGATCTGACAAACTGGTATTTTCACCTGTCTCGGTGTGTAGTCATAGTTTTAAGAGATATATTCAAAGACTGTGAGCTATTCAAATAGGAGGAATCTTATTGTTGTGCGAGTCAGGGCACTGGTATCGTAGTGTTGGATTGTTTACGCTAATGTTTACAATAGTGGGAGTAGGCTTCTGTTATGAATGCTGGAAACTACAAGTTTACTGAAACAACTTTTGAGATTTAAACAACAATTGTATATTCCACATCCATAGCCGATGTAACTGCTTTTATCCAGCAGTTAGACAACCCTGTTAGCATGTATGTTAGCATATATGCTAGTGTTTATACGGTATAGATGTAGACACTGTTAGCATGTATGTTAGCATGTATGCTAGTGTTTATACGGTATAGATGTAGATACTGTTAGCATGTATGTTAGCATGTATGCTAGTGTTCATACGGTATAGATGTAGATACTGTTTTTCATGTATGTTAACATGAATGCTAGTGTTCATACGGTATAGATGTAGATACTGTTAGCATGTATGCTAATGTTTGATATACGGTGCGGATCGGTAATGACAGCATTGTTGTAACGTTTCTCCTGCAGGATCGGAAGCAGCCTGAAGTCTGTGACAGGTTCTTCCATGACGTTCCCTTCGAGGCCAACTTTGCGTCGGATATAACCGAACTACTGACCATGACAGCCATGCCTGGTGTTGATGGTTTTACCATGAAGGTTGATGCCCTGTACAAGGTCAGTGAAGGCCATGACTTATAAACTGAACCATCATAATTTATTAAATGATAATATGTATGAGTTATAAATGTGTAATGTACATACTCTTCAAAAAGGTCTTCGTCAGATTTGAGGGTTAACTTTCATAGTGATAAAACCATTAATTGATCTGATATGCGCTGTAACTTTGGCGACTACCAAGTATGTTTTAAACCTCACACTTTTTAGGCTGGATGTATCAATGTGTAGGTCATACATACATCATTTATTAGCAGAATTGCTGTCTTACCTCAATTAGTCACACAAAATCCCTAGTTTGAAAGCGACTGTTTTTCTGGAAGCTGTTCTGCGCCATTCTCCCTACATTTTCCTCCACTTGGGCCAGCCTCCTAGCAAACTTGAGTTCTAGCCAATGAGCTTCAGAGCAAGCGAGAGAGAGCAACGAAGTGGTGTACATATGTGACGTACCACGCAATGTTTGGGGACCACTTTTGGCTCGTCAGCGCTACTTTCAGAACTACTTGCTAAAAAGTATACAAAAGTACCGGATAATCTCTTTAACTCTCTCTCTCTTGATTGACAGGTGGAGGCGGGGCATCAGTGGTACCTGCAGGTGATCTATGTGATTGGTCCAGAGTCCATCTCCGGCCCTAGGATCCAGCGTTCTCTGACCCATCAGCTTGCCCACAGCAGCGACATGGGGCGGGCTCGCAGGGACCTGACCAATCTCCTGAGCCAAAGCATCAGCTACAGCCGCGCTCGCCGGGACCTGGTGGACCAAAGCGGGCATCTCACCCTCGACGAGTCTCTGATCTATGATAACGAGGGCGACCAGACGAAGAACGGAACCAACATGAAGATTCTCCGACTCGAGGTCCCCGCTGCCTCCACATTTAACCCCCAGATGGGAGGGTCTATGGGCGGGGGTGTGGCTGCGCTGACCCTGCTGGTCCTCGTCCTGCTGGGTTCCTTTTTACTCTTCAGGAAGTGCCGACGGTCGGCTGGAAAGAAGCCGTCCAAGATGGCGGAGGAGTATCCTCTGAACACTAAGGTAGAGGTGTATCTAGAGAAGACCCTGGAGAAGAATTTCAGCTCCAAACACTGTACAGTCAGGAACATCAACCTCAACATCAACCGGAATCACGACAACGTCAACTCTAAGGTCAACGGAGGGGCAAAGGTCAACGGAGCGGCGAAGGTCAAGCAGGTCAACTTGGAGGTCAAGCTCCACAACGACAACGACGGCACTGAGGTCTGAGGATCTCCCGCCTCCCTCCGATGTTTCCCCTAGCTAGATTATTTTTTCTAGACAGGGCGACCAAGGCCCCCCAAAAGTAAGACCCTCCTCAACGTGTCAGTTTAAACCAGTAGGATTAGCAGTTCTACACTCCACCTACTCAAGGGGAAACATTGTGAAAAATATCCTGAAGTTAAGGAGTATTTCATGACAAATCTAAAATAAATCTTGTCTAGAGTTCTGGAATAATATATTGTTCGCTAATGTATTTTTATACGACCATAATGTGAGAAAAAAAAGAAAAAAAAAAGCTACGTGTGTTTTTGACGGCCAGCTATGCAGCATTTATTCAAATCATTTCACACCTGGGCTACCTCAGGAATAGAGAAATGAGTGAACTATTGCATAAAACAGGATTCAGTTATTCCTCTTTTTTTTATTTTTTATTAATCGTCATCGTTGGATGACGTCCAGAGACTTTGGAATCAGTCAGGTGAAATCTGCTGCCTTGTTTTCGCTTTATAACAACAACAACAACGCCAAAATGATCAATGTACGCTAGGTAGCTCAGGGACTTTTGCTGCAGCTTGTCTTGAATAGTTTAAATAGTTCAGATATATCTCTGCTTCATAATGTTCATTGCCACAATATGACCGCTACGAAAGTATTAAACACACTAATGCCCCCAATCCTAACTCCACTTTCATTCATCACGCAGTCAATTCATAGAACGATTGTTAGGATTCAGGCCTATAGTGTGTTATGTTCTATTGTCCACAGCTGAAATAGCAGTGTGTTTATTATGTACACTGAGTGTAGAAAACATTAGGGAACACCTTCCTAATGAATGTCACTCCCTTTTGCCCTCAGAACAGCCTCAATTTGTTGGGGAATGGACTCTACAAGGTTTCAAATGCGTTCCACAGGGATGCTGGACCATGTTGACTCCAACATGGCTGGATGTCCTTTGGGTGGTGGACCATTCTTGATACATACGGGATACTGTTGAGCATCTAAAATCCAGCAGCGTTGCAGTTCTTGACACACTCAAACCAGTGCGCCTTGCTCCTTCTACCATACCCCCGTTCAAAGGCACTTAAAT
>NC_138314.1:44455000-44472500 GCF_965601325.2 Salmo salar
TATATTGGGCAGACAGACCAGTTCCCTACCTCCTCCCGCTGCCACCTGCCTTCTCCATTTTTGGGCTAATGCTGTAATTAATTGCAATCAATTGTAATCAAATGCTGTACTCTTGGATTGAGCAGACCTTCCCGTACAATTCTGATAACTCCATGAAGGACATAACTCTACCATTCCAATTTACAATATCATTTAAGAACAAAATACCCTTTTCAAACATCTTTCCCATAAATACAGGTATTTTATCAATCAGCACATTTGAGTTCAGCCATAATATTTGTTGTAATATTTGTTCTATCTTTTCTCTCTGTTTCCTGGTGTTTGAATACCATATGGTAATAAACACAAGACTGTTTCCAACATGTTCTGTAATGTATCCTTTAAAGGCACAGAGATCTTTGGCATTTGAAGGGTTCAATCTGCGATTTCTACAACAACTTTTAGACAATTTAATTACATACCCATTGATTCCTGAAGAATACAACTTAGAAATGCTTCATGAGCTTAGTTCAGCCGTTGTACCCTGTCAGAATCCTAAAATATAAACTTGCTTTACTCCACTGTTTTGTTTGAACTGCAGACTGCCCCTTTAAAGCAGACAGCTCCATTTACACTCAACATGCAATTTCAAGATTCCCCACTAGAGGTCCTCATTCACTCAGGAGTGGCCTCCTCATAAGGGCCCTGCTGCAACTGTCAGTCAACTAACAGGGTAACTGTAACCAGGCCGGTAGAGAACTAAGAATCGGAAAACTTGATGTAAGGATTCATGGAAATATCATGAAACATATACAGTGCCTTCAGAAAGTATTCACACCTATTGAGTTGTTACACATTTTTTTTTATGTTACAAAGTCAGATTAAAATTGATTTTATTGTCTTTTGTCAACGATCTATACAAAATAAAATAAAAATGTTCAAGCTCTGTCAAGTTGGTTGTTGATCAGCTAGACAGACATTTTCAAGTCTTGCCATAGATTTTAAAGTTGATTTTTATGTCAAAACTGTAACTAGGTCACTCTGGAACATCACTGTCATCTTGGTAAGTAACTCCAGTGTATAATTGGCCTTGCATTTTAGGTTACTGTCCTGCTGAAAAGTGGATTTGTCTCCAAGTGGCTGGTGGAAAGCAGACTGAACCAAGTTTTCTTCTAGGATTTTGCCTGTGCTTAGCTCGCTTCCTTATCTTTTTATCCTAAAACAATTCCTAGTCCTTAACGATGACAAGCATACCGATAACATGATGCAGCCACCACCATGCCTAAAAATATGAAGAGTGGTACTCAGTGATGTGTTGTGTTGGACTTGCCCTAAACATAACGCTTTGTATTCAGGACAAAAAGTTAATTTCTTTGTCATATGTTTTGCAGTGTTACTTTAGTGCGTTATTGCACATTTCTGTACAGGTTTCCTTCTTTTTACTCTCTCATTTAGGTTAGTATTGTGGAGTAACTGCAATGTTGTTAATCCATCCTCAGTTTTCTCCTATCACAGCCCTTAAACTCTGTAGCTGTTTTAAAGTCACCATTGGCCCCATGGTGAAATCCCTGAGCGGTTTCCTTCCTCTCCGTCAACTGAGTTAGGAAGGACGCCTATATCTTTGTAGTGACTGGGTGTATTGATACACCATCCAAAGTGTAATTAATAACTTCACCAGGCTCAAAGAGGTATTCAATGTCTGCTTTTTTATACCCATCTACCAATAGGTGCCCTTCTTTGTGAGGCATTGGAAAACCTCCCTGGTCTTTGTGGTTGAATCTGTGTTTGAAATTCCCTGCTCGACTGAGGGACCTTACAGATAATTATATGTGCGGGGTACAGAGATGAGGTAGTCATTAAAACATCATGTTCAACACTATTATTACACACAGAGTGAGTCTATGTAACTTATTATGTGACTTGTTAAGCACATTTTTACTCCTGAACTTATTTATGTTTGTCAAAACAAAGGGGCTGAATACTTCCTGAGTCAAGACATTTCAGCTTTTATTTTTTATTTTTTTTGTTGCTTTCAACTTTGACATTATGGGGTATTGTGTGTAGATCAGTGACACACAATCTAAATGTAATCTATTTTTAATTCAGGCTGTAACACAACAAAATGTGGAAAAAATTCAAGGAGTACGAATACTTTCTGAAGTCACTGTAGCCAAAAGCTGCCACATGTCAAAACCATTCATCCAAGTAAATTCAATAGAATGAATGTTTAGTGGGAATCGTTCTTCCTCTCTCATGCGATTGGTACACAGCACTGTGACTTCTTGGCTGTCTTTTATCATCGTGTTGAATTTTCCCGCACGCTATATGACTCTGAATGTGTTTAATGGCTGTGCTGTTAGCCAGTCACGCACCACCTAACCTTTTTTTCTATCTTGAGCTACCCTCATATTTTATAACCTCGTCCCGTCATTATTATTCTAACAATAAAGAACATGAATTATGAACATGTAACTTCTGGCGTTCTTGTTCAAGCTGTTTGCCTATTCTACTTCACAGAGATTACAAAGCACTTTACTTCTTCTATGCTTTTTCCTGTTGACAGATGATTTGAGGATGTGGAGGGGAGGGGAGGGGGGGGGGGGGATCCTCACAAAAAGAAAAAGCGTATAAAAATAATGCATTACTACCAACCTGCTTTTTGGGAATATGACAATCAGTTCACAACTACTGGAAATCGTGACAATTAGTATCTTGGCCATTGCCTTAGTAACTGAAACAAGTTCGACATATGCGTAAACTACATTTAGCACTTCTAAAAGTCCTTCCTAATTACAGAATCTATGCTCATTGTGATGTAATCTACCTCATACTATGCAGATGAGTCACAGTGGCTGGTCTGCACAGTGAATTGTTTGAGAGTGAGAGTTGTGTTTAGTAGAAGTGTTGTTTAAAACAGAGCAGCTTGTTGGTTTGGCACGCAGTAGAAGCTTCAGTGAGTCTTGCTGAATATAATTGTGTGCGCCTGGTTAACTACTGATAAAGTCTTCCCATTGGTACATCAGTTCCCAGTATTTTCTTATTTTAAACTAACTTAAAACGCCTCAAATTAATGTGTCTCGTAATACATGCAAATGTGACATAAATCATCTTGTTCAGCCTCCATTTTGTTATTGTTGTGTGTGTGTGCGTGCGTGCGTGTGTGTGTGTGTGTGGTGTGTGTGTGTGTGTGTGTGTGTGTGTGTGTGTGTGTGTGTGTGTGTGTGTGTGTGTGTGTGTGTGTGTGTGTGTGTGTGTGTGTGTGTGTGTGTGTGTGTGTGTGTGTGTGTGTGGCATTATGTTGTTAAACATAATTACAATCCTCTTTTGAACGGAGAAGTAGATGATTAAACATGCATACCACTTAGGAAAGATTAGCGCTGCTTCACTGATTGAGATAGCTGGGAGAGAGGACAGATAGATTGGGGGATTCTCAGAAGAAGAAGTTAACTGCTTCACTGATTAAGATAGCTGGGAGAGAGGACAGACAGATTGGGGGATTCTCAGAAGAAGAAGTTAACTGCTTCACTGATTAAGATAGCTGGGAGAGAGGACAGACAGATTGGGGGATTCTCAGAAGAAGAAGTTAACTGCTTCACTGATTAAGATAGCTGGGAGAGAGGACAGACAGATTGGGGGATTCTCAGAAGAAGAAGTTAACTGCTTCACTGATTAAGATAGCTGGGAGAGAGGACAGACAGATTGGGGGATTCTCAGAAGAAGAAGTTAACTGCTTCACTGATTAAGATAGCTGGGAGAGAGGACAGATAGATTGGGGGATTCTCAGAAGAAGAAGTTAACTGCTACACTGATTAAGATAGCTGGGAGAGAGGACAGACAGATTGGGGGATTCTCAGAAGAAGATCCCTGGTGATTTGTATGTATTATTGATTCCCATTAGCTGCTGCCTCGGCTACTTTCTCTTCCTGGTGTCCAAACACATTAAGGCACTTACATGGCACTCATGTCTTAAAGAAAGGAGAAGTTTAGAAAAGAGTATAGAGATGGATATATATATATATATATATACTGTATGTGCTGGCGGGGTGCTTGTGAATGTTGAAGAATTTACATTGAGGAAAGGAGACATTCACAATGTCATTTATAGTCAATATTCTGTGTATTTTACAGTCAATACTCTGTGTATTTTATAGTCAATACTCTGTGTATTTTACAGTCAATACTCTGTGTATTTTATAGTCAATACTCTGTGTATTTTACAGTCAATACACTGTGTATTTTATAGCCAATACTCTGTGTATTTTATAGTCAATACTCTGTGTATTTTACAGTCAATACTCTGTGTCCTGTACAGTCAATACTCTGTGTATTTTACAGTCAATACTCTGTGTCCTGTACAGTCAATACTCTGTGTATTTCACAGTCAATACTCTGTGTATTTTACAGTCAATACTCTGTGTATTTTACAGTCAATACTCTGTGTCCTGTATAGCCAATTCTCAGTGTGTCTTGAGACTTGACGACTGTATCAGTTCACATTTCCCGGGCTGTAAACTATTAGGTTAGTAGTAAGTAGGGAGAGGCAAGCTAAGCCTTCCTGCTGAATGTGTTCCATGTATGGATATCACGCAAACGCAGATGAGTTTAATCAACCGTTTCATACATAATGTGGTTGTGTGAGTGTGTTCATTGTCGTTTTCACATTTTCAGATGTCGGGAAATACGTATTTTTTTGTTGTTCTTTTAACCGAGAAAAACACACCAGTTTTGAAATTTGGGGTTGGATACTGACGCACGTTTTCAACGATCTGATTACACCTGTCCGTTCAGATGCTGATTGGCCCACCCTGAAGAGGCTGCAAGCGAATGGCCGAAAGCCAGCTGTGGTGTCGGAGTTGATTGGACCTCCTCGTTGAGGAGCGATGAGGAACGGGGGGGGCAGGACCACGATGGTGAGTTGCACTAAGGATACTGATCCAATTCTGTAGGAAGCTGAGCGTCACTCAGAGACGTGACTATATACTCCAGCTGGAGAACAATGGCAGTACTGTATGATACCGTACTGTGCTGCCAGCCACACCTGGCTTAGCTAGCCAATCAATAGCTACGTAGTAATGAGGCTTTGATTTTATAAAGGATTTTACTATATTTATTTTTTGATCATCATTCAGAACAACACATTCAACTCATATGTTTAAAATCTGATATTTTTCTGATATGTATGCCATATTTCACCACATTCACACATACTTCAATACAATAGAGTTTAATATACTTCAATACAGGACAATACAGTTCAATATTGTACAATACACGTCAATACAGTTCAATACAGTACAATATACTTCAATACAGGACAATATACTTCAACACAGGACAATACACTTCAATACAGGATAATACAGTTCAATACAGTACAATACACTTCAATACAGGACAATATACTTCAACACAGGACAATACACTTCAATACAGGACAATATATTTCAATACAGGACAATGCACTTCAATAAACTTCAACACAGTTCAATACAGGACAATATATTTCAATACAGGACAATGCACTTCAATAACCTTCAACACACTTCAATACAGGACAATATATTTCAACACAGGACAATACACTTCAATACAGGACAATGCACTTAAATAAACTTCAACACAGTTCAAGACAGTACAATACAGTACAATACACTTTAATACAGTACAATACACTTTAATACACTTCAATACAGGACAATATACTTCAATACAGGACAATACACTTCAATACAGGACAATGCACTTCAATACAGGACAATGCACTTCAATAAACTTCAACACACTTCAATACAGGACAATACAGTTCAATACAGTTCAATACAGTACAATACACTTCAATACAGGACAATATACTTCAATACAGGACAATATACTTCAATACAGGACAATGCACTTCAATAAACTTCAACACAGTTCAATACAGTACAATACAGTACAATACACTTCAATACATCATCTAAAACAAATATCAGGCACAAATATATTTGCATAGGGACCGATTTCGATCCGAGTTAAGCGTGCATAAATGGAAATGTATTTCCCTTTTTTATGCACTATTCTGTCTCTGCATATTTTGTCCTTGAGCACGTTATTCACCCCGTTCTTTCCTTCGGGGGTGGAGTTAGAATAGATGAAGGTGTGGCGGAGGTGTGTCAACAGATATGCCGTATTCTGACCATGACTTAATGCCCTCATTCTACCACCTTTACGCACCAGGAAACCATGAATAAAGCTTAATGCCCTCATTCTACCACCTTTACGCGCCAGGAAACCATGAATAAAGCTTAATGCCCCTATTCTACCACCTTTACGCGCCAGGAACCTTGAATAAAGCTTAATGCCCCTATTCTACCACCTTTACGTGCCAGGAACCTTGAATAAAGTCGAGCGAACCTTCTGGTTCCAAGTGAAAAAAAGCATCTACTTTATTTATTTTTTAGATAAAAATAACACCATTCTCCATGCACTGTAATGTATACATTAATGAGAGATATTGATAAGAGATAGGTAAATTAGTAATCAGTTTGGAGAAGGGGATTGTAAATATACAATTGTAAAAAAAAATCTTATGATCCCTGTAGACGAATATCAAACCAGTCATATGGAAGCAAACTGAAAATCATATCAACATGACGTATTCTCACCCCTTTTCCACATTGAAATAACGGCAACATAAGCTCGGCTCTCCACCTTTTCCACATTGAAGTAGGATGTAAAAAGCTGTTGCCGTTATTCAGAATTGTAATTGTCTGCCCTCGTAATATGCGTGGATGAAATTTGGAGACCCAACAGGCTTCCGTAGGCTTCACCTGCCGATTTGATGTGTGCACTTTTAAACGGTTTGATTATATTCCCAGGCTTTTCTCCGTTTTACTTAAAACATTTGTGTGATGTTAAATATTAACATAACTACATTTATAACTGTCACTTTAGTGTTAGTTTTCTTCAATACGTAGCTTACAATTTTGCATCATTCCATATCCATTTACCTTTATTTCCTCTGTGTAGTTGTTCCTGAAGGATGCGAGCATTAGTTGATCGTACTAATTTGGGACATTATGAAACCCAGACCAGCAGGTTAAACCTGGTTCACAACAACTAGACTGTTGTCATAAAGTTCCATGATTAGTGAGATATTTATTTTTTATCAGGCAAGTCAGTTATGAACAAACTCTTATTTACAATGACGGCCTATGAACAGTTCTGCCCAGCTCGGGGATTCGACCTTGCAACCTTTCGGTTACAAGTCCAACACTCTAACCACTAGGCTACCTGCCACCCCATTTATAGGACTACTGTTCAACTCATACTATACACTTTTCTCACCTTGCAACATTTTATTGGTTGAACTTGAATATGACAACTTTCAGGATGAATCAAACCACTTTTTTTGAACTTATCAATATTTTATTTTTTGCATAAAGACTCTCTAAACCTGTTCGTTTTTAATGATTCATTACAAACCTTCACTAAAATGTGCCTAAATAATCTGCAAAATCAGAGTATTTAAAAATGTACTAGTTGGTGCTGAAACTGAGACAAATATGCATAGGTGACTTTCTTTCCTTGATCCCTATATTCTGAACCCGTTCTCTCCATGTACTCTAGTGAGTCTGTCAACAAAATTACAATTAAAGGTTCACCGTATTTAAAGGGATGGCTTAAGAGAAATGTACTGAAAACCCTATTGAATGAAAACTCCACAAGAAAATCTCTTGGCCAGCAAGTGGGAGGGTTTTCAGCAGGTTGAATTACATGTATCCAGCACGCGAACCACTCCTGCAAAGTCCGTTACGCACCTGCATAAGGTAGGTCTGAATACCAACTACTGAGAAGTGGGTAGGAAAGGCGTACATTTCCTAAATCGGAATTAGCTTGATAAAAATAACTATTGATTCTCAATGTATATCCTTTGTTTCATAAATACTGCTAGTAAAATATAGCTATGTACACAAATACAGCAACCAATAGAATTACCTTTAGTCACATTACATAGCAACCAATAGATTTACCTTTAGTCACATTACATAGCAACCAATAGAATTACCTTTAGTCACAATACATAGCAACCAATAGAATTACCTTTAGTCACATTACATAGCAACCAATAGAATTACCTTTAGTCACATTACATATTATTTGTTTATATTTCATGGATAAAAAAAACGACAGAAAAATTCATCTTTGTGACTTATCTGAAAAAAGATTGACAAAGTCTTCTCGTACACCAGTAAAGACAAAATGTAAAACATAAAAAAGAACAAACAAATGTTGAAGATAAAAATAAAACGCAGTGTAAGGGAGACCGCACTCTGAATAATCTGAGGTCACGATGCCTAAAATACCGGTAATTATGTTCGTTATGAATACACATGAAAATAAATTAAAACTCTTCATGAAATATGATGTAGAACAAGATTGTTTCATTGGTCCAATGCCTAAGCTTTAGCTCAGTCTAAAGAAAGAAAACCCAATTTGATGGCACACAGAAGACCCAGGTTCGAACCCAGCCAATCATCAACAAGCATCCCTTTCTCCTCGGCAGTGTTTTCCTTCTAGGTCACACGAACTGACTCCCTTTCTGACATCTGATACACCTATGGCTTGAGCCTTCTCCAAAACACAGCCTGTCAGACTATCATCTTCATCTCCATGGAACTGTCCTCCTGGGAGCATCCTTCAGGCCACAGGGTCATGGTTGGGGATTGTTCTCTAGTGACAGCCAGCTGCTATAATCTAGGATAGTTGTGATGGGCAGTTTACTGCTTGATCCCCCACCCCAGCTGTTAAAGATCAACTAGTTAGTTGTCACGTTGTGTTTCTAACCATGTGAACTAGTTACATTATATATACAGCAGTATGTGGACACCCCTTCAAATTAGTGGATTCGGCTATTTCAGCCACACCAGTTGTTGACAGGTGTGTCAAATCGAGCACAACACCATGCAATCTCCATAGACAAACATTGGCAGTAGAATGGCCCATACTGAAGAGCTCAGTGACTTTCAACGTGGCACCGTCATAGGATTCCACCTTTCCAACAAGTCAGTTTGTCAAATTTCTGCCCTGCTAGAGCTGCCCCCCGGGTCAACTGTAAGTGCTGTTATTGTGAAGTGGAAACGTCTAGGAGCAACAACGGCTCAGCTGTGAAGTAGTAGGCCACACAAGCTCACAGAACGGGACCGACGAGTGCTGAAGCGCCTTGCGCGTAAAAATTGTCTGTCCTCAGTTGCAACACTCACTACTGAGTTCCAAACGGCCTCTGGAAGAAACGTCAGCACAAGAACTGTTCATCGGGAGCTTCATGAAATGTGTTTCCATGGCTGAGCAACCGCACACAAGCCTCAGATCACCATGCGCAATGACAAGCGTAGGCTGGAGTGGTGTAAAGCTTGCCTCCATTGGATTCTGGAGCAGTGGAAACACGTTTTCTGGAGTGATGAATCACGCTTCATCATCTGGCAGTCCAACAGATGAATAAGGGTTTGGTAGATGCCAGGAAAACGATACCTGCCCCAATGCATAGTGCCAACTGTAAAGTTTGGTGGAGGAGGAATAATGGTGTGGGGCTGTTTTTCATGGTTCGGGTCCCTTAGTTCCAGTGAAGGGAGATCTTAACGCTACAGCATACAATGACATTCTAGACGATTCTCTGCTTCCAACTTTTTGGCAACTGTTTGGGGAAGGCCCTTTCCTGTTTCAGTATGACAATGGCCCTGTGCACAATTGTATTTATTTATTTTACCTTTATTTAACTCGGCAAGTCAATTAAGAACAAATTCTTATTTTCAATGACGGCCTAGGAACAGTGGGTTAACTGCCTTGTTCAGGGGCAGAACGACAGAACGACAAAGCGAGGTCCATACGGAAATGGTTTGTCGAGATCGGTGTGGAAGAACTTGACTGGCCTGCACAGAGCCCTGACCTCAACCCCATCGAACACCTTTGGGATGATTTGGAAAGCCGACTGCGAGCCAGGCCTAATCGCCCAACATCAGTGCCTGAACTCACTAATGCTCTTATGGCTGAATGGAAGCAAGTCCCCGCAGCAATGTTCCAAAATCTAGTGGAAAGCCTTCCCAGAAGGCTCATCGAACATCTCATTCCTAAATCATGGGCATTAATATGGAGTTGGTCCCCCTTTGCTGCTATAACAGCTGTTATAGCAGCAAAGGCGGACCAACTCCATATTAATGGTCATGGTTTAGGAATGAGATGTTCGATGAGCAGGTGTCTTTTGGTAATGTAATGTATCTCACGTTGTGTTTCTAACTATATATTAACTAGTTATCTCACGTTGTGTTTCTAACTATATATTAACTAGTTATCTCACGTTGTGTTTCTAACTACATATTAACTAGTTATCTCACGTTGTGTTTCTAACTATATATTAACTAGTTATCTCACGTTGTGTTTCTAACTATATATTAACTAGTTATCGCACGTTGTGTTTTTAATTGGCCGAAAGGGATCACCTTCGGAAGTGTTTCCAACCCCAACCATTGTAACCATCATAGCTATACAATCACAAAGCTTAATGATTGCATATCATAGCCCTTTGGTTTTGAACTCACTACTTATTGACAACTGGAATGCTTCGAAAAAACAGAAAGTAAAAATTCAGCGATTTTTTTTTTTTTGGTTGTTGTTGTTGTTGTTGTTGTTGTTGTTGAGGGCAACAGGTGTCATGTCCATGTTTATGGTGGACAGTAATCCATCCTATCAATCCATATAACGCACATACAGTTTGCATTAACTAATCCCTCAACACTCCGCAGTCTATCCAAACCGAAACTTGGGCCAGTACTTGACAGTCTGCACCCTCTTCCCTGTCTCTGCATTAACATCCCTGTATGGTTGTGAGGGCGGTTTGGTCAGTGGCGGCTGGTTTTTCCTCCTCTCTTTGCTCCTGTCGGTGATGGTGAAACCTCGAACGCTCTGCAGGTCGTGCACATTGAGCCTGGGGAGGAAGTGTGTAGAAACGTGCTGTGATTTGACCCTGGGGCTGGAGCCCATCTTGGATTTTCCTCTCTTGTTCAGGGCCACGTACCAGTCCCGTCCCGTCCGGTGGTTCCGGTGCAACACTGAAGCATAAGTGTTGTAACTGCTCTCCTGGAAACGCTCCCAGAACCTACAGTCGTCCGTGAATCGCTCCTGGAAAACACAAACAAAACATAATGTTACAGAGATCAAAATGGTTAAGTATGTTACACAACATAATGTCACAGAGAGAAAAATGGTTAAGTTTGTTACACAAAATGAATGTCAACTTTCCCCAAATGTAAAATTCTTCAACATTCACAAGCACCCCGCCAGCACATACAGTATTACCGTACATATCCCCCTGCTCTATGATCCATGTCCAAACTCATTCCTAACCCCTCTCCATCTGAGCTGGGACTTTCTTTAGGAGATGAGAGCCGTCAGTCACCAAGGATCTTAGAAAGACAAGCTCTATTAACCCAAGTTTACTGTTCATTTCTCTTCACGCTTTTAAAAACGTACTGTACTGCGTTTCAAACAACTTGAGCACTTGATTTGACATTTCTGATCCAACGATCTCAAAACATTCCTAACTAAGCCTAAAAATAACCTTTCGGTGGGAAACTACAACATGTAGTACCCCAGTATGCCCACAGGTGGCACTATACAATTAATTATAACATGTAGTACCCCAGTATGCCCACAGGTGGCACTATACTATTAATTATAAAATGTAGTACCCCAGGATGCCCACAGGTGGCACTATACTATTAATTATAACATGTAGTACCCCAGGATGCCCACAGGTGGCACTATACTATTAATTATAACATGTAGTACCCCAGGATGCCCACAGGTGGCACTATACTATGAATTATAACATGTAGTACCCCATGATGTCCACAGGTGGCACTATACTATTAATTATAACATGTAGTACCCCAGGATGCCCACAGGTGGCACTATACTATTAATTATAACATGTAGTACCCCAGGATGCCCGCAGGTGGCACTATACTATTAATTATAACATGTAGTACCCCAGGATGCCCACAGGTGGCACTATACTATTAATTATAACATGTAGTACCCCAGTATGCCCACAGGTGATCTAATAACCTGTATGGTATGGTTAGGCAGAGCTCCCACCAGATCTAATAACCTGTATGGTTAGACAGAACTCCCACCAGATCTAATAACCTGTATGGTTAGACAGAACTCCCACCAGATCTAATAACCTGTATGGTTAGACAGAACTCCCACCAGATCTAATAACCTGTATGGTTAGACAGAGCTCCCACCAGATCTAATAACCTGTATGGTTAGACAGAACTCCCACCAGATCTAATAACCTGTATGGTTAGACAGAACTCCCACCAGATCTAATAACCTGTATGGTTCGACAGAACTCTCACCAGATCTAATAACCTGTATGGTTAGACAGAACTCCCACCAGATCTAATAACCTGTATGGTTAGACAGAACTCCCACCAGATCTAATAACCTGTATGGTTCGACAGAACTCTCACCAGATCTAATAACCTGTATGGTTAGACAGAACTCCCACCAGATCTAATAACCTGTATGGTTAGACAGAACTCCCACCAGATCTAATAACCTGTATGGTTAGACAGAACTCTCACCAGATCTAATAACCTGTATGGTTAGACAGAACTCCCACCAGATCTAATAACCTGTATGGTTAGACAGAACTCCCACCAGATCTAATAACCTGTATGGTTAGACAGAACTCCCACCAGATCTAATAACCAGTATGGTTAGACAGAACTCCCACCAGATCTAATAACCTGTATGGTTAGACAGAACTCTCACCAGATCTAATAACCTGTATGGTTAGACAGAACTCCCACCAGATCTAATAACCTGTATCGTTCGACAGAACTCCCACCAGATCTAATAACCTGTATGGTTAGACAGAACTCTCACCAGATCTAATAACCTGTATGGTTAGACAGAGCTCCCACCAGATCTAATAACCTGTATGGTTAGACAGAACTCTCACCAGATCTAATAACCTGTATGGTTAGACAGAACTCCCACCAGATCTAATAACCTGTATGGTTAGACAGAACTCTCACCAGATCTAATAACCTGTATGGTTAGACAGAGCTCCCACCAGATCTAATAACCTGTATGGTTAGACAGAACTCCCACCAGATCTAATAACCTGTATGGTTAGACAGAGCTCCCACCAGATCTAATAACCTGTATGGTATGGTTAGACAGAACTCCCACCAGATCTAATAACCTGTATGGTTAGACAGAACTCTCACCAGATCTAATAACCTGTATGGTTAGACAGAACTCCCACCAGATCTAATAACCTGTATGGTTAGACAGAACTCCCACCAGATCTAATAACCTGTATGGTTAGACAGAACTCCCACCAGATCTAATAACCTGTATGGTTAGACAGAACTCTCACCAGATCTAATAACCTGTATGGTTAGACAGAACACCCACCAGATCTAATAACCTGTATGGTATGGTTAGACAGAACTCCCACCAGATCTAATAACCTGTATGGTTAGACAGAACTCCCACCAGATCTAATAACCTGTATGGTTAGACAGAACTCTCACCAGATCTAATAACCTGTATGGTTAGACAGAACTCCCACCAGATCTAATAACCTGTATGGTTAGACAGAGCTCCCACCAGATCTAATAACCTGTATGGTTAGACAGAACTCCCACCAGATCTAATAACCTGTATGGTTAGACAGAACTCCCACCAGATCTAATAACCTGTATGGTTAGACAGAACTCCCACCAGACCTAATAACCTGTATGGTTAGACAGAGCTCCCACCAGATCTAATAACCTGTATGGTTAGACAGAGCTCCCACCAGATCTAATAACCTGTATGGTATGGTTAGACAGAACTCCCACCAGATCTAATAACCTGTATGGTTAGACAGAACTCCCACCAGATCTAATAACCTGTATGGTTAGACAGAACTCTCACCAGATCTAATAACCTGTATGGTTAGACAGAGCTCCCACAGAGATCTAATAACCTGTATGGTTAGACAGAACTCTCACCAGATCTAATAACCTGTATGGTATGGTTAGACAGAACTCCCACCAGATCTAATAACCTGTATGGTTAGACAGAACTCCCACCAGATCTAATAACCTGTATGGTTAGACAGAACTCCCACCAGATCTAATAACCTGTATGGTTAGACAGAACTCCCACCAGATCTAATAACCTGTATGGTTAGACAGAACTCCCACCAGATCTAATAACCTTTATGGTTAGACAGAACTCCCACCAGATCTAATAACCTGTATGGTTAGACAGAACTCCCACCAGATCTAATAACCTGTATGGTTAGACAGAACTCCCACCAGATCTAATAACCTGTATGGTTAGACAGAACTCCCACCAGATCTAATAACCTGTATGGTTAGACAGAGCTCCCACCAGATCTAATAACCTGTATGGTTAGACAGAACTCCCACCAGATCTAATAACCTGTATGGTTAGACAGAACTCCCACCAGATCTAATAACCTGTATGGTTAGACAGAACTCCCACCAGATCTAATAACCTGTATGGTTAGACAGAACTCTCACCAGATCTAATAACCTGTATGGTTAGGCAGAGCTCCCACCAGATCTAATAACCTGTATGGTTAGACAGAACTCCCACCAGATCTAATAACCTGTATGGTTAGACAGAACTCACCAGATCTAATAACCTGTATGGTTAGACAGAACTCTCACCAGATCTAATAACCTGTATGGTATGGTTAGACAGAACTCCCACCAGATCTAATAACCTGTATGGTTAGACAGAACTCTCACCAGATCTAATAACCTGTATGGTTAGACAGAACTCCCACCAGATCTAATAACCTGTATGGTTAGACAGAACTCCCACCAGATCTAATAACCTGTATGGTTAGACAGAACTCCCACCAGATCTAATAACCTGTATGGTTAGACAGAACTCCCACCAGATCTAATAACCTGTATGGTTAGACAGAGCTCCCACCAGATCTAATAACCTGTATGGTATGGTTAGACAGAACTCCCACCAGATCTAATAACCTGTATGGTTAGACAGAACTCCCACCAGATCTAATAACCTGTATGGTTAGACAGAACTCCGACCAGATCTAATAACCTGTATGGTTAGACAGAACTCCCACCAGATCTAATAACCTGTATGGTTAGACAGAACTCCCACCAGATCTAATAACCTGTATGGTTAGACAGAACTCCGACCAGATCTAATAACCTGTATGGTTAGACAGAACTCTCACCAGATCTAATAACCTGTATGGTATGGTTAGACAGAACTCCCACCAGATCTAATAACCTGTATGGTTAGACAGAACTCCCACCAGATCTAATAACCTGTATGGTATGGTTAGACAGAACTCCCACCAGATCTAATAACCTGTATGGTTAGACAGAACTCCCACCAGATCTAATAACCTGTATGGTTATGGTAGACAGAACTCCCACCAGATCTAATAACCTGTATGGTTAGACAGAACTCCCACCAGATCTAATAACCTGTATGGTTAGACAGAACTCCCACCAGATCTAATAACCTGTATGGTTAGACAGAACTCCCACCAGATCTAATAACCTGTATGGTTAGACAGAACTCCCACCAGATCTAATAACCTGTATGGTTAGACAGAACTCTCACCAGATCTAATAACCTGTATGGTTAGACAGAACTCCCACCAGATCTAATAACCTGTATGGTTAGACAGAACTCCCACCAGATCTAATAACCTGTATGGTTAGACAGATCTCCCACCAGATCTAATAACCAGTATGGTTAGACAGAACTCCCACCAGATCTAATAACCTGTATGGTTAGACAGAACTCCCACCAGATCTAATAACCTGTATGGTTAGACAGAACTCCCACCAGATCTAATAACCTGTATGGTTAGACAGAACTCCCACCAGATCTAATAACCTGTATGGTATGGTTAGACAGAACTCTCACCAGATCTAATAACCTGTATGGTTAGACAGAACTCCCACCAGATCTAATAACCTGTATGGTTAGACAGAACTCCCACCAGATCTAATAACCTGTATGGTTAGACAGAACTCCCACCAGATCTAATAACCTGTATGGTTAGACAGAACTCCCACCAGATCTAATAACCTGTATGGTTAGACAGAACTCCCACCAGATCTAATAACCTGTATGGTTAGACAGAACTCCCACCAGATCTAATAACCTGTATGGTTAGACAGAACTCCCACCAGATCTAATAACCTGTATGGTTAGACAGAACTCCCACCAGATCTAATAACCTGTATGGTTAGACAGAACTCCCACCAGATCTAATAACCTGTATGGTTAGACAGAACTCTCACCAGATCTAATAACCTGTATGGTATGGTTAGACAGAACTCCCACCAGATCTAATAACCTGTACGGTTAGACAGAGCTCCCACCAGATCTAATAACCTGTATGGTTAGACAGAACTCTCACCAGATCTAATAACCTGTATGGTTAGACAGAACTCCCACCAGATCTAATAACCTGTATGGTATGGTTAGACAGAACTCCCACCAGATCTAATAACCTGTATGGTTAGACAGAACTCCCACCAGATCTAATAACCTGTATGGTTAGACAGAGCTCCCACCAGATCTAATAACCTGTATGGTTAGACAGAACTCTCACCAGATCTAATAACCTGTATGGTTAGACAGAACTCCCACCAGATCTAATAACCTGTATGGTTAGGCAGAGCTCCCACCAGATCTAATAACCTGTATGGTTAGACAGAGCTCCCACCAGATCTAATAACCTGTATGGTTAGACAGAACTCCCACCAGATCTAATAACCTGTATGGTTAGACAGAACTCCCACCAGATCTAATAACCTGTATGGTTAGACAGAGCTCCCACCAGATCTAATAACCTGTATGGTTAGACAGAACTCCCACCAGATCTAATAACCTGTATGGTTAGACAGAGCTCCCACCAGATCTAATAACCTGTATGGTTAGACATTTACATTTACGTCATTTAGCAGATGCTCTTATCCAGAGGGACTTACGGTAGTGAATGGATACATTTCATACATTTCTTTTCATGCATTTGTTGTTGTTGTTGTTTGTACTGGCCCCCCGTGGGAATCAAACCCACAACCCTGGCGTTGCACACACCATGCTTTACCAACTGAGCCACAGGGAAGATAGATCAGTACTCTCTCAGAACAATAACAGAGGTATAAAAAAAACTGTGTATAATGTTTACTAGGATTCATTTAATTCTCTCTTCTCTCCCTCCCTCCATCACTCCCTTCCTCCCTCCATCGTTTGCTCAATAAATCCAGGTGACCCTTTGACCTTAGAAGAGACGTTGTTTGTCGCGGCTGGCTGGGTAGATAAAACACTTTAATACACATCTGTCTACTTTCCCATTATTCCAGACAATAAATTGCCACAGTGAAAACATCTGAATATTAAATATGACAGACGTATTACAACATCAAGACAGTGTGTGGAACACGAGCCCTCAGAC
>NC_138314.1:44477500-44500000 GCF_965601325.2 Salmo salar
GATCCTCATTCCTAAGTGAGTCAAAATGTAACAAAACATGAGAATACTTTGTTTTGGTTGATTTGTTTGTCAATAAGGGTGTGCAGGGTGTATACATGATCTGACGTACGATATTTTGGTATGAAGCCAATTTTGACATTCGCTCAGGACATTGTTTTCACTCAGGAAATGTTGTGAGTCCTCTTTTGATGATACTGCAGAGGACTTTTCCGAGGTTACTGTTGACGTAGATTCCACTGTAATTATTGGGGTCAAATTTGTCTCCACTTTTGTGGGTTGGGACGACCAAACTTTGGTTCAAAATATTGGGGAAGATGCCAGAGGTGAGGATAATGTTGAAGAGTTTAAGAATAGAATATTAGAATTTTTGGTCTGTATATTTTATCATTTTATGTAGTATACCATCAACACCACAGGCCTTTTGGGGTTGGATTCTTTTATTTTTTTCATCCAATATAATTGGAGAATCCAGTGGGTTCTGGTAGTCTTTAATAGCTAATTATAAGTTTTGCAATTGATCGAGTATATGTGTTTGCTCTGGGTTCTTTGTTATATTGCCGAAAAAGTTGGAGAAGTGGTTTACCTATACATCTCCATGTTAAATAGATATCTCTTTGTGTTGTTTGTTTAGTGTGTTCCAATTTAAAATTAAATCAAATCAAATTGTATTTGTCACGGGCGCCGAATACAACAGGTACCTTACTGTGAAATGCTTCCTTACAGGCTCTAACCAACAGGTGTAGACCTTACAGTGAAATGCTGAATACAACAGGTGTAGTAGACCTCAGAGTGAAATGCTGAATACAACAGGTGTAGACCTTACTGTGAAATGCTTACTTACTTAACCAACAATGCAGATTTTTTTTTAAAGTAAGTAAGTAAGAACATTTTATTTTATTTTTTTTCAAAAATAAAATAAACTAAAGTAAGAAAAATAGTAACACAGTAAAATACTGTAACAATAATTTTCCCAGAAGTGTTTGATTCTATGGATTCTTCAATCACATTGAGTTGTTTTCTAACGTGTTGTTCCTTCTCTTTTCATAGTGCATTTCTGTACTGTTTTAATATTTCACCATAGTGAAGGTGTTGGTTCTCGTTTTATCTAGTTTTCTCTGTGTTTTAAGGTTGGATAAATCAAATCAAATCAAATGTATTTATATAGCCCTTCGTACATCAGCTGATATCTCAAAGTGCTGTACAGGTTTTCTCAATTTCTTTCTTGGGTTTTTGCATTCTTCATCAAAACAGTTGTCATTGTTTTTTGTGTTCTTAGGTGAAGAATTTCTTTTTAATTTGGTATGTTAGCTGATAGGTCAAATATATTGTTTATTTATTTATTTTATAGTTCAGGCTTCGTACTGCTAAGTTTAAAACTTCACTATTGAAAGAAAACAGGAATTTATGTTGGAGGAATTGGATTTGTTGTTGGTCAATTGTTTTTTGGTATGTTTCTACACTACCTCTTTCCATTCCCACGGGGGACCAGTACGGAAAAAAAATGTATGCATTCACTACTGTAAGTCGCTCTGGATAAGAGCGTCTGCTAAATGACTAAAATGTAAATGTAAATCTATAGTATTTCTTAATAGCACGCAGTTTGTTCGGCTTTGATACTTCATTGTTGAGCATTGCTCTGTTGAAGAAGATTGAGATGTTGCTGTGGTCTGAGAGGGGTGTTAGTTGGCTGACTGTGAACACTCTGAGAGACTCTGGTTTGAGGTCGCTGACAAAGTAGTCTACAGTACTACTGCCAAGGGATGAGCTCTCTCTCTCTCTCTCTCTCTCTACCTCTCTCTCTCTCTCTCTCTGTCTCTCTCTGTCTCTCTCTCTCTCTCTGTCTCTCTCTCTCTCTCTCCCTCTTTCTGTCTCTCTCTCTCTCTCCCTCTCTCTGTCTCTCTCTCTCTGTCTCTCTCTCTCTCTCTGTCTCTCTCTCTCTCTCTCTCTTTCACTCTGTCTCTCTCTCTCTCTCTCTCTCTTTCACTCTGTCTCTCTCTCTCTCTCTCTGTCTCTCTCTCTCTGTCTCTCTCTCTCTGTCTCTCTCTCTCTCTCTCTCTCTCTCTCTGTCTCTCTCTCTCTGTCTCTCTCTCTCTCTCTGTCTCTCTCTCTCTCTCTCTCTCTGTCTCTCTCTCTCTGTCTCTCTCTCTCTCTCTGTCTCTCTCTCTCTCTCTCTCTCTCTCTCCCTCTCTCTCTCTGACTCTCTTTCTTTCTCTCTTTCTCTCTTTGTCTATTTCTCTTGCTCTTTCTATCT
This sequence comes from Salmo salar, assembly GCF_965601325.2. Lineage (NCBI taxonomy): Eukaryota > Metazoa > Chordata > Actinopteri > Salmoniformes > Salmonidae > Salmo > Salmo salar. The sequence goes on from NC_138314.1 coordinate 44,479,752, forward strand.
GAAAAAACATTGCAGATTGATGGTTGTCCTTGTTTCATTAACAGGGCAGCAGCCATCAAAGAACCGCTGGTTTACACCTTGGTCCCTCCAAAAGGATTACTCATTCTACTTGTGTAATAACAAAAAAATACTCAATTACAAAGCAATTAATGAAATACTCAAAAACAACAATGCTGTGACTGCAGTAACTACAGCCGCCTTACTACACTGACGTTACCTCAGTAACAACAGCCGCGTTACTACACTGACGTTACCTCGGTAACTACAGCCGCGTTACTACACTGATGTTACCTCGGTAACTACAGCCGCCTTACTACACTGACGTTACCTCGGTAACTACAGCCACATTACCTCAGTAACTACAGCCGCCTTACTACACTGACGTAACAGCAACCTAATGTTCTTAGTAATTAATCATAACTGAAATTCCATTAAGTTGATCTTCTACCAGTTTAGTAACAGTAATTACACTTTAGTAATAACAATGTATTACCATTGTGTGTGTTATTGAGTTGTTGGAATATATTGTACATCTATTTTCTTGGAGAAACAGAAATAAGAACGCCTGCTAGCCAGCTTCAGTATCCCTACATCAAACTTGAGACAAACACAAAACTCAAGAACTTGTTAATCATGCATTGATGTTAATGGGAGTAGACTACATTACAACATTTAAAAAAAAAAAAAAAAAAAGTTGATTCCTTTGTGAAACCAATATCAAATCCAATGAATTATGATAATATGAGACTGGATTGTCAAGTGGTCAGACACGGACATCCTGTTGTCTCTGTTAGAACAGCAGACACATTAAAGCTACATTCTGGTATTCACTCAGTTCTGGTATACTGTTCACCCACTGCTTCTTTTGGACGGGGCCAGAAATATGTAACCTTATATTTTGGGTTATGATAGGGTAAGATAGTTGCTCTAAGCTCATGAGGCATTTATACATTCTATTATTTAAGTTTTAACGGAGAGAAATTAAGACTTTATAAAAAATAACCACTGAAAGGATTCCCATATGACCAGACCGTAGTTTAAAAATATATATATATATATGTTTCCAGGTACTGTAATATGACAAGGCTTCTAAAAGCAGACCATGAAATGAAAGAGAGAAAGAAGACAATTTACAGTATGTTCATGGTCAGCTTTAAACAGTTTATGTCTGGGGTTGTGGAGTCTACCAAAGGTCAAATCCTGATTTATGTGTAGGCTACATGTAGGCTAGAGACACACCATATGTATGTGACAAATACAATTTGATTTCATTTGTTGGCTGGAGACACACAGACACACTTTTCAGATTCCTGTTACTACATCAATAGAGTCACTGTTCTGATCTCAATTAAACAAGTATTACTATAGTATTACTGTAGTATTACTATAGGTGACTTGTCCTCTTTGAAATGGTCTTGTAAAATAGTATATAATAGTTAGCCTACAAGATCGTATTATTATATCTGGATATGTAAAATTACATGTCTTTCCATCAATTACAACATCATCCAGAGTAACATTATTTGACTAGATAAACTTTTTGCCATTAACCATTTTTTATTATATATATATATATATATATATATATATATATATATTACGAATTCAAAACACTTTTAGACTGAGGAAACTAAAATTGGGAAATTAGTATGTCCCAACTTTGTATCACGACAGCCAATGACAACAATCCAATCATGTTGCACATTGCATTGTTGTGATGACAATCATACTGAAGTCCAATCCAAAACATCCTGGTCTCTTCTGTTACACCTGTTACGCATAAAGACCTGCCAATGTCCCAAAAAAAGAGTCACAAACGAGCCATTTCAGACAGATGGCCAAAGCCCGTAATCCGGAGTGCTGATCTAGAAGCAAGTCTCCCCCGTTTATACAATTGCATTCATGATGATCTGAAAGTCAAAATGATCCTAAATCAGATCTCTGAGACCCTTTCTGTAATACAGGCCCAGTCCGCACTCCAGTCAACAGTTCTTCAGGGAAACCAGTAACCCGAGATGTAGGAACGGCAGGGCTACTATCGCTGACTGTGACTGACATGTGGAGCTAGATATATATTATAGATATATATTAGCTAGATATGCTACGAATCAGAACCCTGTTAAATAAATTACGTATGTATTATTTAAGCATATTTTGACATAACACAATCCTGCCACAGCTATGCAGTGATTTGTTATTTCTAAAATATGTCATGGTCATACATAAGTAATTATTAAACTGGGTGGGTCAAGCCCTGAATGCTGATTGGCTGACAGCTGTGGTATATCAGACCTATACCACACGTATGACAAAACGTTTATTTTTACTGCTCTAATTACGTTGGTAACCAGTTTATTGTAGCACTAAGGCATCTCTGGGGTTTGTGGTATATGGCCAATATACCACTGCTAAGGGCTTTATCCAGGCACTCCACGTTGTGTCGTGCATAACAGCTCTTAGTTGTGGTGTATTGGCCATATAAGACACCTCCTCGTGCCTTATTGCTTAAATACAGTACAATTAAAGTTGAAATGGCTAATGGAACTGGCCACCTTTTTCAGGATACATAGTAATAGCCTAAACATTATAGTTCAGAGACAAATTCATGCAATAATGTATAATAATTTCATGTTGGAAACCCAGCAATAGTCTTCCATTTCAGCATGATCTTCTCTCTATCCACTCGCACTTTATGGATAATTAACTAAATATCCACTTCGAGAGGCCTGGCCATAGCAGAATGGTTTAATAATAACTTACTCAACTGACTAGGCTCATGACTACCGTTGACTCTTCCGTCAGTATGGATCTGGAGATGAAAACCAATGCCAACCCGACAGTACAGTCTGCAAGTCCTGCGTCCTGAAACACTGATAGTACCCTCTTCCAGAAGTTGGTCCTCCAAAGAGACGTATTTAACCGATCCAGCGACTACTACCGCGGAGACGGCGATAACAGCGGCGCAAATCAACTGCAGCAGAGCGAAGGTAAAAACAGAGAGAGGAACATTCATTCTTCCCAACACACCAACAAAGAAAAAGAAGGAAGGAAACTCTGTCTGTCCTCTGGCTCTGCTAGGCCACTTCTTCTCCTTCTAGCATTTTGTTGTTGTGGTTCTTGAGCTCTCAAGTGTGCTGTGCCAGTGCAAGAGGAACCGTGCGCACACCGCACGGACCCAGCGCCAGCAGAGCTCGTTCGGCCGTGCAGCGAGGCGGTGTATATTGTCAGACTGGTCTCATAGACTAGATGTAACATAGTAAATGTAAATCCGGGACAATCAAATTTGTATGATATGTTACTGTTTGGTATGATTACATAAGACAACAACAACAACAAAAAGTTGCCTTAAAATAATAAAGCAAAATATGAATGGAGAGTGGTTGGTCTGGGTGGATGAATCCAAGTGTTACGCGAACGTCTAGTAACCCAAAGGTTGCATGTTCGAATCTCATCAGGGACAATTTGAGCTAATTAGCAACTTTGCTACTTTTTTACTACTTTTTAGCTACTTTGCAACTACTTAGCATGTTAGCTAACCCTTCCCATAACACCCAAAACTTTAACCTATTTAGATAACCCCTAACTCTTTAAACCTAACTCTTAACCCTTAACCCATAACCCTGACCCATAGAGCTAGCTAACATTAGCGTTAGCCACCTAGCTAACATTAGTCACAACAAATTGGTATTTGTAACATACCATATGTTTAGCATATTCGCAAGATATTGTACATTCTGAAAAGTCGTAACATATAGTACGAATTGTAATGTATAACATATTGTACGAAATAGATGATGGACATCCACAAATTAATACATAACGTACGAAACTTAAAAATGTACTAAATGTACTGTCCCGGATTTACATACAGAATAATACCAAATGCTCTGAGACTACGTCGGTGTTGTAGCTGCTTGCTGGAGTGGTTCTGCTGGCCTGGCACACACGGAGATATTTATAACCAACACAATGTTCTCACTGCTTAATGCATGCCGGACTTCTGAAGGACGCTCTTTCTCTGATCCGGATTTTCTCTCTCAAACACCAGCCCCTGCTCAATTTCGACCTGCGCTGCAAAACAGCAACGATGAGGCCAACAAAAGAGAATGAAACTGACAGTGCGCGTTTTCCACTCCTCGGTGCCAGGACGCAGCATGCGCGGCATTTTACGCACGAGGAGGCATGTTTTAATAGATCTGCAGCACACCAATAATGAATAACTGAACTGGAGAGCGAGAGATCCCTTGACAGTCTTATTTCGAAATCTGAGAGTTGCTGTGGGACAGTTCAAAGTTTGCGGTGCGACAATATAAAGGTGAAGAACTGCGTGTGTATGTGAGGGGCAGTGGGGTTTGAAATAGATAGGCCTACAGCCCTACAGCTCTACAGCTTTACAGCCCTGCAGCCCTACAGCCCTACAGCTTTGCAGCCCTGCAGCCCTACAGCTTTACAGCCCTGCAACCCTACAGCCCTACAGCTTTACAGACCTGCAGCCCTACAGCCCTACAGCTTTACAGCCCTGCAGCTCTACAGCTTTACAGTCCTGCAGCCCTACAGCTCTACAGCACTACAGCTTTACAGTCCTGCAGCCCTACAGCTCTACAGCCCTACAGCTTTACAGTCCTGCAGCCCTACAGCTCTACAGCACTACAGCTCTACAGCTCTACAGCCCTACAGCTTTACAGTCCTGCAGCCCTACAGCTCTACAGCCCTACAGCTTTACAGTCCTACAGCCCTACAGCTCTACAGCCCTACAGCTTTACAGCTCTACAGCCCTACATCCCTGCAGTCCTACAGCCCTACAGCCCTGCAGCCCTACAGATTTACAGCTCTACAGCCCTACAGCTTTACAGCTCTACAGCCCTACAGCTCTACAGCCCTACAGCCCTACAGCTCTACAGCCCTACAGCTTTACAGTCCTGCAGCCCTACAGCCCTACAGCTCTACAGCCCTACAGCTTTACAGTCCTGCAGCCCTACAGCTCTACAGCCCTACAGCTCTACAGCCTGCAGCCCTACAGCTCTACAGCCCTACAGCCCTGCATCCCTACAGCCCTGCAGCCCTACAGCCCTGCAGCTCTACAGCCCTACAGCCCTGCAGCCCTACAGCCCTGCAGCCCTACAGCCCTGCAGCTCTACAGCTCTATAGCCCTACAGCCCTACAGCCCTGCAGCCCTGCAGCTCTACAGCCCTACAGCTCTACAGCCCTACAGCCCTGCAGCCCTACAGCCCTGCAGCTCTACAGCTCTATAGCCCTACAGCCCTGCAGTCCTACAGCCCTGCAGCTCTACAGCCCTACAGCTCTACAGCCCTACAGCCCTGCAGCCCTACAGCCCTGCAGCTCTACAGCCCTACAGCTCTACAGCCCTACAGCCCTGCAGCCCTACAGCCCTGCAGCTCTACAGCCCTACAGCTCTACAGCCCTGCAGCCCTACAGCCCTCAGTTCCTCAAGTGACATTTCACAGTTTTAACATCGCACTTGCAGGGCAGGCAGACTCGCGCACTGCTTAACCCAATATAGCTTCTTTCTTTACCTAATATAGTCTATTACCGACGTGAGTGTTGTTCTGTTCATGTGGTTATGAGGGAATATAATATAATACAATATAATACAATATAGTAGAGCTTCTGAATCCAAGGTACATTTTGGTGAGATATTGCAATAGATTAGAAAATTCAAATGAACCATTAATTGTAATGCCAATTGTTTTTCTCGAGAAAGACTGCTATTAATGAGAGATTTTTGAAAGTAAATAAGTAAATATATAGATAAGGGTTAATGTATTTATAAAACTAACAGGCCTATTTTACAATACTCATAAGAAAGTAGCCACAACCTGCTATTGTTTTAGTGTGAATTGATTAGCCTAATTCTCAGTCATGGTCTCCTACAAGCAGACCATGTTGTTGTCCAAACCGGTTGTCTCCGTTCCAGATCATACACGAGCAGTTAAGGGTTAAGTAGGATGTTAACATATTGCGTGCTACATCCATGTGCTCCTGTCTCAGTGGGAATCCACTCCTGCTTTGTTATGGTGTCTGCATCATATGGGAAAACACTCACTGGAAACTGCAGTAGTAAATCACTAGGAACTGCAGTCAAGGTTCAGTCAGTGCACAGACAAAAATGCTCATACATGCAGTGCTTTCAGAAAGAATTCATACCCCTTGTGTAACGGCCATTGTATGTAATGGACCAAGGCGCAGCGGGTTGAGCGCTGATTTTAACTTTTATTAGAACACGTAAACAACAAAACGAACGAACGCACAGTATTGCAGGCTAAACACACAGCTATGCAAAAACAACTTCCCACAAATCCCATGACAAAAACACCCCTCTTAAGTAAGACCTTCAATTAGAAGCAATGAAGAGCAGCTGCTTCCAATTGAAGGTCAACCCCATCAACTAAACATAGAAATAGAAAGACTAGACTAGAACATAGAAATATACTAACAGAACATTAACCAAAACCCCCGGAACACACTAAACAAACACCCCTCTACATAAACACATATCCCAACAAACCCCGAACCACATAAAACAAACACCCCCTGCCACCCCCTGACCAAACTACAATAACAAATAACCCCTTTACTGGTCAGAACGTGACACCTTGACTTATTCCACATGTTGTTGTGTTACAGCCTGAATTCAAAATGAATTAAATATTTTTAGGTTAATATTGTGGAGTAACTATAAAGTTTTTTAAAGTCACCATTGTCTCCATGGTGAAATCCCTGAGCAGTTTCCTTCCTCTCCGTCAACTGAGTTAGGAAGACACCTGTATCTTTGTAGTGACTGGGTGTATTGATATACCGTCCAAAGTGTAATGAATAACTTCACCATGCTTAAAGGAATATTCACTGTCTGCTTTTTATGTTATTTTACCCATCTACCAATAGGCGACCTTCTTTGTGAGGCATTGAAAACCTTCCTGGTCTTTGTGGTTGAATCTGTGTTTGAAATTCACTGCTCGACTGAGGGACCCCACAGATAATTGTATGTGTAGGATACAGAGATGAGGTAGTCATTAAAACATCATGTTCAACACTATTATTACACACAGAGTGAGTCCATGTAACTTATTATGTGACTTGTTAAGCACATTTTTACTCCTGAACTTATTGTCATGACTTCGGCCGAAGTTGATGCCTCTCCCTGTTCGGGCGGTGTTCGGCGGTCGACGTCACCGGTCTTCTAGCCATCGCCGATCCATTTGTCATTTTCCATTTATTTTGTCTCGTTTTCCCACACACCTGGTTTTGATTTCCCAATTACTGGTCATGTATTTAACCCTCTGTTTCCCCCCCCCCCACGTCTTTGTGTGTGATTGTTATTTGTTCAGGTCGGTATGTTCCGGCTGGTTTGTACCGGCTGCTGTTTATCACCCATGCTTTGTGGCAACCGTTCTTTTTGCACTTTGTAAATTGTTTACTTTGTGCTGTTGAGTAAAGTGTGTTGTTTCCCTCATCTCTGACTGACTTTATACACCAGCTACACCCACCAACCTGACACTTATTTAGGCTTGTCAAAACAAAGGGCTTGAATAGTTACTGAGTCAAGACATTTCAGCTTTTAATTTGTAAACATTTTGAAAAACATAATTCCACTTATACATGATAGGGTATTGTGTTTAGGCCAGTGACACCAAATTCTCAAATTAATCTAGCTGCTAGCTAGCTAACCCTACCAGCTAGCTGTATCATTTTTAGTCAATAAGATTTTTGCAACGTAAGCTTAACTTTCTGAACATTCGAGATGTGTAGTCCACTTGTGTAGCTAGCAGGACTGACTTTGTGTTAGCTAGCCAACGTTTAATTACTTCTGCGTTATGAACTAGACACGGACACGAATGATCCATTGGTAGCTTGTTGTTACCAAGTATTGGTGCTAACCGTGTGTTATAGGATGCTAGCATGCTAGTTAGCTAGTTAGCTACGGCGTCATAGGACACAGTGCACTAGGTGGGTTTTCACGGAAGAATACTGTACCAAGTTAGCTAGCGGAATAAACTAAGTTTGAGCCTATTCCTGGTAACATTGAACCACTGTAGTTTACATCAATTTTAATTTCTAGTGGTAGCTAGAGAAGTTATATTTGAGCGTTTTAGTGTTTCAGTGAATTGTTAGTGAGGGAGGCCCTGCTCTCTCGCTTCCCCAGTTGTTTAGTTAATTTTTCATGCCAATCTCCTTTGCATTAGCGTAGCCTCTCCTGTAGCCTATCAACTATGTGTCGGTCTATCCCTGTTCTCTCCTGTCTGCACAGGCCATACAAACGCTTCACGTCGCGTGGCCGCTGCCACTCTAACCTGGTGGTCCCAGCGCGCACGACCCACGTGGAGTTCCAGGTCTCCGGCGGCCTCTGGAACTGCCGGTCTGCGGCCAACAAGGCAGAGTTCATCTCAGCCTATGCTACCCTCCAGTCCCTCGACTTCTTGGCGCTGACGGAAACATGGATTACCACAGAAAACACTGCTACTCCTACTGCTCTCTCCTCGTCTGACCACGTGTTCTCGCACACCCCGAGAGCATCTGGTCAGCGGGGTGGTGGCACTGGAATCCTCATCTCTCCCAAGTGGACATTCTCTCTTTCTCTCCTGACCCATCTGTGTATCTCCTCCTTTGAATTCCCATTCAAGCTTAACATCCTTACCATTTATCGCCCTCCAGGTTCCCTTGGAGAGTTCATCAATGAGCTTGACGCCTTGATAAGTTCCTTTCCTGAGGATGGCTCACCCCTCACAGTTCTGGGTGACTTTAACCTCCCTACGTCTACCTTTGACTCATTTCTCTCCGCCTCCTTCTTTCCACTCCTCTCCTCTTTTCACCTCACCCTCTCACCGTCCCCCCCTACTCACAAGGCAGGCAATACACTTGACCTCATCTTCACTAGATGCTGTTCTTCTACTAATCTCACTGCAACTCCCCTCCAAGTCTCCGATCACTACCTTGTATCCTTTTCCCTCTCGCTCTCCTCCAACACTACTCACTCTGCCCCTACTCAGATGGTATTGCGCCGTCGCAACCTTCGCCCTCTCTCTCCTGCTACTCTCTCCTCTTCCATCCTATCATCTCTTCCCTCTGCTCAATCCTTCTCCAACCAATCTCCTGATTCTGCCTCCTCAACCCTCCTCTCCTCCCTTTCTGCATCCTTTGACTCTCTATGTCCCCTATCCTCCCGACCGGCTCGGTCCTCCCCTCCTGCTCCGTGGCTTGACGACTCATTGCGAGCTCACAGAACAGGGCTCCGGGCAGCCGAGCGGAAATGGAGGAAAACTAGCCTCCCTGCGGACCTGGCATCTTTTCACTCCCTCCTCTGTACATTTTCCTCCTCTGTTTCTGCTGCTAAAGCCACTTTCTACCACTCTAACTTCCAAGCATCTGCCTCTAACCCTAGGAAGCTCTTTGCCACCTTCTCCTCCCTCCTGAATCCTCCCCCCCTCCTCCCTCTCTGCGGATGACTTCGTCAACCATTTTGAAAAGAAGGTCGACGACATCCGATCCTCGTTTGTTAAGTCAAACGACACCGCTGGTCCTGCTCACACTGCCCTACCCTATGCTTTGACCTCTTTCTCCCCTCTCTCTCCAGATGAAATCTTGCGTCTTGTGACGGCCGGCCGCCCAACAACCTGCCCGCTTGATCCTATCCCCTCCTCTCTTCTCCAGACCATTTCCGGAGACCTTCTCCCTTACCTCACCTCGCTCATCAACTCATCCTTGACCGCTGGCTACGTCCCTTCCGTCTTCAAGAGAGCGAGAGTTGCACCCCTTCTCAAAAAACCTACACTCGATCCCTCCGATGTCAACAACTACAGACCAGTATCCCTTCTTTCTTTTCTCTCCAAAACTCTTGAACGTGCCGTCCTTGGCCAGCTCTCCTGCTATCTCTCTCAGAATGACCTTCTCGATCCAAATCAGTCAGGTTTCAAGGCTGGTCATTCAACTGAGACTGCTCTTCTCTGTGTCACGGAGGCTCTCCGCACTGCTAAAGCTAACTCTCTGTCCTCTGCTCTCATCCTTATAGACCTATCTGCTGCCTTTGATACTGTGAACCATCAGATCCTCCTCTCCACCCTCTCCGAGTTGGGTATCTCCGGCGCGGCTCACTCTTGGATTGTGTCCTACCTGACAGGTCGCTCCTTCCAGGTGGCGTGGTGAGAATCCGTCTCCGCACCACGTGCTCTCACCACTGGTGTCCCCCAGGGCTCTGTTCTAGGCCCTCTCCTATGCTCGCTATACACCAAGTCACTTGGCTCTGTCATATCCTCACATGGTCTCTCCTATCATTGCTATGCAGACGACACACAATTAATCTTCTCCTTTCCCCCTTCTGATAACCAGGTGGCGAATCGCATCTCTGCATGTCTGGCAGACATATCAGTGTGGATGACGGATCACCACCTCAAGCTGAACCTCGGCAAGACGGAGCTGCTCTTCCTCCCGGGGAAGGACTGCCCTTTCCATGATCTCGCCATCACGGTGGACAACTCCATTGTGTCCTCCTCCCAGAGTGCTAAGAGCCTCGGCGTGACCCTGGACAACATCCTGTCGTTTTCCGCTAACATCAAGGCGGTGACCCGATCCTGTAGGTTCATGCTCTACAACATTCGCAGAGTACGACCCTGCCTCACACAGGAAGCGGCGCAGGTCCTAATCCAGGCACTTGTCATCTCCCATCTGGATTACTGCAACTCGCTGTTGGCTGGGCTCCCTGCCTGTGCCATTAAACCCCTACAACTCATCCAGAACGCCGCAGCCCGTCTGGTGTTCAACCTTCCCAAGTTCTCTCACGTCACCCCGCATACACACAGCCTATAGGCCACTATACATGTAAATACAGGGTTTATCTATGGTGGAAGAGAATATAATTTAAATAGATTAGGATATAATAGAACAGCATAGAATAAATATTAAATCCCTGTGAACTGTAGCCAAGGTTCAGTGGAACAGACAAACACATTACACACAGTACCAGTCAAAAGTTTGGGCACACCGACTCATTCAAGGGTTCTTTTTTTTGTTGTTGATTTTTTCTACACTGTAGAATAATAGTGAAAACATCAAAACTATTAAATAACACATATGGAATCATGTAGTAACCAAAAAAGTGTTAAACAAATCAAAAGATATTTTATATTTTAAATTCTTAAATATAGCCACCCTTTGCCTTAATGACAGCTATGCACACTCTTGGCATTCTCTCAACCAGCTTCACCTGGAATGCTTATCCAACAGTCTTGAAGGAGTTCCCACATATGATGAGCACTTGTTGGCTGCTTTTCCTTCACCCTGTGGTCCAGCTCATCCTGTCATGCCCTGGCCATAGAGAGCCATTGTTTCTCTATGGTGAAGTAGGTCAGGGCGTGAGTGGGGGGTATTCTAGTTTATTATTTCTATGTGGGGTTCTAGGTTACTATTTCTATGTTGATGATTTGTATGATTCCCAATTAGAGGCAGCTGGTAATCGTTGTCTCTAATTGGGGATCATATTTAAGTAGTTATTTTTCCCACCTGTGTTTGTTGGATCTTGTTTTTGTGTAGGTGCCTATTTGCACTTCACTGTCTCACGTTTCGTTTGTTCATTTATTGTTTTTGTATTTTGCTAAAGTTTCACATTATAATAAAGATGTGGAACGCTACTCACACTGCGCCTTGGTCCAATCATTATGACGAACGTGACTCATCCCAAACCATCTAAACTGGGTTGAGGTCGGGTGATTGTGGAGGCCAGGTCATCTGATGCAGCACTCCTTCTTGGTCAAATAGCCCTGACACAGCCTGGAGGTGTGTTGGGTCATTAACCTGTTGAAAAACAAATAATAGTCCCACTAAGCCCAAACCAGATGGGATGGCGTATTGCTGCAGAATACTGTGGGAACCATGCTGGTTAAAGTGTACCTTGAATTCTAAATAAATCACAGACAGTGTCACCAGCAAAGCAACCCCACACCATCACACTTCCTCTTTCATGCTTCATGGTGGGAACCACACAAGTGGAGATCTTCCATTCACCTACCTGCATTTCACAAACCAAAAATGGAACCAAAAATATCAAATTTGGACTCATCAGACCAAAGCACAGATTTCCACCGGTCTAATGTCCATTGCTCGTGTTTCTTGGCCCAAGCAAGTCTCTTCTTATTTTTGGTGTCCTTTAGTAGTGGTTTCTTTGCAGCAATTAGACCATGAAGCCCTGATTCACGCAGTCTCCTCTGAACAGTTGATGTTGAGATGTGTCTGTTACTTGAACTTATTTGGGCTGTAATTTCTGCGGCTGATAACTCTAATGAACTTATCCTCTGCAACAGAGGTAACTCTTGGTCTTCCTTTCCTGTGGCAGTCCTCATGAGAGACAGTTTCATCACAGCGCTTGATGGTTTTTATGATTGCACTTGAAGAAACTTTCAAAGTTCTTGAAGGTTTCTGAATTGACTGACCTTTATGTCTTAAAGTAATGATGGACTGTCGTTTCTCTTTGCTTATTTGAGCTGTTCTTGCCTTAATATGGACTTAGTCTATTACCCAATTGGGCTATCTTCTGTATACCACCCCTACCTTGTCACAAAGAAATTCCACCATAATATGGACTTGGTCTTTTACCAAATAGGGCTATCTTCTGTAAACCACCCCTACCTTGTCACAACACAACTGATTGGCTCATATGCATTAAGAAGGAAAGAAATTCCACAAATTAACTTTTAACAAGGCACACCTGTTAATTAAAATACATTCCTGCTGCCTACCTCATGAATCTGGTTGAGAGAATTCCAAGATTGTGCAAAGCTGTCATCAAGTCAAAGGGTGGCTACTTTGAAACATCTCAAATATAAAATATATTTTGATTAGTTTAACACTTTTTTGGTTACTACATGATTCCATATGTCTTCGTTGTTATTCTACAGTGTATAAAATAGTACAAATTAAGAAAAAGACTTGAATGAGTAGGTGTGTCCAAACTTTTGACTGGTACTGTGTCTATACATCCAGAACATGTAGATGTGTAGTCTAAGCGGTCACACTTTATTTAGATAGTCAGATAGTCCTGTAGATGGTCATACGGTGCTACCAACACACCTGTTGATAGGAAACTGGTTGCTAAGGTTAGAATTAGGTTAGAATTAGGGTTTGGGTAAGGGTTAAGGTTAGGGCTAGGGTTAAGTTCTGCGTTAGAAGATAGTTAGTCTACAGACTATCAGTAACATTTCAACTATCCAAATGAAGTTTATTTTATTTTATTATTTATTAGTTCATTTCATTTATTATTTGAGTTATTTGTAAATGATTTTGTTTTGTAATTTATGGATTTTCAACTACGAGAACAGAGACAATGACAACAAGCTCATCTTAAGGTTTTACATTTTAGTCATTTAGCAGATGCTCTTATCCAGAGCGACTTACAGTAGTGAATGCATACATTTCATATATTTTTCTCCATACTGGTCCCCCGTGGGAATCGAACCCACAACCCTGGCGTTGCAAACACCATGCTCTACCAACTGAGCCACACGGGAACAGCCTTCACATACATTCACCACTGTATTCCCAGACCTCATTATTTCACGGACCGCTTTGTTTGACTTTGTTGATTATCTGTGTACAAGGATCTGATGTGTGGACTAGGGTGTGTGTTTGTCACAGGGGGTTGGTGGCTCCTTAATTGGGGAGGACTGGCTTGTGGTAATGACTGGACTGGAATCAGTGGAATGGTATGAAATACATCAAACACATAGTTTCCTGCTGTTTTATGCCATTCCATTGACTCCGTTCCATTGATTATTATGAGCCCTCCTCCCTCAGCAGCCTCCACTGGTGTATGTGGTCTACGTCTGTGTGGACTATGGTCTGTTCTTTATTTTACACCTATTACTATCTATCCTGATGCCTAGTCACTTTACCCTGCCTTCATGTACATATCTACCTCAAATACCTTATTATTATCTATCCTGATGTCTAGTCACTTTACCCTGCCTTCATGTACATATCTACCTCAAATACATTATTATTATCTATCCTGATGTCTAGTCACTTTACCCTGCCTTCATGTACATATCTACCTCAAATACATTATTATCTATCCTGATGCCTAGTCACTTTACCCTGCCTTCATGTACATATCTACCTCAAATACCTTATTATTATCTATCCTGATGTCTAGTCACTTTACCCTGCCTTCATGTACATATCTACCTCAAATACATTATTATCTATCCTGATGCCTTGTCACTTTACCCTGCCTTCATGTACATATCTACCTCAAATACCTTATTACTATCTATCCTGATGTCTAGTCACTTTACCCTGCCTTCATGTACATATCTACCTCAAATACATTATTATTATCTATCCTGATGTCTAGTCACTTTACCCTGCCTTCATGTACATATCTACCTCAAATACATTATTATCTATCCTGATGCCTAGTCACTTTACCCTGCCTTCATGTACATATCTACCTCAAATACCTTATTATTATCTATCCTGATGTCTAGTCACTTTACCCTGCCTTCATGTACATATCTACCTCAAATACATTATTATCTATCCTGATGCCTAGTCACTTTACCCTGCCTTCATGTACATATCTACCTCAAATACCTTATTATTATCTATCCTGATGTCTAGTCACTTTACCCTGCCTTCATGTACATATCTACCTTATTATTATCTATCCTGATGTCTAGTCACTTTACCCTGCCTTCATGTACATATCTACCTCAAATACATTATTATTATCTATCCTGATGTCTAGTCACTTTACCCTGCCTTCATGTACATATCTACCTCAAATACATTATTATCTATCCTGATGCCTAGTCACTTTACCCTGCCTTCATGTACATATCTACCTCAAATACCTTATTATTATCTATCCTGATGTCTAGTCACTTTACCCTGCCTTCATGTACATATCTACCTCAAATACATTATTATCTATCCTGATGCCTAGTCACTTTACCCTGCCTTCATGTACATATCTACCTCAAATACCTTATTATTATCTATCCTGATGTCTAGTCACTTTACCCTGCCTTCATGTACATATCTACCTTATTATTATCTATCCTGATGTCTAGTCACTTTACCCTGCCTTCATGTACATATCTACCTCAAATACATTATTATCTATCCTGATGCCTAGTCACTTTACCCTGCCTTCATGTACATATCTACCTCAAATACCTTATTACTATCTATCCTGATGTCTAGTCACTTTACCCTGCCTTCATGTACATATCTACCTTATTATTATCTATCCTGATGTCTAGTCACTTTACCCTGCCTTCATGTACATATCTACCTTATTATTATCTATCCTGATGTCTAGTCACTTTACCCTGCCTTCATTTACAAATCTACCTCAAATACCTTATTATTATCTATCCTGATGTCTAGTCACTTTACCCTGCCTTCATGTACATATCTACCTCAAATACCTTATTATTATTGTCTATCCTGATGCCTAGTCACTTTACCCTGCCTTCATGTACATATCTACCTCACATATCTTATTATTATTGTCTATCCTGATGTCTAGTCACTTTACCCTGCCTTCATGTACATATCTACCTCACATATCTTATTATTATTATTGTCTATCCTGATGCCTAGTCACTTTACCCTGCCTTCATGTACATATCTACCTCAAATATCTTATTATTATTATCTATCCTGATGCCTAGTCACTTTACCCTGCCTTCATTTACAAATCTACCTCAAATACCTTATTATTATCTATCCTGATGTCTAGTAACTTTACCCTGCCTTCATGTATATATCTACCTCAAATACCTTATTATTATCTATCCTGATGTCTAGTCACTTTACCCTGCCTTCATGTACATATCTACCTCAAATACCTTATTATTATCTATCCTGATGCCTAGTCACTTTACCCTGCCTTCATGTACATATCTACCTCAAATACCTTATTATTATCTATCCTGATGTCTAGTAACTTTACCCTGCCTTCATGTATATATCTACCTCAAATACCTTATTATTATCTATCCTGATGCCTAGTCACTTTACCCTGCCTTCATGTACATATCTACCTCAAATACCTTATTATTATCTATCCTGATGTCTAGTAACTTTACCCTGCCTTCATGTATATATCTACCTCAAATACCTTATTATTATCTATCCTGATGTCTAGTCACTTTACCCTGCCTTCATGTACATATCTACCTCAAATACCTTATTATTATCTATCCTGATGTCTAGTCACTTTACCCTGCCTTCATGTACATATCTACCTCTAATACCTTATTATTATCTATCCTGATGTCACTTTACCCTGCCTTCATGTACATATCTACCTCAAATACATTATTATCTATCCTGATGCCTAGTCACTTTACCCTGCCTTCATGTACATATCTACCTCAAATACCTTATTATTATCTATCCTGATGCCTAGTCACTTTACCCTGCCTTCATGTACAGATCTACCTCAAATACCTTATTATTATCTATCCTGATGTCTAGTCACTTTACCCTGCCTTCATGTACATATCTACCTCTAATACCTTATTATTATCTATCCTGATGCCTAGTCACTTTACCCTGCCTTCATGTACATATCTACCTCAAATACCTTATTATTATCTATCCTGATGTCTAGTCACTTTACCCTGCCTTCATGTACATATCTACCTCAAATACCTTATTATTATCTATCCTGATGTCTAGTCACTTTACCCTGCCTTCATGTACATATCTACCTCAAATACCTTATTATTATTATCTATCCTGAGGGGGGGAGGATGGTGAGGGAGGAGGGGAGGATGGGGGAGGAGGGGGAGGATGGGGGGAGGATGGTGAGGGAGGAGGGGGGAGGAGGGAGGAGGGGGAGGATGGTGAGGGAGGAGGGGAGGAGGATGGTGAGGGAGGAGGGGGGAGGAGGGGGAGGGTGGGGGGAGGATGGTGAGGGAGGAGGGGGAGGAGGGGGGAGGAGGGGGAGGATGGTGAGGGAGGAGATCCTGTCCTGTCTACTTCCCAACTCCTTTAAGATCACTTCATCCCTACCTGCCTGGGGCCTATCTCAAATAGCACCCTATTCCCTATAAAGTAGTGCACTAGCGTATTCCTAGAGTGCCATTTGGGACAGAGACCTGCCACTCGCTCTGAGAGTGTGTACCGTAACCAGAGATCTCCCCTTGCAGACCCTTTCTCAGCAGGGAAATATTAGTTCCGTCTAGTTTTCCCCAGGATTCCCTCCTGTGTATATATTCTGTCCTCTGAGAAGGGAGAGGGAGAGTGGGATGGGGAGAGTGGGATGGGGGAGGGGTTTAAGCCTCTGGTCTGGTAGTAAATAAGAAGAGAGAGACAGCAAGAGAGAGGTGGGAGGAGAGATTGATGGAAAACGTGTTGGGGGAAAAACATACGACATTATAAAATCCATGTACACAAACAAGTATGTGGTTATAATTGGCAAAAATCACACACATTTCTTTCCACAGGGCCGTGGGGTGAGACAGGGATGCAGCTTAAGCCCCACGGTCTTCAACATAAATATATCAACGAATTGGCGAGGGCACTAGACAAGTCTGCAGCACCCGGCCTCACCCTACTAGAATCTGAAGTCAAATGTCTACTGTTCGCTGATGATCTGGGTCTTCTGTCCCCAACCAAGGAGGGTCTACAGCAGCACCTAGATCTTCTGCACAGATTCTGTCAGACCTGGGCCCTGACAGTAAATCTCAGTAAGACAAAAATAATGGTTTTCCAAAAAAGGTCCAGTTGCCAGGACCACAAATAGAAATTTCATCTAAACACTCTCCCTAGAGCACACAAAAAAAACTATACATACCTTGGCCTTAATTAACATCAGCACCACAGGTAACTTCCACAAAGCTGTGAACGATCTGAGAGACAAGGCAAGAAGGGCCTTGCATGCCATCAAAAGGAACATAACATTTAACATACCAATTAGGATCTGGCTAAAAATACTTGAATCAGTTATAGATCCCATTGCCCTTTATGGTTGTGAGGTCTGGGGTCCGCTCACCAACCAACAATTCACAAAATGGGACAAACACCAAATTGAGACTCTGCATGCAGAACTCTGCAAAAATATCCTCTGTGTACAATGTAAAACACCAAATAATGCATGCAGAGCAGAGTTAGGTTGATACCCACTAATTATAAACATCCAGAAAAGAGCCGTTAAATTCTACAACCACCAAAAAGGAACTAATTCCCAAACCTTCCATAACAAAGCCATCACCTACAGAGAGATGAACCTGGAGAAGAGCCCCCTAAGCAAGCTGGTCCTGGGGCTCTGTTCACAAACACAAACAGACCCCACAGAGCCCCAAGACAGCAACACATTCAAAAAGATATTTACTTGACACATTGGAAAGAATTAACAAAAAAACTGTGCAAACTACAATGCTATTTGACCCTGAACAGAGAGTACACAGTAGCAGAATACCTGACCACTGTGACTGACCTAAACTTAAGGAAATCTTTGAACATGTACAAAATCAGTGAGCAGAACCTTGCTATTGAGAAAGGCCGCCGAAGGTAGACCTGGCTCTCAAGAGAAGACAGGCTACAGTGAGGGAAAAAAGTATTTGATCCCCTGCTGATTTTGTAGGTTTGCCCACTGACAAAGAAATTATCAGTCTTTAATTTTAATGGTAGGTTTATTTGAACAGTGAGAGACAGAATAACAACAACAAAAATTCAGAAAAACGCATGTCAAAAATTTTATAAATTGATTTGCATTTTAATGAGGGAAATAAGTATTACTGTATGTGCACACTGCCCACAAAATAAGGTGGAAACTGACCTGTATGACCATACTAAAAACACATACTTCACTCAGGTTACACAGACCCACAAGGATTTTGAGAATTCAAAAATAAATCAAATTTTCCAGATCGGAAGAACAGAAGGACTTCCTGTCCGTTACCCACAATCACCTTATGAGTTGTTAATCATGAAACGTCCGTCTTTCTTTTTCCTGGTGAGTTCTTTCTTCCTGTCCGTGTGATGGACGGAGAACCCCGCTGGCTGAATGGACGGGGACAATATATCTGGAGAGAGCCATGATTCCGTGAAACAGAGTATGTTACAGTTACAGTCCCTG
Source organism: Salmo salar (assembly GCF_965601325.2). Classification (NCBI taxonomy): domain Eukaryota; kingdom Metazoa; phylum Chordata; class Actinopteri; order Salmoniformes; family Salmonidae; genus Salmo; species Salmo salar. The sequence goes on from NC_138314.1 coordinate 44,498,848, forward strand.
ATGTCTCTCTGGAAGGAGAACCTCGCCCTGAGCTCGTCTATTGTATTGTCCAGGGACTGAATGTTAACGAGATAGTCTGTCTAGGGTCTCACTCCTTCTACCTCTTTTCCTCCGTCGGCAGAATAGGTGTTTTGGTGCAGCCCCCCCGATGAATAGAACTGCCTCGGGAACTTCAGACAAAGGATCCAGGTCAGGGAAGTCGAATTTCTGCTCAAATTTCGAAGTAGTTCTTTCAGGAAGTAGTTATTCCAGGAAGTAGTTATTTCAGAAGTTTAGTTGTAATAGGGTCCAGTAGACAGATGAAAGATTTAGATGCCATGACTAGTGAATGTGTTGAGATATTACGGTGATTATTGCTAAAGTGTAAAAAGTCCTGGCAGTTTTGTGCAGACTCAGGACAACTGAATTTGGGACTAGTGAATGTGTTGAGATATTACGGTGATTATTGCTAGAGTGTAAGAAGTCCTGGCAGTTTTGTGCAGACTCAGGACAACTGAATTTGGGAGAAACACATATTCAGAAAGTCTGTACTTTCTTTGAAAAATTCATGAATTCATCACTGCTGAAGTGAAGTCCATCATCACTTGGGGAATGCTGCTTTTTAGTTAGCTTTGCGACATTTTTTAAAAATACATTTGGGGATGTTTTTATTCTCCGTAATCAGGTTGGAAAACTTGGCTTATCAAGCAGCAGTGAGCTAGTCGGAAGACTTCCAATTTAGTGGAGCTCTATTTTCGCTCAAATTTTCTGGAAGCTTGCTTCAGGGCTCTGGTATTTTCTGGAAGCTTGCTTCAGGGTTCTGGTATTTTCTGGAAGCTTGCTTCAGGGTTCTGGTATTTTCTGGAAGCTTGCTTCAGGGTTCTGGTATTTTCTGGAAGCTTGCTTCAGGGTTCTGGTATTTTCTGGATACCAGGGAGCTAGTTTCTTGTGACCATTTTTTTATTTTTTTTTATTTTTTATGTTAGTGGTGCAACCGCATCTAGGGTATTACGCAAGGTTACGTTTAGATCCTCGGTTAGGTGGTTAACTGATTTTTGTACAGAAGTCCTTGGGTAGGTGGGAAGAGAGTCTGGAAAGGCATTTAGGAATCTTTGGGTTGTCTGAGAATTTATTGTGCAGCTTTCGATAATCCTTTGTTGGGGTCTAAACAAAT
>NC_138314.1:44505000-44522500 GCF_965601325.2 Salmo salar
ATTGGATTTCTAATATCCACATAATTAGATGTAGTCAGTAGGCATATTATAGGCTGATGGTAAAGGTAATGTAGGGCCTATTATAGGCTTATGGTAAAGGGAATGTAGGCATATTATAGGCTGATGGTAAAGGGAATGTAGGCATATTATAGGCTGATGGTAAAGGGAATGTAGGCATATTATAGGCTGATGGTAAAGGGAATGTAGGACTATTATAGGCTGATGGTAAAGGGAATGTAGGACTATTATAGGCTGATGGTAAAGGGAATGTAGGCATATTATAGGCTGATGGTAAAGGGAATGTAGGGCCTATTATAGGCTGATGGTAAAGGGAATGTAGGGCCTATTATAGGCTGATGGTAAAGGTAATGTAGGACTATTATAGGCTGATGGTAAAGGGAATGTAGGCCTATTATAGGCTGATGGTAAAGGTAATGTAGGCCTATTATAGGCTGATGGTAAAGGGAATGTAGACCTATTATAGGCTGATGGTAAAGGTAATGTAGGCCTATTATAGGCTGATGGTAAAGGGAATGTAGGCATATTATAGGCTGATGGTAAAGGTAATGTAGGCCTATTATAGGCTGATGGTAAAGGGAATGTAGGCATATTATAGGCTGATGGTAAAGGGAATGTAGGGCCTATTATAGGCTGATGGTAAAGGGAATGTAGGGCCTATTATAGGCTGATGGTAAAGGGAATGTAGGCCTATTATAGGCTTATGGTAAAGGGAATGTAGGCCTATTATAGGCTGATGGTAAAGGGAATGTAGGCCTATTATAGGCTGATGGTAAAGGGAATGTAGGCATATTATAGGCTGATGGTAAAGGGAATGTAGGCCTATTATAGGCTGATGGTAAAGGGAATGTAGGGCCTATTATAGGCTGATGGTAAAGGGAATGTAGGCCTATTATAGGCTGATGGTAAAGGGAATGTAGGGCCTATTATAGGCTGATGGTAACGGGAATGTAGGCCTATTATAGGCTGATGGTAAAAGGGAATGTAGGCCTATTATAGGCTGATGGTAAAGGGAATGTAGGCCTATTATAGGCTGATGGTAAAGGGAATGTAGGCCTATTATAGGCTGATGGTAAAGGGAATGTAGGCCTATTATAGGCTGATGGTAAAGGGAATGTAGGGCCTATTATAGGCTGATGGTAAAGGGAATGTAGGCCTATTATAGGCTGATGGTAAAGGGAATGTAGGGCCTATTATAGGCTGATGGTAAAGGGAATGTAGGCCTATTATAGGCTGATGGTAAAGGGAATGTAGGCCTATTATAGGCTGATGGTAAAGGGAATGTAGGCCTATTATAGGCTGATGGTAAAGGGAATGTAGGCCTATTATAGGCTGATGGTAAAGGGAATGTAGGGCCTATTATAGGCTGATGGTAAAGGGAATGTAGGATCATTTGCAACTCATCAAGCATGTAGTGGTTAATTTTGTTATTCTTCTATTTTATCACATTTTAATTATTTTATTGATCGAAAACATTTGCAGGTATTGTTGCTGATATTCTGTGGATTTAACAAGATGCCATTTGGTAGCCCAATAGTGTGAATGCATCAATAGGGTTAATGCAGCCATAATGTTCATAGGAATTACATGTTCTTATCATTAGAGGTAAATAAAAGTTCAGATTTCGGGCTAATAAACACTGTGCTGTTACAGGTTCTGCATTGCTTCCTGTGAGAAGGTGTTTAGGGAGGAAACGTGCCTTTTTACAGCAACTTGACGCTGTTTGCGCCCATGAAGTAGCCATGGAGATCTGTTCTAGCACCTTTCTTGGAAAAAGATTTTCTTGCTGTGTATCAGCTTTTATTTGTTTTATCCTACTTTATCTCGACACAATAGACCTAATTCTGTATTGAACTGTGCAACGCAAATAATTTCATGATGATTTTCAGTTGACTGAATCATTTTTTTATTATTTTTTATTATAATATACCAGGAAATTAAAATTAAACAGTAAAAATATAATATTTCTGGTGAAATTAATATTATAATGATTATGTTTATTATTATACAGGGCCTCGTTTCCCAGTTTGCATTACGATGATCATACCAGATGCAACGTTATTTATGAGCCAACTTTTTAAGCGTTTCCCAAACAAGCATGTAGAGAGAGAGACGTTCGCTGTGCGTCTTTAGGCCGCTTGTCGATACTGATCAAACGGAAAGAAAACCATCGCGGATCTCTGATCTGCTTTCTCCGTTAAAATCTTAATTTAACAATATAATTATTCCACAATACTGAAGACGGATCAGCTCATATAGAGAGATATTACCACCTATGGCGGCAAATAGGCTACCGAGGCGGTTTATTATGCTCACCCAATACTATAACACTAGGCTAAATCCCGGATTGGGCACATCGTTGCGCTCATGTTGTCACACACCATGAAACACAGTGAGGCACAAATTACAGACAGTAGCCTTGTCGCAAAATAGAACTGAAATGGTTGAACTCGAAATGGATTTAAATATGATTGAAATAGCCCATATAGGCTCATGTATCCTATATGTATTGTATAATGCAGTCATCTCGGGCTTTTTTTATCCTTCGCTTGTTTGTAACAAGTGCAACAAAAAAACTTTGGGAACTTTGTATTTGTAGTCAAATTCGTTGTAAAGTTACCGGCGGCCTGTTGATTCTCTGTTTATCGGACATCTTCTGTTAATGAAGTGACGCGGAAGGGCAACAACAAACAATATCCTCTAATGTTGCACTTTGGCGGCTCTACGACTGGTCTGGATGAAGGGTGCAGGACCGTGTTTGGGGAAACCCTGGACTGGATCACTCATAGATGTGTGAAGATGTTTAAGTACCACGTTATTAACGAAGCATGATACTAACGAAGACGCGGGGAAACAGCTCGGCTACTAAATATATATTGTGAAATGTTACTAACTATGATCGTAACGCTACAAATGCTCTGGGGAAACGAGGCCCAGGTCTCCCAGGATCAGGAAAATCCGACTAAATGTACTCCTCTCATGTGATTACAGAATAGGATAGCAGAAAACCAGAAGCCCGATCTTCTTTTCATACATCCTGGACCACAATATCATATTTATTGTATTAGCCAACACAGCGTGTTAATAAGAATGGGCGAAACAAACAAGCCTACTCTTTATTTGTACAAAAAGCTTAAATAAACGTGGTAACCGTAATACGGTCAGTGACCGTCATATCTTTGAGATGGATTTATGAGAAAAAAAATTGTCAGCCTAAAACATTTACTTGTTTTAAAAATAATTGTCCCATCTTTCCACGAGTAGTTGGATTATTCGACGATCTCCAAGTAGGTCTGTGATATGGTTAGGCGTGTGCCACCTTAAACGCGTGTAGTCATGTGGATTCATAATCAATTGTCTATATTTCTACCTACAACCTTGGTAAATGTAATTTCTTTACCTTGTTATTTTTGTATAAACACAGGTTCCACACATAGAGATGAAAATAAAGCTATTTTTATTGTCAAATCATTCAACATGATCAGGTAAACTATCAAGTAGTCAATTTCAGCATGAAGGAAGAAACACTGAAACTACTGTATTCCTCACTGACACAAAATATTACACTTTTGTATTTCAAACAAACCAGGTATGTACATCGTAGCTGTATAGACTGCATCAATACCTATTGTTACACGGTGCACTCGGGAAATATAGTCAGTCTGTCTGACGTCATATCCTCATTCGTGTCAATATCATTCAACCTTTAAAGTGAACATGAAAAAAACGGTATTAAATAGTAAACCATGTAATGTAACTGTTTTTTAATTGATCATTTTCTATATATGTCTTTAATATAATATAAAATCCAACTTACTGTACATTTAAATACACATATTCTTATCTTCCCTTATTTACCAAATTGTAAGTGCTTCATAAGATAAATTAATTAATTTCTGAAGTCAAAATGCATTAGCATAAAGAAGCATGACAATTGAAGAAGAAACCAAAAAACAGACTCGAGGAACATAATAATTGTCTGTGTTGAAAACAAGTGCTCCTTTAAGTGGTGTATGTCCAGTCAGCCAGCCAGCCAGTCAGTCAGCCAGTCAGCCAGTCATATAGCCAGTCAGCCAGCCAGCCAGTCATATAGCCAGTCAGCCAGCCAGTCAGCCAGCCAGCCAGCCAGCCAGTCAGTCAGTCAGCCAGCCAGTCAGTCAGTCATATAGCCAGTCAGCCAGCCAGCCAGTCATATAGCCAGTCAGCCAGTCATATAGCCAGTCAGCCAGCCAGTCAGTCAGCCAGTCAGCCAGCCAGTCAGTCAGTCAGTCATATAGCCAGTCAGTCAGCCAGCCAGCCAGCCAGTCATATAGCCAGTCAGCCAGCCAGCCAGTCAGCCAGTCATATAGCCAGTCAGCCAGTCAGTCAGTCATATAGCCAGTCAGCCAGCCAGCCAGCCAGTTATATAGCCAGCCAGTCATTTAGCCAGTCAGCCAGTCAGTCAGTCAGCAAAAAAGTTCCTCCCCATGGTCTGTGATGTGATACCCTTTTCCCACTATCGTGCCGACCCAAACCGTGCTGTGCTGGCCTGGCACGGGTATAATATTTTCCCATTGTCCTTTATGGTCCGTCCCAGCAACTTCAGTGGATGGCCAAACCTTACTGCGCTGGTTCGTCTACAGTATATTCTTTACACACTGTCCTTTCAAGCAAGGGTTCCTTAATCAAATGCAATTCCGTAACCAGGCCAGTGCAGCACAGTACAGCTCGGCTCGCCTCGCCCACTAGCATGTGTGAAAACGGTCTGTTATTGATCTCAAAGTCAATTGTGGGAGGTCATGTGACGCGAGAGGTGATGCCTCTCCCTGAACGACTCGTTACAGATCGGACACTTGAGTTTCTCCTCGCGCCTCCTCTTGACCATCGGCTCCATGGCAAACTCCTTCTTGTGGTGCGACCTCATGTGGTACACCAGGTCAGAGGTCATCCTGAAGGAGGCGTTGCACTTGGCGCACCAGTTCTGGGCGGGCAGACACAGAGAAGTGAAAGAGGGGGGTAGTAAGGTTAACGCTGAGGGCATCTGCAGCTGGATGGGGCCCTGGCTCTTAGGCCAGAAGGCTGTGGCAGCAGCCGCTGCGTAGAGGAACGGGCTCTGCTTGGACATGGCGCCCGGCACTGGGCAGTTGGCGCCCAGCTCGGCGCCGTGGAGTTTGGCGGCCAGGTGGTCTGCCTGGTAGAGTCTGGTGGAAGAGATGGTGTCTCCAACCGTCGGGTGGCAGTCCAGGAGTTTGGGCGCGGTCATGACCAGAGGTGAGATCTGGGAGAAGGAGGAGGTAGCGTGGCGGGAAGGTTGGCTGAATGCGCTCTTCCTGTCCCCGCTGTTCCCCCCTCCCTGCTGGACTACGGAGGTGAAGGCGCTCCCTAGCGGAGAGGCCTCCATGCGGGTCTGTGACTGGACAGGCTGAGTCTCCGACAGAACCTGCCTGATGTTGAGATGTTTCTCCTGGGGAGGGTTGCTGCCGGGGCTGGGACGACCTCCGTCCTTGTTCTCGACGTTGGAGCTCTGGAGGTTTTTGGTGCTGCCGCTGTTACCGTGCGTCTTTAGGCTCTGCGGAGACTTCTTGACCTCGGTGAAGGCGCTGCGTTTACCCTCACCACCCGACTCGGTGGACCCCGACCCCGGAGGGGAGAACGTCGGCCCTCGTCGATTCTCCTCCAGGCCGTACGCTCCCCGATAGTTCTGTGCTGAGCTAGCCAGCTCCTCCTTAGACTTGTGGGACTGAGACAGACTCAGAGAGGCCCTGCTACCATCCCTCTCTCTGTCCTCTACATCGGAGAATTTCCTCTTCCCAGAGCTCTCGCTGCGGATCTCAGCCTCACGGTCGCTCGGCGGACTGGTTCGACTGTTCTCGAGGTCTCTGGCTAGGTTATGGAAGTCTGTGGAGGGTTTGGCGCTGTCCCCATCCGAGCGGCCCAGTTTAGGGCTAGCTCTGGTGGGTGCGGTGGTGGTAGAGTTGGGGTTAGGGCGCTCAGTGCTTGGCTCTTTACTGGGGACCTCCTCGTCCACACTGCCTGCTGCCATGCTCTGTAGTCTCTTGGTGCAGCGGAACCTCAGATGGGCGAGGAAGGGGAACTGAAACTGGAAGCGCTGGTTGCAGTCAGGACAGGAGTAGGGAGTGGACCCTGGGAATGGATAGAAGGAAACTAATGTCAGTCATTCAGAAAGAAACAAAAATCTTGCTAATATTCAGTATCTTCCTAAAAAAAACAGTAGTGGGTTCTGTAATGTTTTGGTAAAGCTGAAATAGGACTATCATCTTCTGATTAATATAAACTATAAATTATAAATACAGAATAGGTATATTCTTATTTTTGGACACCTAATTTGCACTATTTATTTATTTAACCTATATTTATAACGTTTTTTCTCATAGAGATAACATGTCTTTTCCAAGAGAGACCTGGTCCAATAGCAGCAGGGGAAACAACGTTTCAGACAAAACAACTTACATACACTAACACAACACTAAACAAAACTATAAACACACATACAGTACAACAATTAAATATTATGTAAAAAAAAAAAAAAAAGAAAGTATTTGACAAAACAACTGTTATTAGACTCTTATATCACTTTGAATTGAAACTGAATATGAGCTATCAGACTATTGGAATTATTTTGTTGATGGATGATTATCAAGACAGAAACTACAAAACAGCCAACTGAAATGGAAAAACCGTGTAGACCTGGTACACTATTCAGCCATGTTACTAACTCACCCTTGGCCTTGACCGGCTCTTTACCGGCGCTGAGCAACAGCAGCTCAATCAGGTCTTTCCCGTACCAGACTAACAGCTCCTCGTCCTTCTCGATCCTCCGGAGAGACCGGTAGAACAGCTGTCCGTTCTTCACGTAGGCCTCGAGGTTCTGCTCGTCCCGGTCCCGCGCCGATTGCACGAGCCGCAGCCACATCAAGCCCTCCGACGTGCTGTTGGCTGCTGACGTGTCCACCTGCGCGTTGAACGGTGACAGAAAGCGAGGCAAATCCGTTAGTTGGACCCAAACGAGAAGTCCGTCGGCAGCAGTCGTTCTAATCGTTTACGCATAGGCTGTCCGAAAATATAAAATAAAATAAAAATAGGCTATTTGAATGGGTTTTGGTTGTGCAACTATTAAAATGTAATATACATTATAACCTGCACACTGTCTTGTAAGATAAGACGTCCAATTGGGTTTCACACCAATGTCATAGTATAAATGATATAGGTTTCACATCAATGTCATGAGAAATAGAAATTAAAAACATATATATTTTATTTGTTTATCTTCTATGTCGCCTACTCTGGTTGCAATAGGCCTAATGATAAATCAACCAAAATGGCAGACAATTTAATTCATTCGGAATAAGGAGATGTAATGAAATCGTAAATAAAGAATATTATGTCTATTATCATTCTCGAAAAAAATTAAATAAAATCACAATACCATTTTTTCCTTACCCGGAATATATAAGGCGCTGTTCGTTTGTCCGTTGATTTGAGCGCTACGAAGGCTATGCTGTCATACAGCGACGTGTGGCTCAAAACACAAGGGCCGAAAATGGCATTTTCCGGAATGTCACACGTGGTGTAGACGCTGGTGAATATATCCGTTAGACACTGCTGCACGGCTTTGGCGTCGCCGTCCCAAACCAACTTATGAGAGCTGGATTCCTCCATCGTTGGCTGTTGTTTACGGACAGACAAAAGAGAAAGAGAGAGAGAGAGAGAGAATGAATAAAAATACAATATAGAAATGGTCTCGATGATGAGGAGGTAAAATAAATTGGCACTCCATGAGAAGGTTGGCTAAATACATAGGAGCCAGCTGTCAAGGCCATACTGGACTGGGAAAGTGCCTTTTTTTTGCTGGGGGCTGGGCGTTTTAATTAATTGAAGTCTATTGTACGATGAGAGTGGCCTATCAATTTCAAAGAGTATGGTTGCTTGCCTATTTTCCGTGGTATTCCCATGTGCTGTTGGAATAGCTGTTAATTGTGAGAAAATAATTGCATGGGCCTAAACGGAATAATAACAATGGTATTAATGATTATGTTAATATAGCCTAATAATGATAAACATCAACAACAACAAAAACAATAAAAAATAACACATAAAGTCTATGATAATAATGACAATGATAATAATATATTATGTCTGGATCCAATATTATTGTTGATAATTATAATATGAATTACGTCAAGCAGCTGAATTAATATCACAAATGCTTTATTCTAGGCTATTGTAAATTCAAAACTGCAAACACATCCACCTCAAACCCTAATGTATTAAAAGTGTGGTAAACTAATGTATTAAAAGTGTGGTAAACTAATGTATTAAAAGTGTGTTAAACTAATTGTAGCCTGTAGAAGAAGACAAAAAATAGCAGTAAGAAATGGTGAGGTCTGTATAAAACGAGAGCATATCGAATGGATTTCGAGTGGACTGTCAAAAGTCACCGATTTCACGTCATCTACCCTCTCTCTCTCTCTCTCTCTCTCTCTCTCCGTTTCTACACGCGCCCTGAACGTATGTCCACTCATTACCATAATCCACCACTTTTCCCTCTCGAGACAGTAATTAAGGCTGCACGCGGAGTTAATTATATATATTTTTGGTTTGTAATTTACTTTCTGAATTCGTGTATTTTACGGGTGACGTGGAGACCAGTTCCTCTATGACTGCAACGCATTATGCAGCTGTGATCTATATGCCTTTGCTTTGCCACTTGTTCATTTCAATTACGCGTAAAGGCCCGGAAGAACACAACGGTGGACACGGCGTGTATTGGCTACAACAACCGTGTCTAGAAGAATATCTGACAACTATCTAATTCCCTGTGTTAGTTTTTACATGTTCTTTTTGTGTCATGTTATAGACTATGCCTATATAAATGTTATGCACGTATGCTATTCAACAGATAATGTATTTATTATTTGTATTGTTTTTTTTTTTAATCATGCTGCCTTGGACTATCTCCCTTCAGACTGTACAAAACATGCGTGTAGATCTCAAGAGATTATGAATTTATACTTAATAATATTTGGCATGGTAAAGATATTAATAACAAGGTTTTTTAAAACACTGACAAGCGGAATATAATATTGGACAGGCCTAGACGTCGCCACACCACGAGATGTTGCTCCTTTTCTGCTGTCAGGTGATGGATCATTATTTGTTTTCTATTCATTTAGCTTTTTTGTGTCTCAGACTAAAAGCAAAACCAACTTCATGCAGATCAAACCGAACCGTTCCTCTTTCAGACGCGCTTCACTTAAATCTTATCATTCAAGAAACGTACTGGACCTCGAACAAAAATAACTTTTCTCTTCAGCTGGATTAGTGGAGAGAAAAATAGTTTGGAGCAATTACAATCTCCTCTTATTTAGGTAATTCTATTTTATCCACTAACTGCAAACCTTCAACTTGAGACCAACGCTTTCTGAAAAGCAATTTTTTCGCTCCATCCCCTATATAGCCGGTTCTTTTGTGACTTAAAAGGTCGCTCTCTCACAAGGGAAAAACCATACAAAAGGTCCAATGAATATGCATCTGAGCTAAATGAGAGAGAATAGCACCCGGAATATATGCGCATCCATAAAACGGATGAGGCCAACCCCTTCAACCTTCTGCCTTCTATTTCCAGAGCGTGTTTTACTCTTAAATCTGGGTGCCTTGTCAGTCTAAAAAAAAACTGTCCTAAATCAATGCAAGTAGTGAATTTGCCGTTTGTCTCCTCTCCCCCCTTACATCTGCGGAGCGCTGTATCCAGCCTTACACGATGGTACATTCATAGACCGCAGCCAGGATGCTGCCAAGGCTAATGCTTTGTGGTGTTGTCTGCCTGTCTGTCTTTCTCTCGATTCCAAACAAACCACCCATTTAAAGCGCATACCAAATACAGGCTGTAAACTACGTACCTTTTTTTGTTTGTTTGTTGTTGTTGAAAATAAATTATAATCCACCAAAAAAATGATGCTGGAATCAATTTGCCGCCTTCGAGAACAGGTTACGATGAGTCCTCCCCTCGGCGTCAGTACATGTCCCTGTGTGGTCGTGAAAGTGACAGTGGTGCCGCAGATATAGCCCTTCGCTGCAGAGGCGAGAGAGAGAGAGAGAGAGAGAGAGAGAGAGAGAGAGAGAGAGGCATGGAGAAGGGGCGCAATGCACTGGCTGACTGACACACACACACACACACACACACACACACACACACACACACACACACACAGACACACACGTTTTGTTTGCAGCACATAATATGCCCAATGAGGCGTGTCACTCGCTGTCTCCTCCCTTTAACTCTTCACTGGCCGACTTTCATTTGATGAGATTTATAGGTAATATACAGGCTACATACAAAGTGCCATAACCTTGCAGAGCATTTTTTTTATTTAATATATTATTAGGCCTATGTCATAGTTTTCAGTGGCGGGAGCACAACATCCCAATAAATAAGATTTTATAGGAGGCAAATGAAGGATTTTTAACCCGAATAGCTAACAGCTAATTATTATAATCTAATAATAGATTTTTTTTCACAGTAGATTTGTGTTTTCTTCTTCTATTGTATTAGATACATATTGAATTGAAGTTACACGTATTATATATGTTATGGGATTTTATCTAACTATTATTGTTAATATTATTATTATTATTATTATTACTATTAGCTTATTTGAAGTTAATGTAAAAGACAGTAATATGAATGATAATATGGACATATCATTCTGTCTCTTTACCATTAGCATCATATCCAAAGGGTTATTTTCACAGCTACGGCGCCTTTCCTTTTCCGCTGCGCTCCGCCCGCGACTCTACGCAGCAGCGAGTTGGGAGGGAGCCTCGTGGACACCTGCCCGGTCCGTGCCCATCGTCCCGAGCAAAAGGGCCAAGCATCATCTTTATGGATATGGGGAAGGGGGAAACCGCTACATCAACCAGGTTGATGATGCTCCCGAGTGGCGCCAGCGGTCTAAGACACTGTATCTCAGTGCTAAGAGGCGTCACTGCAGTACCTGGTTCGAATCCAGGCTGCATCATATCCGGCCGTGATTGGGAGTCCCATAGGGTGGCGCACAATTGGCCCAGCGTCGTCCGGGTTTAGACGGGGCAGGTCGTCATTGTACTGTAAATAAGTATTTGTTCTTAACTGACTTGCTTAGTTAAATAAAGGTACACATTTAAAAAAAAAATGAAAGTCTGTGTTAGCGACAACCGCTGTTTAAAGCCAGGGTATAGTGAGTAGTCTACTATGTGATTTACTGTGGGATGTTGTCATGTCCTATGTTCATTTGGTGAGCGCTAGTGGATTTTTATGGATTCGAGACATCTGAATTTAACAGAGAAAATAGCAGAACTCTAGTGTTCTGAACAAAGACGTTGCATGTAGTATAAGATAATGGGTATGTCCACCAATTAGTGCTGGTGGAGAAGTTTAACTTGGACCAAAAAAACCAACAAAAAAACCCCGTTTGATTTCACCTAATTGTAATATTCTGCCACGAAGAGCACATGTTGAACTGTATAAAAAAGTATATATTTTTTTCCCATCTCACAAGGGGTTGAATAAAAATAATACTATAGTAAGAGCCTATTAAGTGCCAAATAAAGTAACAGGGTTGATCATAACAGGGTTGATCATAACAGGGTTGACCATAACAGGGTTGATCATAACAGGGTTGATCATAACAGGGTTGATCATAACAGGGTTGATCATAACAGGGTTGATCATAACAGGGTTGATCATAACAGGGTTGATCATAACAGGGTTGATCATAACAGGGTTGATCATAACAGGGTTGACCATAACAGGGTTGATCATAACAGGGTTGATCATAACAGGGTTGATCATAACAGGGTTGATCATAACAGGGTTGATCATAACAGGGTTGATCATAACAGGGTTGACCATAACAGGGTTGATCATAACAGGGTTGATCATAACAGGGTTGATCATAACAGGGTTGATCATAACAGGGTTGACCATAACAGGGTTGATCATAACAGGGTTGACCATAACAGGGTTGATCATAACAGGGTTGACCATAACAGGGTTGATCATAACAGGGTTGATCATAACAGGGTTGACCCTAACAGGGTTGACCATAACAGGGTTGATCATAACAGGGTTGACCATAACAGGGTTGACCATAACAGGGTTGATCATAACAGGTTGATCATAACAGGATTGATCATAACAGGTTGATCATAACAGGGTTGACCATAACAGGGTTGACAATTTCTTCTTAATAAATCAGCCATAAATACCTTTGTGACAGGGGAAATGGAAGCTTCCTGTGTACGACAGGGAGGGAGCTTAAAAAAAGTACACATGTTAAAACATTTCCAGCCTGTCTTTTCTATGTTATTATCTATGTTGTTATCTATGTTGTTATCTATGTTGTTATCCATGTTGTTATCCATGTTATTATCCATGTTGTTATCCATGTTGTTATCTATGTTGTTATCTATGTTATTATCTATGTTATTATCTATGTTATTATCTATGTTGTTATCTATGATGTTATCTATGTTAATACCTATGTTGTTATCTATGTTGTTATCTATGCTATTATCTATGTTGTTATCTATGTTATTATCTATGGTGTTATCTATGTTATTATCTATGTTGTTATCTATGTTATTATCTATGTTATCTATGTTATCATCTATGTTATCATCCATGTTATCATCTATGTTGTTATCTATGTTGTTATCTATGTTATTATCTATGTTGTTATCTATGTTATTATCTATGTTATTATCTATGTTGTTATCTATGTTGTTATCTTTGGTATGATCTGTTATTATCTATGTTGTTTTCTATGGTATGATCTATGTTATTATCTATGTTATTATCTATGTTGTTATCTATGTTGTTATCTATGGTATGATCTATGTTATTATCTATGTTATTATCTATGTTGTTATCTATGTTGTTATCTATGTTATTATCTATGTTATTATCTATGTTATTATCTATGTTGTTATCTATGGTATGATCTATGTTATTATCTATGTTATCATCCATGTTATCATCTATGTTGTTATCTATGGTATGATCTATGTTATTATCTATGTTATGCTCGACCCGCTCAGTTTCCCACCACAAAACACCAGAAAATGGCCAAAAAGACTAGAACCAGCTCGCCTGTGTTTACACTATGAGTTGACTGTTAGATGTTCAATGTTTCTTTAGAAAAAAAACTTTTTTTAAATGGAATAGTTTGACCATAATAAAATGAGAGTTCAGTTCACGTTACAGGGTTCAACTTAAAACGAGGGACTGACGTAAATGAATCACTAATCACATTAAATTCATAATAATCTTTAAAATTGTCTTTGTCAAAGAAACAGAAATAACTAAGACTTTACAATGATGGTGAAAACTTCGATACATTTTTTTGGGGGGGATGAAGTGGGTTGACATTTTCCTAGAAGTGACATAGCGTTGACAAAAGGACATGTCAAAATGCTGAATTTTGGCCCTTTTTAAGCAAGCCATTATTCATATAAAAAAAAAAAGTATTTTAATTTATTGAATTCTCCATGTGGTCACTTCATTTAATATAAGAGGCTTTTAAAATTCTATACTGGCTGCACAGCGATTACTTTAAATATCAAAAGGGGTGCAAAAGGGACTCTTTTCATGCAATGACCCATATGACAAAGCACATATACATATATATATATATATATATATATATATATATATATATATATATATATATATATATGTGGGTTGAAGGCTGTAACATCACAGAATAAAACAAGTCAATTAAAGTCCCATGACGGTAGTTATTGTCCATTGCTGCTCATCACTTATGAACCTGTTAGGGCTAGGGGGCAGTATTGACACGGCTGGATAAAAAACGTACCCGATTTAATCTGGTTCCTACTCCTGCCCAGTAACTAGAATATGCATATAATTACTGGCTTTGGATAGAAAACACCCTAAAGTTTCTAAAACTGTTTGAATGGTGTCTGTGAGTATAACAGAACTCATATGGCAGGCCAAAACCTGAGAAGATTCCATGCAGGAAGTGGCCTGTCTGACAATTTCTTCCCCTTCTTGATTATCTCTATCCATTACACGGGATCTCTGCTGTTACGTGACACTTCCTACGGCTCCCATGGGCTCTCAGAAGGCGGCTTTGCAGGCTCTGGTTGAAAAAAAGTAGCGCGTTTGGGTAGTGGCTGGTTACAGTACTGTGAGACTCAGGCGCGTGCCCGCGTCGACCTCATGCTTTGTTTTCTTTCCTCTGTTTACCTAAACGCAGATTCCCGGTCGGAATATTATCGCTTTTTTACGAGAAAAATGGCATAAAAATGGATTTTAAACAGCGGTTGACATGCTTCGAAGTACGGTAATGGAATATTTAGAATTTTTTTGTCACGAATTGCGCCATGCTCGTGACCCTTATTTACACTTCGGATAGTGTCTTGAACGCACGAACAAAACGCCGCTATTTGGATATAACGATGGATTATTTTGGACCAAACCAACATTTGTTATTGAAGTAGCAGTCCTGGGAGTGCATTCTGACGAAGAACACCAAAGGTAATCAAACTTTTGTAATAGTAAATCGGATTTTGGTCAAGGCTAAACTTGCTGGGTGTCTAAATAGCTAGCCGTGATGGCTGGGCTATGTACTCAGAATATTGCAAAATGTGCTTTCACCGAAAAGCTATTTTAAAATCGGACACCTCGATTGCACAAAGGAGTTCTGTATCTATAATTCTTAAAATAATTGTTATGTTTTTTGTGAACGTTTATCGTGAGTAATTTAGTAAATTCACCGGAGGTTTGCGGGGGGTATGCTAGTTCTGAACGTCACATGCTAATGTAAAAAGCTGGTTTTTGATATAAATATGAACTTGATTGAACAAAACATGCATGTATTGTATAACATAATGTCCTAGGTGTGTCATCTGATGAAGATCATCAAAGGTTAGTGCTGCATTTAGCTGTCTTCTGGGTTTTTGTGACATTATATGCTAGCTTGAAAAATGGGTGTCTGATTATTTCTGGCTGGGTACTCTGCTGACATAATCTAATGTTTTGCTTTCGTTGTAAAGCCTTTTTGAAATCGGACAGTGTGGTTAGATTAACGAGAGTCTTGTCTTTAAAGTGGTGTAAAATAGTCATATGTTTGAGAAATTGAAGTAATAGCATTTCTAAGGTATTTGAAAATCCCGCCACGGGATTACACTGGCTGTTGCGTAGGTGGGACTATTTCGTCCCGCCTAGCCCAGAGGATTATGAACCATCAGTTATTCACATTACATCACTTTAATAAAATATTTCAGTTGTTGTGTATATTATATGTGTCTTATTTGATGACTTTATTATTTCATTCCAAGTCATCATCTCATCTCTATAGAGCTGCTGTCTGACAAAATCACTATTTTAGTAGTTCATTAAAGTAAATAAGGCTTTATGACTGCTGAATACCAACTATCAATCACTTAGATCATGTATTTTCAGGTAGAGATACTTCACTGATGTACCGCTATCCCTCTCTATCGCACATTCTTCCATCTCTCCCTCCCTTTGTCTGCCACACGCAGACCGGACAAGTAGGAGGCACGCAATGGATTATGGTCATTGTATGTAATTACATAGTTTTCTGCACTAAACTATGTAAAATATTGGTCTGTTGGAAACTACAACTCCCTACTACATCACACAGTTCGGGCTTGATCTGACTTACCTCTAGAGAAACTACAACTCCCTACTACATCACACAGTTCGGGCTTGATCTGACTTACCTCTAGAGAAAATCCGCATTGATCTCATAGTGAGAAAAAAACACAAACAAAATGGACTTTGGTTAATTAGTTGTTTAAATTTTTTTAAAGTAACAGACATTTCGGTTAGTCGCTCAGCACTACTCAGATCTCATACTAACATGGCATAAATCTTGGCAAAATTGTAGGAAATTAGCTTTAAAACTGCAAATATTTTCTCTCTACCTCATGGCAAAATGAGTAGAATTGCACTTTAAAAAAAAGTTTCTCTCTCTGCCATCAAGAGGGGGAGCACTAAAATGTTTCTCTCTCTGCCATCAAGAGGGGGAGCACTAAAATGTTTCTCTCTCTGCCATCAAGAGGGGGAGCACTAAAATGTTTCTCTCTCTGCCATCAAGAGGGGGACCACTAAAATGTTTCTCTCTCTCTGCCATCAAGAGGGGGACCACTAAAAAGTTTCTCTCTCTGCCATCAAGAGGGGGAGCACTAAAATGTTTCTCTCTCTGCCATCAAGAGGGGGACCACTAAAATGTTTCTCTCTCTCTGCCATCAAGAGGGGGACCACTAAAATGTTTCTCTCTCTGCCATCAAGAGGGGGAGCACTAAAATGTTTTCCGTGAGGTGGGGGCCCCAAAAGGCTAGAGCTACACCAATCCTCAAATCCATAAACACACCCGTACAATTGTAATATGTTAAATAAACAAATCCTTGTAAAATAAGGTTGAAATAAAACATTAGGCTAGTATGGAAAGCAGTCTGGGTATAGCTGAAGCGTCAGTGTGAAGAGATGGGTGCTACTGCAGTCGTCGCACTTTAGTCTTTATGTTAGCCTTGTTAATTAACATGACATAACAGTATCCCAACTGACAAACAAACCAGGCTAAATGCAAACTAAAAGCGTTCTACTGCATAATGCATGAAACATACTGCGACGTAATCTCTATCAGCCCTGTCACCATATGAGCTCTGCTGGCTGGTGACCTCAGGTGACCTCAGGGCCTGATCACGTGACTAAATAGATGTGGCAATAATAACGGGACAACGGATCCAAATGACAATATTATTCATTTACTTCCTTAAATCCTGAAAGCAGTGCAATCCAGGCTTTGGGATAAAGCAAATAAAATAAGTTATAAAACAGGATATCTTTTATACCTGCTTAATGAAGATGCAGATTTAGATTGTGGCTACATATCTAATCTGTCATAATTACCCCTTATTGACCTAATGTCCACAGCAAGTGTTGATGTTTAAGTACTGTATTGTCTGAGTCATGTACTCTATACAATATTCTCATTACAGATTATTCAATTCAGTCTCAGATTATGTTATTTCTCTGTAGGATTTATCTCAATACCACTAATCTGTATAAATTAGGGTTAAATTAACTTCTCCCTCTATCTCTCCTTACTACAACACTAACCTGTATAAATTACGGTTAAATTAACTTATCCCTCTGTCTCTCCTTACTACAACTCTAACCTGTATAAATTACGGTTAAATGAACTTCTCCCTCTGTCTCTCCTTACTACAACACTAACCTGTATAAATTACGGTTAAATGAACTTCTCCCTCTATCTCTCCTTACTACAACACTAACCTGTATAAATTACGGTTAAATTAACTTAGTAGTATATTATATTACAATACAGTAGAATTACAGTAATATATTCTATTACAGTACAATAGAATTGCAGTAGTATATTATATAACAATACAATAGAATTACAGTAGTGTATTCTATTACAAT
>NC_138314.1:44527500-44560000 GCF_965601325.2 Salmo salar
ACACACATAGACACACACACATTCACACACACACATTCCCACACAGATGGACACAGACATAGACACACACAGACATGAACACAGACATGGACACAGACATGGACACACACACACACACACACACACACACACACACACACACATACACACACACACACACACCTGTATCAATTACATAAAGCACGTGATCCAGCCAAGGAAACGGGACATTATTCATAAACGCTGATTGTAAAATAGTTGTGAGGTCAACCATTCACAGTGACAATTGTCAACACAATGTCAACTAATCTGAATAATGTAAATTAATAAACATCAATGACTTGGGCAATGGGACATTATGCTTTTGTTTTTCTGGTTTGTGTTTGTGTAAAATGGTAACTTGTGTTGTTTTCTGGTTTGTGTTCATGTAAAATGATAACTTGTGTTGTTTTCTGGTTTGTGTTCATGTAAAATGGGAATGTGTGACAACACCGTTCTGGTTTACAGTCCCATGTCAAGACAATATTCACTCATTAGAGTCGGTCTGGTGGATTAAACCCTCGGCCATGGAAATCCATTTCATGAGGCTCCCGACAAACACTTATTGTGCTGACGTTGCTTCCAGAGGCAGTTTGGAACTTGGTAATGTTCCTAGACTTTTCCACTTCACAATAACAGCACTTACAGTTGTCCGGGGGCATCTCTAGCAGGGCAGTAATTCGACGAACTGACTTGTTGGAAAGGTGTCATCCTATGACGGTGCCACGTTGAAAGTCACTGAACTCTTCATTAAGGCCATTCTGCTGCAGGGCTTGTGTGCTTGATTTTATACACCTGTCAGCAATGGGTGTGGCTGAAATTGCCGAATCCATTAATTTTAAAGGGTGTCCACATACTTCTGTATAATTTGTGTATCTCTGCAAATGTGTGTTCTGTGTTCTTAATGTAAATAAATATAAATAATATGTATTCTTTCTCCACTTTTCATTTTCTATATTAATTATGTTGTTAATCAGGACCTGATAAGGTCACCAAGATGGCTCCGGAGACGGAGAAGGAGGGGAATCCTAGAATGAAACCAAGGAAAGGCCCTTGGCAGGTCAGCTGCTGTAAGCCGGCGGCGGGGCGGGGCGGCGGCGGGGCGGGGGCTGGAGGAGCTGTGGAGCATATGAATAAAGGTAAAATATGCTGTGGACTGCTGTAGTTTAGCATCCGGCACTATGGAGTTCTGTTGATGCTTGTCAATGTGTGAGGAAACGACTGAAGACCTTCTATCCTCTGTCCAATGGAGGGCAGAAGAGAGAAGGAACAAAAGGGAAGGAGGCTGAGAGGGAGACTGGAGCTGGAGAACACGGGGGGGGGGGGGTTAGGAGGGGAGATAGGAGGGGGAGATTGATAGGAGGGAGAGAGAGATAGGAGGGAGAGAGAGAGAGATGGGCGAGATAGGAGGGGAGAGAGAGATAGGAGGGGGAGAGAGAGATGGCAGAGAGAGAGATAGGAGGGAGAGAGCGATAGGAGGGAGAGAGAGATGGGAGAGATAGGAGAGGGAGAGAGAGAGAGAGAGAGATAGGAGGGAGAGCGATAGGAGGGGAGAAAGAGATAGGAGGGAGAGACATAGGAGGGGAGAGAGAGATAGGAGGGGGAGAGAGATAGGAGGGAGAGAGTGGAGGGAGAGAGAGAGATGGGAGGGGAGAGAGATGGGAGGGAGAGAGAGATGGGCGAGAGCGATAGGAGGGGGTGAGAGATAGGAGGAAGAGAGAGATAGGAGGGGGTGAGAGATAGGAGGGGGAGAGAGAGGAGGGAGGGAGAGAAAGAGAGATGGGAGAGAGAGATAGGAGGGGAGAGAGAGATAGGAGGGAGAGATAGATTGGAGAGAGAGAGAGATAGTGGGAGAGAGAGATAGTGGGAGAGAGAGAGAGATAGTGGAAGAGAGAGAGAGATAGTGGAAGAGAGAGAGAGATAGTGGGAGAGAGAGATAGTGGAAGAGAGAGAGAGATAGTGGAAGAGAGAGAGAGATAGTGGGAGAGAGAGAGATAGTGGGAGAGAGAGAGAGATAGTGGGAGAGAGAGAGGGAGATAGCGGGAGAGAGAGATAAAAGAGACATCTTGTTAGCTGTGACCCCATTCCTTTGTTAGTTTAACTTCACATGTTGAAGTTCTGTCCCGTGTTGCTCTAATTCCCTCGGTGCACTTTAAATTAACTCATCGCTAACTCCTGGTAGGCATCAAACCTCTGGAGAGAAACACAAAAAAAGAGGAATAAATTAATAATGAGGCACTTTTCATGGGGTCAACCAGTGTGTGTGTGTGTGTTGTATGAGTGTTTGTATGCTTTCGTGTGTCCATCGTACACAAACACCCACTCTGACCTTGCTCTCTCTCTCTCTCTCTCTCTCTCTCTCTCTCTCTCTCTCTCTCTCTCTCTCTCTCTCTCTCTCGTTGGAGTGCATGCTGGGAGTGAGTCGTGAAGCAGGAGTGATTGTGAGAGCGACTGGAATTATCTTCACTCTATTGGGTTTTGGTGTGTATATATATATGTGTGTGTTGATTAGTTTAGTTGTTTTAAGGGTATCTTGTCTAAATATCACTAAGCACGTATAGGGGTGGTGGGATCGTTGAGGTTGGTTTTCGCGAGGGCACAACCAGCGGGTGGGGCTGGTTGCAATGGCCACTCGCGGAAGTTTGGAGTTTGAAAAACTTAGTCGGCGACATGGAGTAAAGATTCCTGCTGCGGCCGGGTGTTCAGTGGAAGAATGTAGCTTGGCAGTGGGTGCTATCATTGGGTGTGATAGTATCAAATCAGCCTCAAGGATGAATAGCGCTGTAGTGATATTCTTAGATTCCATTGAAAAGGTGAATACGATAGTTGAGAGTGGTGTTGTGTTGCGGGAGACACAGACACCGGTATTTCCGCTTATGAATCCGGCAAAGAAAGTTATACTTTCTAACGTGCCACCATTTGTTAGAGATGAAGTGTTGGAGCGAGCGTTATCTCGTCATGGTCAAATTGTATCAACAATAAAGAAGGTTCTTTTTGGATGCAAATCTCCGTTGCTGAAACATGTCGTGTCTCATAGGAGACAAGTGCATATGATTTTAAAAAAGGACACTGATGAACTGAATTTACCATTCAGTTTTAAGATTGATGGATTTGATTATGTCTTCTACGCTTCTACTGAATCAATGAAATGCTTTGGCTGTGGAAGAGAGGGGCATTTGGTGCGTAATTGTCCCGAGAATGAGCACGCAGAGCCCGGTAGCAGCTCTAGTGCCGGTGCAGCTAACGCACCACCGCGAAGGGATGAACATGCTAAGGGTGCAGGGGAAGGGAGAAGATGGGCAGATGTGGTAGGAAAAGTAGGAGAGGAAGGCATTGTGGATACAGGGGGCAATTGTGGTAGATCAGAACAAAGAGGGAGGGGAAACAGTCGGTGAGATTGCGACTGCCGTCGCTGAGGTAGTGCTGGAAAATGAAATTGGAGGTCAAGAGGAGATTGAAATAATGGAAAAGGAAGCAGCTGTTTTCAAAGTACCGAGGAGTAAGAGGAAGAATGTAAGGGGTGGTGAAGGGTCTAATTCCAAGAGGAAGGTAGAGATTAATAATTCACTTGAAGATAAACAGGTTGTAGAGATGGAGTTTTCTTCTGGGGAGGATAGCGAGAGTGAGTCATCTGACGCGTCACAACAAAATAGTGAGATAAATGGGGTGGAAGGGAGGTATGGGATTGAGAAGGTACGTCAATTTCTGAAGTTGACAAAAGGGAAGAAATATATGCAGGATTACAATGTAACAGATTTTTTCCCTGAAAGTGAATTGTTTATTGAATCAGCAAAGTTTCTGATGTCAAAAATAACAGGGGGAGGTTTGACAAGCCCTGAAATTGCTAGACTCAAGAAAGTGGTCACGAGAGTGTTGAGTGATGTAAATTCTAAAGAAAATGAAAGAGTTCAATCGCAGCTTTAAGTCTGTAAAGAGATGTGGTTTCTGGGTCTTCCTCTGTATTTTTTTCATCCATGAGCAGTTTTAAGATTTCTTCTTTAAACGTAAATGGGGCAAGAGACGTTAAAAAAAGAGCCATAGTGTAAGAGTTAATTAGGGGAAAGGGAAGTGACATAATTTTTCTACAAGAAACGCATAGTAATTTGGAAAATGAAGTTATGTGGAAACAGGAGTGGGGGGGGGGACAGTGGTGTGTAGTCATAAAAACACAAAAAGTGGGGGTGTGGCCATCTTGTTCTCAAAAGGGTTTTTGCCTTTGTCATATGAGGTTGAAGAGGTAGTTGAGGGGAGGTTATTAAAAGTTAGAGTAAGGTATGAAAACATCACTATGTGTCTGATAAATGTATATGCCCCAGTGGTGGCAGTTGAGAGGGTATGCTTTTTAGAGACATTATCAAATACCATTGAGAAATGTAACAATGAAGATTATTTATTTATTGCTGGGGATTTTAACTGCACAGTCAGTGATTTAGATAGAAATCACAAAGAACCTCATATAGCCTCAAGGATTTTTTAAAAACGTCTCATTGTAACAAATGAACTGTGTGATATTTGGCGGAGTCAACATGGAGGCACAAGGCAGTATACCTGGGTGCATGTGAGAGAGAACACCATCTCTATGGCCAGGTTAGATAGGTTTTATTGTTTTGAGCATCAATCTCAGGTCTGTAAATCAAGTGTGATAACCCCAGTGGGATTTTCTGATCATTGTTTAGTAACAGAGGTGGTGTTCATTAACGATGTAAAACCTAAAAGCGCATACTGGCATTTTAACATAACTTTATTGAGTGATGCTCACTTCAGGAAATGTTGTAGTTTTTTTCTGGGAGAGGTGGAGATCTCAAAAGGCCAGTTTTGTATCCCTTCAACAGTGGTGGGATATAGGGAAAATCCAGATTCAACAATTCTGTAAGCAATACACGAGGAATGTCACCAAGGATATCACCAGATCAATGAAAGCCCTAGAGACTGAAATAGTGGAACTCATGACGTTGGTTGAGACCACAGGAGATCGAGGCCACACTCAGGCCCTCAAGAGGAAAAAAGCTGCATTGGCAGACCTGCTGGGTATCAGAGCACAGGGGGCATTGGTGAGAAGTAAGTTTCAAGGAATCTCTGAAATGGATGCCTCATCCAAATTTTTCTTTGGTTTAGAGAAAAAGAATGGACAAAGAAAAATGATTCATTGTCTCAAATCAGCTGTTGGACAAGAGCTCACTAGACCTAGTGAAATTAGAAAGAGGGCAGTAGAGTTCTATGCTGAGCTCTACAAGTGTGAGTACAAAGAGGATAAAAAAGTGACACAGCAGTTCCTTGATGGACTCCCACAGGTGGCTGCAGAAGCTCAGGTTGAGCTTGAGCAACCATTGTCTTTGCAGGAGTTATACACTGCATTAAAAGGCATGGAAAATGGAAGGGCACCAGGCATTGATGGGCTTCCCGTTGATTTTTTAAAGTCTTTTTGGGCTATGTTGGGAGAGGATTGGCTAGCAGTAGTTAATGATAGTTTAACCGGAGGGTTACTACCAATAAGCTGCAGAAGGGCTGTCCTCACCCTACTGCCCAAAAAGGGTGATCCTAGGGAGGTGAAGAACTGGAGGCCGGTGGCTTTATTGTGCACTGATTATAAGATCCTGTCAAAGGCTTTGTCCAACAGGTTGAGGGAGGTGATGGGGCAGATCATACATACGGACCAGTCCTACTGTGTTCCTGGCAGGCAGATAGGGGATAACATTTATCTGATTCGTGATTTTTTGGAAGTCTCTAGGGCTATTGGGTTGGATGCTGGTCTAATTTCAATTGATCAGGAAAAGGCATTTGACCGAGTTGAACATCAATATTTATGGCACACTTTGGAGGCGTTTGGGTTCAGCTCTGGTTTTATTGCCATGATAGAGGTGATATATGGTGACATTGAAAGTGTATTGAAAGTTAACGGTGGTTTGAGTGCTCCTTTTAAAGTGTGTAGAGGTATTAGGCAGGGATGTTCTTTGTCGGGAATGTTATTTGCCATTGCTATAGAGCCACTACTAAATAGCATTAGAAGTCGCATTGAGGGGGTGTACCTTTCAAAGGATATTCCTCCTATTCGTCTCTCAGCCTATGCTGATGATGTAGTTGTTTTAGTGAAAAATCAAGCGGAGGTGGATAGTTTGAGTCTAATGGTTGATCGTTTTAGGGGAATATCCTCTGCAAAGGTAAATTGGGAAAAGAGTTGTGCTTTACAGATTGGAGAATGGTCTGGAGGGATCATGGCTTTGCCAGGGGGGCTAGAATGGTGTAAGGGAGGTTTTAAGTATCTTGGAGTGTACCTGGGAGATGAGGGGACTATGGAAAAAAATTGGATTGGGGTGGTTGAAATGGTGGAAGGGAGGATAAGGAAATGGCGTTGGTTGCTATCTCGTATGTCATATAGGGGGCGCACTATTATAGTTAACAATGTGATTGCCTCTGCACTGTGGCATCGGTTGTCAGTTTTAGAACCACCATCTGGCCTTCTGGCTAAGATACAGGCAATAATTGTGGATTTCTTTTGGGATAAATATCACTGGGTTCCACAAAGTGTTTTGTATTTGTCAAAAGAGGAGGGGGGACAAGGTCTTGTACATCTTGCTAGTAGGGCTGCTGCTTTCCGGTTGCAGTTTATTCAAAGGTTGCTTTATGGACCGGAAAATGTGGTTTGGAGAGGGGTGGCAGGTCTTGTATTACAGCAGGTTGGAGGATTAGGTTTAAAGAAAGCTTTATTTTTGGTTGATAGTAGCCAGATTTCTAGGGAGGGAATACCTCCGTTTTACAGAGGCCTTCTTAGGGTGTGGAGCATAATGAAGGTGTCCAGACGAACTTCAGCGGAGTCAGTGCATTGGCTGTTGGAGGAACCTCTGGTGTATGGGGCAAGACTTGATTGCACAACTGCAGCTGTTCCACATTTTTCCAAGATTCTGGTGAAGGGCAAAATCATCACCTTAAAACAGTTAATGGCCATGGCTGGGCCCGCCTTAATGGATGGAAGACGGGTGGCTGAACATTTGGGGGTGAGGTCGGAAAGGATGGTAGGACAACTGCTGGGAAGCTGCAGGAAGGCTTTGTCAGCAGAAGAGTGGGATATGCTTCATAGCCACAAGAAGAAGGTACAAGATGAAGACGTCTCATTTCCAAGACTAGGGATTACACCAAATATCCCAGAGTCAGAAAGAAAGGCGATATTACTGGATTTGAGAGGGTTGGAAGAGGTGGGTTTGGATGAGGTGAATGGGAAAGACTTATATAGGGGGTGTGTCAAGGTGTTGAATAAAGATAAATTGAAAACTAGAAAAGACACTCCATGGAGGGTAAAATTGGGCATTGATGACAAGGTAAAGCCAGCATGGAGAGCACTGTACAAGCCACCGTTACAAAAGGGTACTGGTGATATGAAATGGAGGGTTTTGCATGGCATTATTGCAGTTAATGCTTTTGTATCTGTTATTAATTCAGATGTTGGAGATGGATGTCCTTTTTGTAATATAAGAGAAACCATTTTTCACTGTTTTATGGAATGTGAGAGGATAAAACCTCTCTTGGAGATGCTGGAGTCTTTGTTTAAAGCTGTAGGGGAGATTTTCAATAACACTGTTTTTATTTTTGGGGTTTCAATATAGAAAGCAACAGAAAAGAAAATGTCAACTGTTAAATTTTATTTTGGGACAAGCAAAGATGTCAATTTTTCTGAGTAGGAAACATAAGATAGAAACGGGATATGGGCAGGATGTAAGATGTGTTTTTAAAGGATTAGTGAAAATAAGAATAAAAGTGGATTTTGAGTTCTACTCAGCTGTAAAAGATCTCCCATTGTTTGAGGAGAAGTGGGCATACGAAGGAGCGCTTTGTTTTGTAGAGGAGGGGAAACTATTTTTTGTTGGAGAAATAAGTTGAATGTATAGGTTCTTTAGTTTTTAAATTTTTAATTTTTTTTGTTATTTTAGTATTTTTTAGTGTATTTTTTTCTTTTTTTTAGGAATTACATTTGGTGTTTCATTTCTGAAAAGACAGTATGTCATTATTTATGTTAACACTTGAGTAGAAAATAAAGGTTTTATAAAAACTCAAACTCTCTCTCTCTCTCTCTCTCTCTCTCTCTCTCTCTCTCTCTCTCTCTCTCTCTCTCTCTCTCTCTCTCTGTCTCTCTCATGCTAGTGCAGATCTGTTGTTGTTTTTGTCCCACTGGCCTCAGAATACCAAGCAGCTGTTCTATATACACAGTGATGCCATGTCCCCATCCCATGTCCCCGTCCCATGTCCCTGTCCCATGTCCCCATCCCATGTCCCCATCCCATGGCCCTGTCCCATGTCCCCATCCCATGTCCCCGTCCCATGTCCCATGTCCCATGTCACCATCCCATGTCCCCATCCCATGTCCCTGTCCTATGTCCCCATCCCATGTCCCTGTCCCATGTCCCTGTCCCATGTCCCCATCTCATGTCCCCATCCTATGTCCCCATCCCATGTCCCTGTCCCATGTCCCCATCTCATGTCCCCATCTCATGTCCCCATCCCATGTCCCCATCCCATGTCCCCGTCCCATGTCCCTGTCCCATGTCCCCATCTCATGTCCCCATCCCATGTCCCCATCCCATGTCCCCATCCCATGTCCCTGTCCCATGTCCCCATCTCATGTCCCCATCCTATGTCCCCATCCCATGTCCCTGTCCCATGTCCCTGTCCCATGTCCCCATCTCATGTCCCCATCCTTTGTCCCCATCCCATGTCCCCATCCTATGTCCCCATCCCATGTCCCCAGTCCTGTGTCCCCATCCTACGTCCCCATCCCATGTCCCCAATCCTGTGTCCCCGTCCCATGTCCCCGTCCTATGTCCTATGTCCTCGTCCTATGTCCCCATTCCATGTCCTCATCCCATGTCCCCATCCAATCTCCCAAAAAGCACACTATTGGCATGGTCCCATCCTACCCCCATTCACCCTCTCTCCTCCCCCATCACCACCCTGTCCCTATTCTCTCTTCCCTCCTCCCTCTTCTTTTCTCCCCCGTCCCAGACGTGCTGCCAGACCTACTCAGGGCTCAGTCCAGTACTGAGGCTCTACGGAAAGACCTAACGTTCCAGCTTCCTTTGTCCTCAGGACATCCCTGTCTTCCCTGTCGTCCCCTGTCTTCCCCTGTCTTCCCCCTGTCTTCCCTGTCTTCCCCTGTCTTCCCTGTCTTCCCCTGTCTTCCCCTGTCTTCCCCTGTCTTCCCTGTCTTCCCTGTCGTCCCCTGTCTTCCCCTGTCTTCCCCTGTCTTCCCCTGTCTTCCCCTGTCGTCCCCTGTCTTCCCCTGTCTTCCCCTGTCTTCCCCTGTCGTCCCCTGTCTTCCCCTGTCTTCCCCTGTCGTCCCCTGTCTTCCCCTGTCTTCCCCTGTCTTCCCCTGTCTTCACCTGTCTTCCCTGTCTTCCCCGTCTTCCCCTGTCTTCCCTGTCGTCCCATGTCTTCCCCTGTCTTTCCCTGTCTTCCCCTGTCTTCCCTGTCTTCCCCTGTCTTCCCCTGTCTTCCCCTGTCTTCCCCTGTCTTCCCTGTCGTCCCCTGTCTTCCCCTGTCTTCCCCTGTCTTCCCCTGTCTTCCCCTGTCGTCCCCTGTCTTCCCCTGTCTTCACCTGTCTTCCCTGTCTTCCCCGTCTTCCCCTGTCTTCCCTGTCTTCCCCTGTCTTCCCCTGTCTTCCCCTGTCTTCCCCTGTCTTCCCCTGTCTTCCCCTGTCTTCCCCCTGTCTTCCCCTGTCTTCCCTGTCGTCCCCTGTCTTCCCCTGTCTTCCCTGTCTTTCCCTGTCTTTCCCTGTCTTCCCCCTGTCTTCCCCTGTCTTCCCTGTCGTCCCCTGTCTTCCCCTGTCTTCCCTGTCTTTCCCTGTCTTCCCCTGTCTTCCCATGTCTTCCCCTGTCTTCCCCTGTCTTCCCCGTCTTCCCCTGTCTTCCCCCTGTCTTCCCCCTGTCTTCCCCTGTCTTCCCCGTCTTCCCCTGTCTTCCCCGTCTTCCCCTGTCTTCCCTGTCGTCCCATGTCTTCCCCTGTCTTCCCCTGTCTTCACCTGTCTTCCCCTGTCTTCCCCTGTCTTCCCCTGTCTTCCCCGTCTTCCCCTGTCTTCCCCTGTCTTCCCCTGTCTTCCCCGTCTTCCCCTGTCTTCCCCCTGTCTTCCCCCTGTCTTCCCCTGTCTTCCCCGTCTTCCCCTGTCTTCCCCTGTCTTCCCCTGTCTTCCCCTCCATCTTTTCATCTTTCTAGAGGTTAAATATGTAAATTATCAATATAACATCAATACTATGTGTTTTTCTAAATATAAATATGTATGTAATATGGTTAAATATGTAAATGATCAATATGACATCAATACTAGGGGTTTTCCTCTGTGGTAAACTGGTAACATTCATCGTTGTTATCCAGGGAGTATATTTCCCTCCCATCACAGAGTAAAGACTTCATAATATTGTTTTTCTAACTTCCTCAAAAATATCCTCTATCATCAAAAATACAAACTGTCCATTTAAACAGTTTTTTTATTTGTTGTGTTTAATGTAGCCTAGTGGGGGAGAGGGGGAAGACAGAGGGGGAGAGGGGGAAAAACAGAGGGGGAGAGGGGGAAGACAGAGGGGGAGAGGGGGGAGACAGAGGGGGAGAGGGGGAAGACAGAGGGGGAGAGGGGGGAGACAGAGGGGGAGAGGGGGGAGACAGAGGGGGAGAGGGGGAAGACAGAGGGGGAGAGGGGGGAGACAGAGGGGGAGAGGGGGAAGACAGAGGGGGAGAGGGGGGAGACAGAGGGGGAGAGGGGGGAGACAGAGGGGGAGAGGGGGAAGACAGAGGGGGAGAGGGGGGAGACAGAGGGGGAGAGGGGGGAGACAGAGGGGGAGAGGGGGGAGACAGAGGGGGAGAGGGGGGAGACAGAGGGGGAGAGGGGGAAGACAGAGGGGGAGAGGGGGGAGACAGAGGGGGAGAGGGGGAAGACAGACAGACAGATAAAGGGGGTCGTTGAGATGACGAGTGATGTTTGAAT
The DNA here is from genome assembly GCF_965601325.2 of Salmo salar. Taxonomy (NCBI): domain Eukaryota; kingdom Metazoa; phylum Chordata; class Actinopteri; order Salmoniformes; family Salmonidae; genus Salmo; species Salmo salar. Next base: position 44,538,482 of record NC_138314.1, read on the forward strand.
TCCTTAAGGAAGGGCTGTCATTGGCGTCGCGGTGCCGCTCACCTCCGAAACCCCAGTGGCCCTAGACGACTGCAGGAACCATGTGGAAACCAGGAATCAAAGCCATCCGCCTGGCCCAGATGGGCACCACAAACAGGGAGGGAGGATGAGGGGGGAGAGAGACAGACAGACAGAACAGACAGACAGACAGACAGACAGACAGACAGACAGACAGACAGACAGACAGACAGACAGACAGACAGACAGACAGACAGACAGACAGACAGACAGACAGACAGACAGACAGACAGACAGACAGAGGCTGAGGGGGGCAAGGGCAGAACAGACAGACAGACAGACAGACAGACAGACAGACAGACAGACAGACAGACAGACAGACAGACAGACAGACAGACAGACAGACAGACAGACAGACAGACAGACAGACAGACAGACAGACAGACAGACAGACAGACAGACAGACAGACAGACAGAGGCTGAGGGGGGCAAGGGGAGAACAGACAGACAGACAGACAGACAGACAGACAGACAGACAGACAGACAGACAGACAGACAGACAGACAGACAGACAGACAGACAGACAGACAGACAGACAGACAGACAGAGGTTGAGGGGTAAAATAGAATTTAAAAAAAGGACAGTGTGGCACGCAGCTGTAGAGCAGGGGGCTTTGGAGCAGGTGTATGTGAGTGTGTAAGTGTGTATTTGTGTGTTTGTGTGTGTGTGTCCCAGAACAGGGAGTCCCCTGCGTTCCAAAAGTGCATCAAAGTTTAATTTCAAAGAGCCAGAGAAACAGAGAGAGAGAGAAACAGAGAGAAACAGAGAGAGAAAGATAAGATAAAGATAATAAGCACAATGTCTTGAGTAAAAGCCAAATTGGATTTATACCAAAACATCGCACAACTGATCATATTTACACCTTACACACCCTGATAGATAAACATGTCCACCAAAATAATACCAAAATATACGCTTGCTTTATCGACTTCCAAAAAGCATTTGATTATATTTGGCATACAGGACTGTTCTACAAAGTTATTGAAAGTGGTGTAGGGGGTAAAACATATGACATAATTAAATCAATGTATTCTGGCAATACGTGCAGCATTAAAATTGGTAAGAAAATAACAGAATTCTTTAACCAGGGGCGGGGCCTTCGTCAGGGTTGCAATCTGAGCCCTGCACTCTTCATTATTTACAATAACGAATTGGCCACTATTCTAGAAAAATCCTCAGCCCCTGGTGTTAGTCTCAACAATTCAGAAGTTAAATGCCTATTCTTCGCAGATGACCTATGTCTGCTGTCACCCACAGCACATGGCCTACAGCAGAGCCTGGACCTGCTAGAGCAGTACTGCCAGACCTGGGCCCTGGCAGTAAACCCCAAACAGACTAAAATAATGATTTTCCAAAGAAGATCCAGATCTCAGGGAATTAGAACAAAGTTCTCAATTGGTACAAAATATATATAGTACTGCACACACTACAATTACTTAGGTTTAAAAATAAGCTCAACTGGACACCTTAATGAGGCAGTGAATGAACTGAGAGAGAAAGCACGCAGGGCATTCTACGCCATTAAAAAGCAAATTCAAATTGAAATACCTATTAAAATTTGGCTAAAACTAATTGAATATGTCATTGAACCAATTGCACTTTATGGCAGCGAGTTGTGGGGTCCACTTGCAAAACAAGATTTCATCAAATGGGACAAACACCCCATTGAAATCCTACATGCAGAGTTCTGTAAGATTCTCCTACGTGTCCAGAGGAAAACTACAAACAATGCATGCAGGGCAGAATTAGGCCAATATCCACTAATAATAAAAACTCAAAAAAGAGCAATTAAGTTTTGGAAACATCTAAAATACAGTGACCCCCTCTCATATCATTACCAAGCCCTGCAATGCCAAGAGCTGAGCAAAGAAAAGAGTCCCCTCATCCAGCTGGTCCTGGGGCTGAGTTCACAAAGCTGTTCTACTAACACACTGAAGCCTCAGGACCAGAACATCCAATCAATCAGAATAAACCAAATTACAACACTGTCAAAACAAAACTACATTGCTTATTGGGAAACACAAGCACAAACACAAAGCAAAATGCAGTGCTATCTGGCCCTAAATCGACAGTACACTATGGCTAAATATTTGACCATGGTTACTGATCAAAACCTTAGAAAAGCCTTGATAAAGTACAGGCTCAGTGAGCACAGCCTTGCCATTGAGAAGGGTAGACACAGGAAAACCTGGCTCCCTGTAGAGGAAAGGCTGTGCAACCACTGCACAACAGCAGAACCTGAGACGGAGCTGCATTTCCTGACAAAATGTCAAAAATATAAAACAATTAGAGAGTGTCATTTCCCCAAATTTGAAACCTTTATTAAAGGTTTCAAAGGATAGACTCCCCGTCCTGTTGGGGGAGGACGCAGAGAGCTGTGTGTTGGCAGCGCACTACATTGCTGCCTGCCATAAGTTGAGGGACAGTGTCTGACAGACCAATAAACCTGCACATGTACTCTACTGTATGCTTATTGTTATTGTTCAATGTATGGTTATTTTGACCCTTGGTTATTGTTGTTACTGTTGTCCCGTTGACAATTTTGATTCTCATTTTTATTTATTTTTATATTGTAAATATCCAAAATAAGCTTTGGCAATATGTATATTGTTACGTCATGCCAATAAAGCGAATTGAATTAAATTGAATTGAATTGAAAGAGAGACAGAGAGAGAAAGAGAAACATAGAGCAACACAACAATGAGAGGTCTCACAGTCATTGAAAACATGCTGTCAAAGACAAGTTTGGAGAGTTTGATGTTAAATAACTTGTTTGGTAACAAAAAAATAAAAAAATAAAAAATTGTTTGGTAACTGTCTGGAGAGAATATTTCAAAAAGTGAATAAAACGTGTTTAATTCTTAGTGGAATGCTAACGAGTTGTTTTGACATCCAGTGACCAAGTCTTTACTCAGTAAGTTCCCATCCATCATACAAGCTTCTTCAATAGCAACTGACAAGAAAGCCTAAAGGCACCCCATAATACCCCAATATGCCTCACGTCACAGGTCACTAAAGCCTTGTTCACATTGCAGGCCTTAATGCTCAAATCAGTTTTGTTTTCCAAATCCGTTTTGGAATACTGACCGTCCAAACAGCAAGTTACAAGTGACCCAATCGGATTTTTGTGTTCTGTTGTATTCTGTTTTTGGCTAGTTGTCATAGTAACGATGGGTGTGTGTTCAGACAGCATTCATTTGCTGACATGGCTAGTTGTCATAGTAACGATGGGTTTGTGTTCAGACAGTATTCATTTGATGACATGGCTAGTTGTCATAGTAACGATGGGTTTGTGTTCAGACAGCATTCATTTGATGACATGTCTAGTTGTCATAGTAACGATGGGTGTGTGTTCAGACAGCAGTAGTTTGATGACATGGCTAGTTGTCATAGTAACGATGGGTGTGTGTTCAGACAGCATTCGTTTGATGACATGGCTAGTTGTCATGGTAACGATGGGTGTGTGTTCAGACAGCATTCATTTGATGACATGGCTAGTTGTCATGGTAACGATGGGTTTGTGTTCAGACAGCATTCGTTTGATGACATGGCTAGTTGTCATAGTAACGATGGGTTTGTGTTCAGACAGCATTCATTTGATGACATGGCTAGTTGTCATGGTAACGATGGGTGTGTGTTCAGACAGCATTCGTTTGATGACATGGCTAGTTGTCATGGTAACGATGGGTTTGTGTTCAGACAGCATTCATTTGATGACATGTCTAGTTGTCATAGTAACGATGGGTGTGTGTTCAGACAGCATTCATTTGATGACATGGCTTGTTGTCACACTAACAATGGGTGTATGTGCGGTGGTGTAGGCTGATTGGTGCTCCTGCTTCCTATCACTCAGAAGTTATGTAGCAAGCTAAGATGACAACAATGCCTGCCAGGGATGTTTCCCACATACTTTGAATGTTCAAAATCATAGTGTCAGAACACCTTTAAAGCCTCAAAGGACAAGTTGATCCAACTTTCAAAACAAGTTATTTTTCGGCCACAGCAGTCAACTAGCTAGCCACATCAGTCAACTAGCTAGCCACATCAGTCAACTAGCTAGCCACAGCAGTCAACTAGCTAGCCACAGCAGTCAACTAGCTAGCCACAGCAGTCAACTAGCTAGCCACAACAGTCAACTAGCTAGCCACAGCAGTCCACTAGCTAGCCACAGCAGTCCACTAGCTAGCCACAGCAGTCAACTAGCTAGCCACAACAGTCAACTAGCTAGCCACAGCAGTCCACTAGCTAGCCACAACAGTCAACTAGCTAGCCACAGCAGTCAACTAGCTAGCCACAACAGTCAGCTAGCTAGCCACAGTAGTCAACTAGCTAGCCACAACAGTCAACTAGCTAGCTGTTTACCTTTCTACCACATTCACTCATTTGTTTGTAAACAACTAACAAGCTAGTTAGCGCTCTCATGTTCTTGTCAAACTGTCAACAGAGTAGCTAGGAAGCAACAAGATATGCCGAACAACAGCCTAAAAACCACTTGAGGGCAAATAAATCAGACTTGACCGTTCAGACACAAGTCGCATGGCCAGGAATCAGATTTGAATCTGACGTCAAACCACCTACGAAGGTGGCTTGAAATGTGGTTTAAAATATCAGATTCCATGTGTTTTTCGGCTGTTCAGTCTACAGGAAAAATAACAGATTTGAATCAGATATGCAAAAAAAAAAAAGGATTTGAGTCACTTCAAACTACCGGTGTGAACAAGGCTTAAGAAGATGCTACCATCATGACCCTGACCCCAGACCTTTGTTTTAACAAAGCACTTTGTCTCCCTGGGGGGCCTTCTTAGGGGTCACGAACTCTGGGCACCAACCTCGTTATTGTCACGTTAGATAGGGATAAGCACAGGGCATCATATCAAGCATTGTGTGTGTGTGTGTGTGTGTGTGTGTTTGTGTGTGTAGGGATTTCAAAGCAGATTTACCTCAGAAGACCCCCTCTCTCCTCCCTCCTCTTCCCAATTTAATCCTTGATTTCCAAAGGAACACAGACTTTAATTCCTACCTCCTTTGTTTATGTTTTCAAATACTTAAGACTTGACACGAGCCCTGCTGCCGAACCCTCATCTCATGTGTCTGATGTGGTTTTAGGGGAACACGTTGACAACTCAGGCCTTATAGGGTAAGGAATTTGAGACCTGTTACCAGGAAGCCAGCCAGAATACGTGATGGTGTTCAGTTCCCCTGAGTGTTAATCTATCCCATACACTAGGCCTCAAGGAGAGACAGAGACAGAGACAGAGAGACACACACAGAGAGAGAGAGATGAACAGAAAGAGAGAGAGAAGAGAGACAGAGACAGAGAGGAGAGAGGGAGAGAGAGAGCGACAGAGACAGAGACAGAGGAGAGAGAGAGAGAGAGAGCGACAGAGACAGAGACAGAGGAGAGAGAGAGAGAGAGAGCGACAGAGACAGAGACAGAGGAGAGAGAGAGAGATAGAGACAGAGACAGAGAGGGAGGAGAGAGAGATGTAGAGAGAGATTAATAGAGAGAGAGACAGAGAGAGAGGAGAGAGAGAGAGAGAGAGAGAGATAGAGAGAGACAGAGACAGAGGAGAGAGAGATGAAGAGAGAGATAAATAGAAAGAGACAGACAGAGACAGAGAGAGAGAGAGAGAGCGAGAGACAGAGAGAGAGAGAGCGACGGAGACAGACAGAGAAGAGAGAGATATAGAGAGAGATAAATAGAAAGAGACAGACAGAGACAGAGAGAGAGAGAGAGAGAGAGAGAGAGAGAGCGAGAGACAGAGAGAGAGAGAGAGCGACAGAGACAGAGACCAAGAGAGAGAGAGGAGCGAGAGAGATAAAGAAGGAAGGGGGGGGGGGGGGGGTTGATTTTACACAACACTGAAGAGGCTGGGTTGCGAGGGAAAGACGGTCCTGCAACGAGCACCAAATGTTCCTTTGTCAACTCAAGTGTGTAACTCATTGAAATGTTTGGCAGGGGTCTGTCCTCGTGCAGATATGAGCAGTTAGCATCCTCGCTAACTTCTAATAGAGTGCTGGGTCCATCTCCTCCCAGCTCCTCCGTATCCGTCGCCTAGTAAGATGGCGTGACGCTTCACATTAGTGTAACACAGCTCAGACTGAGGCCCAGGCACTGCAGCTCAATGTCCAGCTAAATATTGCAGAGATTGGCCAAAGTTTTACTGGTATCATAAGTGTTCCCATTTAATTCCTGTTTTTCCCCTGGACCACACATCTTCTCTACTCATTATAGTCAGGGTGCTTTAACGTCCTCTTAGCGCAGCCTGGTCTCATAGACTAGACGTTACATTGTGGATGTAAATCAGGGACAATCAAAGTAAGTATGATATGTTACGTTTGGTATAGTTAAAAAGGCAAAAGTTGCGCGTTTGAATCTCATCACAGACAACTTTCGAGTTGTAGCTAATTAGCAACTTTGCAACTAATTACAAATTCTTAGCTACTTTGCAACTACGTAGAATGTTAGCTAACCTTTCCCCTAACCCTAACCATAACCCTAACCTTATTAAATGTAATACAGTTTTTTACAATCACTTCGGCACTAATTTCAGAACCTTGATGTCATTTTAAAAAATCTCTGGACACAAAACTCCCAACCGATGATCAAAATGCACATTTTTCAAAACTCTAACACTTTTTCCAATTGCTTGGATACAATCCACATAAAGCTAAGATCATTTGTTCACTGAACTAAAAATCACCTGTTTAAAATGACACAACTTAACATCAAAGTATTACCATTTCAAAATGCAATTCACACATTACATCTGAGATGACTGTCTATTCATTTCATTACAATGATCTAACTATCAATTGATACAACTGCTCAAAATGATAAGTGACTGTTGCATTACTCTTAATGCATAGTTTTATGGAAACTTACAAACAATATTCCATGTTTAGATCATGAAAGTTTCAGGATAACGAGATCCATTGCCACCAATTACCGTGCAACCAATTGGACTACATTATCTATGGATGTAATATTTCATCATCATTCTTTATCAGACACTGTTTCTATGGTCCCATGTACCACTTTTCCAGACCATGTTTTCAGATTTGACATTACTGTACACTCACTGGCCACTTTATTAGGTACACCTATCTAGTACTGGGTAGGACCCCCTTTTGCCTCCACAACAGCCTGAATTATTCACGGTGTTGTATGTTAAGAGATGCCCTTCTGCACACCACTGTTTTAAACAGCTGTTATTTAAGCATGTGTGTCCTTTCTGTTAGCTTGAGTGAGTCTGGACATTCTCCTCTGACCTCTTTCATTAACAAGGTGTTTTTGCCCACAGAAATGCCCGCTCACTGAATGTGTTTTGTTTATCGCACCATTCTCTGTAAACTCTAGAGACTGTAGTGTGTAAAAATCCCAGGAAGGCAGCTGTTTCTGAGATGCTGGAATCACCATGTGTGGCATCAACAATCATACCACGGTCAAAGTTGCTTAGATTACTCATCTTGCCTGTTCTAATGTTTGGTCGAACAACAACTAAAGCGCTCTACTCTATATACTCTATATATTGAGTTGCAGGCAGCCACATGATTCTCTGTTTGAATGTAACCTTCCTTGATTAGCTAAATCAGGTCTGTAGAGCTGATGGCATGACCTATGTCATTGTGTGGGATAATGTCAGGTTCCACCATGCTCAAATGGTGAAAGCATGGTTTCAGGCCCATCCACAATTTACCACCCTGTACTTACCCCCATACTCTCCTTTCCTTAACCCGATTGAGGATTTTTTCTCCACGTGGAAGTGGAAGGTATATGATAGGCGCCCTCACAAATAAGCCACCCTTCTCCAGGCCATGGATGACGCGTGCAATGACATCACGGCAGACCAGTGTCAGGCCTAGATTCGCCCGAAAATTCTTCCCAAGATGTTTGGCTAATGAAAACATCCATTGTGATGTGGGTGAGAATCTGTGGCCAAATCCACAAGACAGGGTTGATGGAAATATAGAAGTACAGTAATCGATCCTTTGTTTAGCCTTTTACAGTAAGCCAGGTGAGGAACATTGCAGTTGACGCTTTACTGTAGTTCTTTTTTTTTTTTTTAAGCTAATTATTTTTGCTTTGATTCAAAGAAACCTATGTTGTGATTTTATTGTATTTCATCAATACATCTCATATTTTGTTCAATGATTCCACTGTGTCTGTAGTATTCTCTCTACTAGTCCTTTTACAGTGATGTATTTACGTGTAGTAGCATAATGAAACATGTGTCACATATTTTGTACTATAATATTTAATGATTGTACGAACAACTACACAGTGAAACTATCGGTATCTTCTGTGTGGGTGATCTAAATGAATGTTCCTATGGTATTTCATGATAAATGAGTTATTTGAACCAATGATTCTGCAAGTGCAAGGTTTCTTTAAAGATATGAATGCACAATGCAATGTTTTGAACATTGGACAGCCTGTGTTACAAGTGATGACCGTTTTGAGTTTTGTGTCTAGAGTTTTGAAAAATGACCACAAGGTTCTGAAATTAGTGCCAAAGTGATTGTAAAAAAACTGTAAGAATATTGTAGATATATTTATTCAAAAAGTTGCCTAGCAAATACTGAGGACACAAGATGGCGCCGATAGAGAGGGCTGCCTCGCTTCTAGTCCTTAGGAAACTTTGCAGTATTTTGTTTGTTTATGTATTATTTCTTACATTGTTAGCCCAGAAAATCTTAAGTGTTATTACATACAGCCGGAAAAAAGTATTGGATATCAGAGCGATGTCAACTTACCAACATTACGACCAGGAAAACAACTTTCCCAAAGCGGATCCTTTGTCCGAACCACCCAGGGAATTTGAACAGATTCCAGAGGCTGAACCGCCGGAGAAGAGGTAGACGGAGCGGTTTTCTGGTCATACTTCGGAGGCACACACACCACCCACCGCTACCGAGTATATTACTCACTAATGTCCAGTCTCTAGATAACAAGGTACTGTAGACAAAATTAGGGCAAGGGTTGCTTTTCAGAGAGACATCAGGGATTGTAACATACTCTGTTCCACGGAAACATTGCTCTCTTGGGATATGCTGTCAGTCGGTACAGCCACCTCGATTCTTTGTGTGTCGCGCCGACAGGAGTAAACATTTCTCCGGTAAGAAGAAGGGCGGGGGTGTATGTTTCATGATTAACGACTCATGGTGTAATTGTAACAACATACAGGAACTCAAGTCCTTTTGTTCACCTGACCTAAAATTCCTCCCAATCAAATGCCGACTGTACTATCTCCCAAGGGAATTCTACTCGGTTATTGTCACAGCTGTGTATATCCCCCCGCAAGCGGATACCAAGACAGCCATCAAGGAACTTCACTGGACTTTATGCAAACTGGAAACCATATATTCTGAGGCTGCATTTATTGTAGCTGGGGATTTTAACAAAGCTAATAGCACAACAACGCTACCTAAATTCTATCAGCATATTGACTGTAGCACTCGCGCTGGTAAAACACTGGACCACTGCTACTCTAACTTCCACGATGCATACAAGGCCCCGCCCTCCTTGACTCCGTTTTGCTCCTCCCTTCCTATGGGTAGAAACTCAAACAGGAAGTACCCGTGCAAAGGGTCTATTCAACACTGGTCTGACCAATCGGAATCCACGCTTCAAGATTGTTTTGATCACGTGGACTGGGACATGTTACGGGTAGCCTCAGAGAATAATATTGACGTATACGCTGATTCGGTGAGTGAGTTTCTATGGAAGTGCATAGGAGATGTTGTACCCACTGTGACTATTAAAACCTACCCTAACCAGAAACCGTGGATAGATGTCAGCATGCGTGCAAAACTGAAAGCGCGAACCACCGCATTTAACCATGGCAAGGTGACTGGGAATATGGCTGAATACAAACAGTGTAGTTATTCTATCCGCAAGGCAATCAAACAAGTGAAATGTCAGTATAGAGACAAAGTGGAGTCGCAACTCAACGGCTCAGACACGAGACGTACTGTATGTGGCAGGGTCTACAGTCAATCACGGACTACAAAAGGAAAACCAGCCACGTCACGGACATCGACGTCTTGCTTCCGGACAAGCTAAACACCTTCTTTGCCCGCTTTGAGGATAACACAGTGCCACCGACGTGGCCCGCTACCAAGGACTCCTTCTCCATGGCCGACGTGAGTAAGACATTTAAACGTGTTAACCCTCGCAAGGCTGCCGGCACAGATGACATCCCTAGCCATGTTCTCAGAGCATGAGCAGGCCAGCTGGGTGGTGTGTTTATGGTCATATTCAATCTCTCCCTATCCCAGTCTGCTGTCCCCACATGCTTCAAGATGGCCACCATTGTTTTACCTCTCCTGTACACCCTGTTCACCCATGACTGTGTAGCCAAAGCTGGGACCGAGAGACTGAAAAACAGCTTCTATCTCAAGGCCATCAGACTGTTAAACAGCCATCACTAACACAGAGAGGCTGCTGCCTAAATACAGACTTGATATCATCTGCCTCTTTAATAAATGGATCACTAGTCACTTTAATAATGCCACTTTAATAATGCCACTTTAATAATGTTTACATAACTTGCAGTACTCATCTCATATGTATATAATGTATTTTATACCATCTATTGCATCTTGCCTATGCCGCCCCGTCATTGCTCATCCATATATTTATATGTATATATTGTTATTCCATTCCTTTACTTAGATTTGTGTGTATTAGGTTGTTGTTGTGGAATTGTTAGATTTCATGTTAGATATTACTGCACTGCCGGAACTAGAAGCATAAGCATTTCGCTACACTCGCAATAGCATCTGCTAACCATGTGTATGTGACCAATACAATTTGATTTGATTTGAATAAGCCACTCCCCGCAAACGTCCCTCAAACGTAATAACACAAAAGAACCACAACATTTTTTACTCTCCAAAACAAAAAAACATGAATAACATGTTATTGTCAAACAATTTAAATGATGGTTAGATGATTCGTACAGGAACAATGTGTTAGTGATTAGCGATGTGAGAGAGCAGCCCCAGGTCTATTGAACGGGGGTAATGTATCCCTGTGTGTTTAGCTGCTTTCCAGGTTACGAGAGCTGCACTTGGATAACAACCCTCCTATTCTTCTCCGTTGGAACTCACTTCATAAACAACCGACAAACCATGCAGACCCCACCCCAAGTTGCTCACTACAAAATATGTTTTCAAATCCCCCCCCCAAAAACATGAAGACATTGTTAGCATTTCACAATCTGAATGGAAAACTAGAACAGTTTAGGCCCAAACAACAGAATGTATGACATCACTAACAAGTTATAGTTAAAATCAAATGGAATGTTTTTTGTCACACGCTTCGTAAACAACAGTTTAGACTAACAGTGACATGCAGAGTTAAAGGTAACAGTGAGTTAAAGATAACAGTGAGATAAAGATAACAGTGAGTTAAAGATAACAGTGAGTTAAAGGTAACAGTGAGTTAAAGGTAACAGTGAGTTAAAGCTAACAGTGAGTTAAAGGTAACAGTGAGATAAAGATAACAGTGAGTTAAAGATAACAGTGAGATAAAGATAACAGTGAGTTAAAGATAACAGTGAGTTAAAGATAAGTGAGTTAAAGGTAACAGTGAGATAACAGTGAGTTAAAGGTAACAGTGAGATAACAGTGAGTTAAAGATAACAGTGAGTTAAATATAACAGTGAGTTAAAGATAACAGTGAGTTAAATATAACAGTGAGTTAAAGATAACAGTGAGTTCAAGATAACAGTGAGTTAAATATAACAGTGAAATGCAGAGTTAAAGGTAACAGTGAGTTAAAGGTAACAGTGAGTTAAAGGTAACAGTGAGTTAAATATAACAGTGAGTTAAATATAACAGTGAGTTAAAGATAAGTGAGTTAAAGATAACAGTGAGATAACAGTGAGTTAAAGATAACAGCAAGTTAAAGGTAACAGTGAGATAACAGTGAGTTAAAGGTAACAGTGAGATAACAGTGAGTTAAAGGTAACAGTGAGATAACAGTGAGTTAAATGTAACAGTGAGATAAATGTAACAGTGAAATGCTGAGTTAAAGATAACAGTGAGATAAAAATAACAGTGAGATAAATGTAACAGTGAAATGCTGAGTTAAAGATAACAGTGAGTTAAAGATAACAGTGAGATAAATATAACAGTGAGTTAAAGCTAACAGTGAGTTAAAGCTAACAGTGAGTTAAAGCTAACAGTGAGTTAAAGATAACAGTGAGTTAAAGATAACAGTGACTTAAAGATAACAGTGAGTTAAAGATAACAGTGAGTTAAAGATAACAGTGAGTTAAAGGTAACAGTGACTTAAAGATAACAGTGACTTAAAGATAACAGTGAAATGCTGAGTTAAAGATAACAGTGAGATAACAGTGAGTTAAATGTAACAGTGAAATGCTGAGTTAAAGATAACAGTGAGATAAAAATAACAGTGAGATAAATGTAACAGTGAAATGCTGAGTTAAAGATAACAGTGAGTTAAAGATAACAGTGAGATAAATATAACAGTGAGTTAAAGCTAACAGTGAGTTAAAGCTAACAGTGAGTTAAAGCTAACAGTGAGTTAAAGATAACAGTGAGTTAAAGATAACAGTGACTTAAAGATAACAGTGAGTTAAAGATAACAGTGAGTTAAATATAACAGTCAAATGCAGAGTTAAAGGTAACAGTGAAATGCTGAGTTAAAGGTAACAAAGATAGAAATACAGTGAATAATGAGTAATAGTAACATGGCTAAAATTAACGTGTGTGTGTGTGTGTGTGTGTGTGTGTGTGTGTGTGTGTGGTGTGTGTGTGTGTGTGTGTGTGTGTGTGTGTGTTGGGATGTCAGTGTAAGTATGTGTGAATGTGCAAGAAAGTAAGTTAAAAAAAAAAAGGGTCAGTGCAGGTAGTCTAGTTAGCCAGTCTTGTTTATCAGTCTTATGGCTTGGGGGTAGAAGCTGTTCAGGTCTCCTGTTGGTTCCAGACTGGTAGCGCTTGCTGTGCGGTAGCAGAGAGAACAGTTTATGGCTTAGGTGGCTGGTATCCTTTGGGCCTTCCTCTGACTGCCTGTTTTAGAGGTCCTGGATGGCAGGGAGTTGAAGTTATTGGCAGCAGTACTTCACAGGGAAATAGCAACTTGCATTCCTATGAGGGAAATTCATTTGAAATATGTGAAAATATGTTGGAAAGATGTTGTAATATGTTGGAAAGATGTTGAAAAGATGTTGGAATATGTTGGAATATGTTGGAATATGTTGAAATATGTGAAAAGATGTTGGAAAGATGTTGGAAAGATGTTGGAAGATGTTGGAATATGTTGGAATATGTTGGAATATGTTGAAAAGATGTTGGAAAGATGTTGGAAAGATGTTGAAAAGATGTTGGAAGATGTTGGAATATGTTGGAATATGTTGGAATGATGTTGAAAAGATGTTGGAAAGATGTTGGAAAGATGTTGAAAAGATGTTGGAAAGATGTTGGAAAGATGTGAATATATGTTGAAAGGATGTTGGAAAGATGTTGAAAAGATGTTGGAAAGATGTTGGATAGATGTTGTAATATGTTGGAAAAATGTTGAAAAGATGTTGGAATATGTTGGAATATGTGGAAAGATGTTGGAAAGATGTTGGAAAGATGTTGAAAGATGTTGTAAGATGTTGTAAGATGTTGGAATATGTTGGAATATGTTGGAATATGTTGGAAAGATGTTGGAAAGATGTTGAAAAGATGTTGGAAAGATGTTGGAAAGATGTTGGAAAGATGTGAATATATGTTGAAAGGATGTTGGAAAGATGTTGGAAATATGTTGGAAAGATGTTGGAAGGATGTTGGAAGGATGTTGGAAAGATATATTTTGCTCACTGGGATTGTTACTCAAAAATCTTTTTTAAAGCACAGCTTCTCCACTGCACTTGCCATCAAACTCCTCTGAAACTTCAGTGTGTGTGTGTGTGTGTGTGTGTGTGTGTGTGTGTGTGTGTGTGTGTGTGTGTGTGTGTGTGTGTGTGTGTGTGTGTGTGTGTGTGTGTGTGTGTGTGTGTACTCTGCTATCACCTCTTGCGTGGGCGGAAACGACCTAGCCTTCTATCCTTTGTTACTAATCGCCAGTGACACGGTCTCCTTTCCCCCTCGCTGTCCCGAGTCTGCCTCCTGAAAACGTGAGCGGTAGAAAGCGTCAGGAGCGGAGCGAGAACAGAGTGTGAAGCCTCCTTGGCAGTCTGCGTCAGGCAGTGGTGAGGCGGAGGGGCGCGCTGCTCTGGACTGAAAATGGCAGCTGTCAGGTGCAGTGACGAGATGGTGAGGCGAGCGAGACGGGCCAGAGCCCCCGTCCCATCCTCGTCCGACTGAGAGCTTTGAGAGCTTTGTCACATGCGATACATACTCCAGGTCATCAGAGTAAATCTAGGACGGCAAGCGTGTCAAGTTGAGTGAGGAGGTATGCCCGTGTGTGAACTCATGTGTGAGTGCTTAGGTAAATCTATTAAAGAGGAGAGGGGAGAGAGGAGAGAGAGGGGAGAGATCGGAGAGAGGGAATAGAGGGAAGAGAGGGAAGAGAGGGGAGAGAGGGGAGAGAAGGAAGAGAGGGGAGAGGAATTTCTCTATCGATTTCATGACTTACATTATTATTCCGTATGATATGAGGAGCCTCTGATGAATCATTCTGGCTGTAAGGGAGAGTTCAGGGCCACTACAGAGTAAAGTCCCCTTATCTATAAGGTACTCAGTGCTGTTGGGTGTTCTGTTGTTCTGGCGTTCTGATGTTCTGACGTTCTGACGTTCTGGCATTCTGGTGTTCTGACGTTCTGGTGTTCTGGCGTTCTGATGTTCTGACGTTCTGATGTTCTGGCGTTCTGGCGTTCTGACGTTCTGGCGTTCTGGTGTTCTGGCGTTCTGGTGTTCTGGCGTTCTGTTGTTCTGGCGTTCTGGCGTTCTGATGTTCTGGCGTTCTGACGTTCTGATGTTCTGGCGTTCTGACGTTCTGACGTTCTGGCGTTCTGACGTTCTGGCGTTCTGATGTTCTGGCGTTCTGGCGTTCTGGTGTTCTGGTGTTCTGGTGTCTAGACAGTTCAAGAACACCAGGACTCTATTCAAATTCTTTAAAGGTGTATATTTTCCTCCTCCCTTCACTGATAAAAGAAATGGACTGTTCCACCGCTTGCGATTAATTTCTCCTGGGATCCCTGGTGAGAGAGCACAAACCTGTCGGATCAAGAAACTCATAGGAACTGAGATACTTGTTTTCAATTATTGTTTAATTGATAGGAAAAGGTTATTTTGTGCAAATCTTCACTGTGACAAGCTACCACCAGATGCCAGGCCAGATGTACATGATCATACAAAGGTCACGCATGATCAAACAAAGGTCACGCATGATCAAACAAAGGTCACGCATGATCAAACAAAGGTCACGTATGATCAAACAAAGGTCACGCATGATCAAACAAAGGTCACGCATGATCAAACAAAGGTCACGCATGATCAAACAAAGGTCACGCATGATCAAACAAAGGTCACGCATGATCAAACAAAGGTCACGCATGATCAAACGTGCCATATGAGAGTCTTATTCACAACGAATGCATGACATACTACTTTCCATAGGTGTAACATTTACACATTAATCTTTCATCTATTTCGTTGCATTTGCTTTAAATGCACATGTCAAAACCAGAACTGACAGCATGCAAGAGTCAGAGTTTACCATCTCGACACTTTTACTCTCGGCACACTTTGTTTAGGATGAAAGGTATCTATCCTTAACCTCTACGGGCTAGGGGGCAGTATTGAGAATTTTGAAAAAAATATGTGCCCATTTTTAACTGCCTCCTACACCAACTCAGAAGCTAGGATATGCATATTATTAACAGATTTGGATAGAAAACACTCTGAATTTTCTAAAACTGTTTGAATGGTGTCTGTAAGTATAACAAAACTCATATGGCAGGCAAAAACCTGAGAAAAATACTTTTTGTGGCTGTACTATTTTCGAGTCATTGCTAACAGATCACACAGTGACAAAGGATTCATTTCGCACTTCCTACGGCTTCCACTAGATTTCAACGATTTTTATAAAGTTGTTTGAAGCGTCTATGATGAACAGATACCGGATGACAAGGAAGAGAAGTTGACGTCCCTGGGATGTCGTCACTTCATTATTGCGCACACCTGCGCGTTCATGTGAGTTCATGTGAGGCGAGACATTTTTCAAAACGTTTTTCAAGACACAGGAGAGGTCGGGTTTAAATATTACTGATGTTTCACGTTAACCTGTTGGGGGTAGGGGGCAGTATTGACACGGCCGGATAAAAAACGTACCCGATTTAATCTGGTTACTACTCCTGCCCAGTAACTAGAATATGCATACAATTATTGGCTTTGGATAGAAAACACCCTAAAGTTTCTAAAACTGTTTGAATGGTGTCTGTGAGTATAACAGAACTCATATGGCAGGCAAAAACCTGAGAAGATTCTGAACAGGAAGTTGCCTGTCTGACAAGTTGTTGTTCATCTTGGCTCTTTTTATTGAAGACTGAGGATCTTTGCTGTAACGTGACACTTCCTACGGCTCCCATAGGCTCTCAGAGCCCGGGAAAAAGCTGAATGATATCGAGGCAGCCCCAGGCTGAAACACATTTACGCTTTTGGCAAGTGGCCGATCAGAGGACAATGGGCTTAGGCGCATGCACGAGTCGACCCCGTGCTTTATTTTCTTTCCTCTTTTTACCTAAACGCAGATTCCCGGTCGGGAATATTATCGCTTTTTTACGAGAAAAATGGCATAAAAATTGATTTTAAACAGCGGTTGACATGCTTCGAAGTACGGTAATGGAATATTTAGAATTTTTTGGTCACGAAATGCGCCGTGCTCGTCACCCTTCTTTACCCTTTCGGGTAGTGTCTTGAACGCACGAACAAAACGCAGCTGTTTGGATATAACAATGGATTATTTGGGCCCAAACCAACATTTGTTATTGAAGTAGAAGTCCTGGGAGTGCATTCTGACGAAGAACACCAAAGGTAATAACATTTTTCTTTTAGTAAATCTGACTTTGGTGAGTGCTAAACTTGCTGGGTGTCTAAATAGCTAGCCCTGTGATGCCGGGCTATCTACTGAGAATATTGCAAAATGTGCTTTCACCGAAAAGCTATTTTAAAATCGGACATATCGAGTGCATAGAGGAGTTCTGTATCTATAATTCTTAAAATAATTGTTATGCTTTTTGTGAACGTTTATCGTGAGTAATTTAGTACATTTTTAGTAAATTCACCGGAAGTTTGCGGGGGGTATGCTAGTTCTGAACATCACATGCTAATGTAAAAAGCTGTTTTTTGATATAAATATGAACTTGATTGAACAAAACATGCATGTATTGTATAACATAATGTCCTAGGTGTGTCATCTGATGAAGATCATCAAAGGTTAGTGCTGCATTTCGCTGTCTTCTGGGTTTTTGTGACATTATATGCTAGCTTGAAAAATGAGTGTCTGATTATTTCTGGCTGGGTACTCTGCTGACATAATCTAATGTTTTGCTTTCGTTGTAAAGCCTTTTTGAAATCGGACAGTTTGGTTAGATTAACGAGAGTCTTGTCTTTAAAATGGTGTAAAATAGTCATATGTTTGAAAAATTGAAGTTTTTGCATTTTTTCAGGTATTTGAATAACGCGCCACGGGATTACACTGGCTGTTGAGTAGGTGGGACGCCTAGCCCATAGAGGTTAACGAGAGTCTTGTCTTTAAAATGCTGTAAAATAGTCATATGTTTGAGAAATTGAAGTAATAGCATTTCTAAGGTATTTGAATAACGTGCCACAGGATTCCACTGGCTGTTACGTAGGTGGGACGATTTCGTCCCGCCGGCCCTAGAGAGGTTAAAAATGGCCCTAAAGATTGATGCTAAACAACGTTTGACATGTTTGAACGAACGTAAATAGATTTTTTTTTAAACTTTTCGTCGTGACTTTTCCCCCCCCGCCCTACTTTTGAGGAGCCTACCGAAGCGGTAACAACATGGAACAACTTGGAGTTATTTGGACATAAATTATGAACTTTGTCGAAAGAAACCACATTTGTTGTGGACCTGGGATCCCTGGAAGTGCCTTCTGATGAAGATAATCAAAGGTAAGCGATTATTTACAATAGTATTATTGATATTAGATGGTTACAAGATGGTGCTAACCTGTATAGCCTAGCCTATTGTTCTTAGCTTAGCACCCCGTTTATTGCAAAGTGTGATTTCCCAGTAAAGTTATTTTGAAATCTGGCAATGCGGTAGCATTTACGCAACGTTAATCCATAATTCTTTGAATGACAATATTATAATTTACCAATGTTTTCGAATAGTAATTTTGTGAATTGTAACACTGATTCACCGGAAGCATTTGAGGGAGAAAAAAATTCTGAATTTCACCGCTACTGTAAAATGCTGTTTTTGGATATAAATATGAACTTGATGGAACAAAAAATGCATGTATTGTATAACATAATGTCCTAGGAGTGTCATCTGATGAAGATTATCAAAGGTTAGTGCATAATTTTAGCTGGTTATCTGCTTTTGGTGACGCCTGTCTTTGAATTGACAAAACATTACACACAGCTATTTTCAATGTACTCTCCTAACATAACCTAACTTTATGCTTTCGCCGTAAAGCCTCTTTGAAATCGGACAATGTGGTTGGATTTACGAGATGTTTATCTTTCAAATGGTGAAAAATAGTTGATTGTTTGAGAAATTGAAATTATTAGATTCTTGCCGTTTTGAATTTCCCGCCGTGGTCTCTTGACAATAAATCCCAATACCGGGATCAGGTCCTCAACAGGTTTTAAGAACTGTGTTACAGGGAGGAAGGAAGTTGTTTTTCAGCGCTGGAAGAAAGTCACAGCAAAAGTCAAAAGAACACCATCACCAAGATAAAGAAGAACCATCACTAAGATAAAGAAGAACCATCACTAAGATAAAGAAGAACCATCACTAAGATGAAGAAGAACCATCACCAAGATAAAGAAGAACCATCACTAAGATGAAGAAGAACCATCACTAAGATAAAGAAGAACCATCACTAAGATAAAGAAGAACCATCACTAAGATAAAGAAGAACCATCACTAAGATAAAGAAGAACCATCACTAAGATAAAGAAGAACCATCACTAAGATAAAGAAGAACCATCACCAAGATAAAGAAGAACCATCACTAAGATGAAGAAGAACCATCACTAAGATAAAGAAGAACCATCACTAAGATGAAGAAGAACCATCACTAAGATAAAGAAGAACCATCACTAAGATAAAGAAGAACCATCACTAAGATAAAGAAGAACCATCACTAAGATGAAGAAGAACCATCACTAAGATAAAGAAGAACCATCACTAAGATAAAGAAGAACCATCACTAAGATGAAGAAGAACCATCACTAAGATAAAGAAGAACCATCACTAAGATGAAGAAGAACCATCACTAAGATAAAGAAGAACCATCACTAAGATAAAGAAGAACCATCACTAAGATAAAGAAGAACCATCACTAAGATAAAGAAAAACCATCACTAAGATAAAGAACCATCACTAAGATAAAGAAGAACCATCACTAAGATAAAGAAGAAGCATCACTAAGATAAAGAAAAACCATCACTAAGATAAAGAACCATCACTAAGATAAAGAAGAACCATCACTAAGATGAAGAAGAACCATCACCAAGATAAAGAGGAACCATCACTAAGATAAAGAAGAACCATCACTAAGATAAAGAACCATCACCAACATAAAGAACTATCACTAAGATAAAGAAGAACCATCACTAAGATAAAGAAGAACCATCACTAAGATGAAGAAGAACCATCACTAAGATAAAGAAGAACCATCACTAAGATAAAGAAGAACCATCACTAAGATAAAGAAGAACCATCACTAAGATAAAGAAGAACCATCACTAAGATAAAGAAGAACCATCACTAAGATGAAGAAGAACCATCACTAAGATAAAGAAGAACCATCACTAAGATAAAGAAGAACCATCACTAAGATGAAGAAGAACCATCACTAAGATAAAGAAGAACCATCACTAAGATGAAGAAGAACCATCACTAAGATAAAGAAGAACCATCACTAAGATAAAGAAGAACCATCACTAAGATGAAGAAGAACCATCACTAAGATAAAGAAGAACCATCACTAAGATGAAGAAGAACCATCACTAAGATAAAGGAAGAACCATCACTAAGATAAAGAAGAACCATCACTAAGATAAAGAAGAACCATCAACAAGATAAAGCACTAAGATAAAGAAGAACCATCACTAAGATAAAGAAGAACCATCACTAAGATGAAGAAGAACCATCACTAAGATAAAGAAGAACCATCACTAAGATAAAGAAGAACCATCACTAAGATAAAGAAGAACCATCACTAAGATAAAGAAGAACCATCACCAAGATAAAGAAGAACCATCACTAAGATAAAGAAGAACCATCACTAAGATGAAGAAGAACCATCACTAAGATAAAGAAGAACCATCACTAAGATAAAGAAGAACCATCAACCAAGATGAATTCTAAACATATCAATTGTCCTGTCCAGTCTCCAGTCTCGAAGTGCCCCGGGCAATCTGAACTGGAGCAGGAAGCGAAAAAGGACAGGGAGAGGAGGGGTTTAGTTGTGGAATGGGTTGTATTAGAAACACCGAGAAGAGGAGTAGTTACCGGATTATTTTGCGCATTAAGCAACAGTAAGGCCGTGTTCTAAACGGAACCCTATTCCATACTAAGTGCACTTGCTTTTTTTTTTTACCAGAGTCTATGGGCCCTGGTCGAAAGAAGTGCACTACACAGAGAATAGAGTGCTATTTGGGACACATTCAATGTCTCATTGACTTGCCTTCCTTCTTTGAAAGTGTGTTTCCCCTCAAGGGATGAGGCTCTGCCTGGGTAACAATCAACTGTAAAGTAAGGCCCCTACTCCAATCATCCCATGTCATCGTTTAGCCCTCAGAAGGACAGGATGTGAAGCTACAGCCATTTGAACAGGCTCCCATTTTGATTTAACTTCAGCTGGCTAATCATAATGACCTTCTCTCTCTCTCTCTCTCTCTCCTCTCTCTCTCTCCTCCTCTCTCTCTCTCTCTCTCTCTCTTCTCAAACCCTTATTTTTCTCTCTCTCCCTCTGTCTCCATCTTCCTCCATCCATCTGTGTGTGTGTGTGTTATTGTGCATCACAGGAGGTTGGTGGTACTTTTGGTTTTGGAGGATGGACTCGTGGTAATGGCTGGAGCGGAATCGAAGACATAAAACACGTTGATTTCCGTTGACTCCGTTCCATCCATTACTATGAGCCGTCCTCCAATCAGCAGTCTCCATTGGAGTGCATGTGTGCTGAGCAGTGTAGTGACAATTACATGTACAATATTATAAAGTGGGTGGGTCGAGCCCTGAATGCTGATTGGCTGACAGCCGTGGTATATCAGACCGTATACCACGGGTATGACAAAACATT
>NC_138314.1:44565000-44637500 GCF_965601325.2 Salmo salar
CTGGAGGAACTAGTACTGTCTGGAGGAACTAGTACTGTCTGGAGAGACTAGTACTGTCTGGAGGAACTAGTACTGCCTATTGGAACTAGTACTGTTTGTAGGAACTAGTACTGTCTGGAGGAACTAGTACTGTCTCTTGGAACTAGTACTGTCTGGAGGAACTAGTACTGTCTGGAGGAACTAGTACTGTCTATTGGAACTAGTACTGTCTGGAGGAACTAGTACTGTCTAGAGGAACTAGTACTGTCTAGAGGAACTAGTACTGTCTGGAGGAACTAGTACTGTCTGGAGGATCTAGTACTGTCTGGAGGCACTAGTACTGTCTAGAGGAACTAGTTCTGTCTGGAGGAACTAGTACTGGTCTGGAGGAACTAGTACTGTCTAGAGGAACTAGTACTGGTCTGGAGGAACTAGTACTGTCTGGAGGAACTAGTGCTGTCTGGAGGAACTAGTACTGTCTATTGGATCTAGTACTGTCTAGAGGAACTAGTACTGTCTGGATGAACTAGTACTGTCTAGAGGAACTAGTACTCTCTGGAGGAACTAGTACTGTCTTGAGGAACTAGTACTGTCTGGAGGAACTAGTACTGTCTGGAGGATCTAGTACTGTCTGGAGGCACTAGTACTGTCTAGAGGAACTAGTACTGTCTGGAGGAACTAGTACTGGTCTGGAGGAACTAGTACTGTCTAGAGGAACTAGTACTGTCTGGAGAAACTAGTACTGTCTGGAGGAACTAGTACTGTCTAGAGGAACTAGTACTGGTCTGGAGGAACTAGTACTGTCTGGATGAACTAGTGCTGTCTGGAGGAACTAGTACTGTCTATTGGAACTAGTACTGTCTAGAGGAACTAGTACTGTCTGGAGGAACTAGTACTGTCTTGAGGAACTAGTACTGTCTGGAGGAACTAGTACTGTCTAGAGGAACTAGTACTGTCTAGAGGAACTTGTACTGTCTAGAGGAACTAGTACTGTCTAGAGGAACTAGTACTGTCTGGAGGAACTAGTACTGTCTAGAGGAACTAGTACTGTCTCGAGGAACTAGTACTGTTGTAGTTACTGTCTGGAGGAACTAGTACTGTCTGGAAGAACTAGTACTGTCTGGAGGAACTAGTACTGTCTGTAGGAACTAGTTCTGTCTGGAGGAACTAGTACTGTCTGGAGGGACTAGTACTGCCTAGAGGCACTAGTACTGTCTGGAGGCACTAGTACTGTCTCGAGGAACTAGTACTGTCTGGAGGAACTAGTACTGGTCTGGAGGAACTAGTACTGTCTGGAGGATCTAGTACTGTCTGGAGGCACTAGTACTGTCTGGAGGAACTAGTACTGTCTGGAGGAACTAGTACTGTCTGGAGGAACTAGTACTGTCTCGAGGAACTAGTACTGTCTGGAGGAACTAGTACTGCCTATTGGAACTATTACTGTCCGGAGGAACTAGTACTGTCTCGAGGAACTAGTACTGTCTATTTAAACTAGTACTGTCCAGAGGAACTAGTACTGTCTATTGGAACTAGTACTGTCTAGAGGAACTAGTACTGTCTGGAGGAACTAGTACTGGCCTGGAGGAACTAGTACTGTCTAGAGGAACTAGTACTGTCTGGAGGAACTAGTTCTGTCTGGTGGAACT
This sequence comes from Salmo salar, assembly GCF_965601325.2. Lineage (NCBI taxonomy): Eukaryota > Metazoa > Chordata > Actinopteri > Salmoniformes > Salmonidae > Salmo > Salmo salar. The sequence continues at coordinate 44,566,626 of NC_138314.1, forward strand.
AGTACTGTCTGGAGGAACTAGTACTGCCTATTGGAACTAGTACTGTCTGGAGGAACTAGTACTGTCTCGAGGAACTAGTACTGTCTATTGGAACTAGTACTGTCTAGAGGAACTAGTACTGTCTATTGGAACTAGTGCTGTCTGGAGGAACTAGTACTGGCTATTGGAACTAGTACTGTCTAGAGGAACTACTACTGTCTGGAGGAACTAGTACTGTCTAGAGGAACTAGTACTGTCTGGAGGAAGTAGTACTGTTCTGGAGGAACTAGCACTGTCTGGAGGAACTAGTACTGTCTAGAGGAACTAGTACTGGTCTGGAGGAACTAGTACTGTCTAGAGGAACTAGTACTGTCTGGAGGAACTTGTACTGTTCTAGTTACTTTCTGTGGCTGAATGGAAGCAAGTCCCCGCAGCAATGTTCCAATATCTAGTGGAAAGCCTTCCCAGAAGAGTGGAGGCTGTTATTACAGCAAAGGGGGGGACCAACTCCATATTAATGCCCATGATTTTCGAATGAGATGTTCAGGTGTCCACATACTTTTGATCATGTGGTATATTTCAAAAGTTCAAAGTCTTTGTTGAATGCAATGTGCAATTCAATCATCATGCCATGGAAAAGCTTTCCTTGAAAATCCGACATTTGCTCTAGACAGACTATTTGGTCCTTGAAAGGTCATTGAATATTTAAAAGTTCTACTACTCCAAAATAATTAAATCCGTAATTTCATTTCTGATGAGTTTTTTTATGAGGGAGGTAGGCGCTTTCATTTATTTCCTGACATTTCAATTGATCAATTGTTGCGCTAGTCTGTTGCTTTCTTTGTGGTAAAACCACATGTGATTATTATGACCAAGACAACAATCAAACGTTGGCTTCAACTCGTTTTGTTCCATACAAAATGTTCAGTTACAAAGGGAACCCCGTTTTTGCTTTCCTTTTTCGTGATACAAGAAGCCCCTCAATAACTCTTCAACATCTCAATATATATATATTTTTTTTTGTACTTTCACCCCTTTTCTCCCCAATTTCATGGTATCCAATTGGTAGTTACAGTCTTGTCCCATCGCTGCAACTCCCCTACGGAGTCAGGAGAGGTGAAGTTCGAGAGCCAACATGACCCTGTCCAGCCTCACTGTTTCTTGACATACCGCTAGCTTAACCCGGAAGCCAGCCGCACCAATGTGTCAGACAGAAACACCGTACAACTGGCGACCGAAGTCAGCTTGTAGGCACCAGGCCCACCAACAGGAGTCACTAGAGTGCGATGGGACAAAGACATCCCTGCCGGCCAAACCCTCCCCTAATGACGCTGGGGCAATTGTGCGCCGCCTCATGGGTCTCCCAGGTCAGGGCCAGCTGTGACACAGCCTGGAATCGAACCCGGGTCTGTAGTGATGCCTAAAGCACTGCGATGCAGTGCCTGAGACCTCTGCACCAATCGGGAGGCCTTCATTATTCAGACATATTTTAGAATATAAAAATAATATCAATGTCAATATGGATATTTTTGTAAGTATAAATCAAGTTACTTGGGGGGGGTAGAATTATTTGTGTCAGAAGGGCGTGGTTTGGCATCAAACCCAAGCCATCACTGTAGGCCTATATACGAGCCTTGAAGGCAGCAGTCCTTCCCTAACGCCGTTCCCTGTGGCTCAGTTGGTAGAGCATGGTGTTTGCAATGCCAGCATGGTGTGTGCAATGCCAGGGTTGTGGGTTTGATTCCCACGGGGGGTCACTACTAAAAAAATGTATGAAATGTATGCATTCACTACTGTCAGTCACTCTGGATAAGAGCGTCTGCTAAGTGACTAAAATGGCTAACTGCTAGACCACCCCAGGCCATGATGGAAGTCAATACTGACAGTTCCTTTGTAACCTTAGTATACATTTCACACTTGTATGCCATAGCCTAGTGGAGATCAATATCTCTATTGTGTTATTAAGCTATATTAAAACGACGGTTGTTGAGGCTTTATTTCAGATACTGGTACATGTTGTATATTAGAGTGTTGCAATAATATGGCCTAGCGTTTGAGCGAGCGAGAGATAATATTATTTTGATAGCAGGCTTGATCCCGATGACTTGACTGCCCCCCGCTTGGAGAGAAGGAAAACTGCACATTTTCAAGGAATCACAAGGCTCATTTGAATTTCCAGGAAAATTCTCCCTGACAATAGTGTGATCAAGTTAAGATCTGACATCTGTAATGACATGACACATTGACTTTGAAAAAAAACTAAACATTTTGTAGTACTGTCTGGAGGACAGTAACTGAGAGGTTGCAGGATCGAATCCCTCGAGCTGACAAGGTTAAAAATCTGTGGTTCTGCCCCTGAACAGGGGCAGAACGACAGATTTTTACCTTGTCAGCTCGGGATTCGATCCTAGGCCGTTATTGAAAATAAGAAGTTGTTCTTAGCTGACTTGCCTAGTTAAATAAAGGTTTAAACATTTTGGTTATTGAACTACATTAAATGAAGTGGATTTACACCCAGTAATGTGATTACGGTAACGAAATTGAATCATGGGTCCCTGATCTGTACTACACAGAAATGAATAATTATGGATGTAAAAATGTTTTTGTCTTCATGGTGATGTATCCTAAATAGATACACAACGGTACAAATATGCAATATCCTCCTTCACATAATTGGGTATTACTCTACACGTTGGTTATTAATTTAATTAGCTCTGCCCCCAAACAAGACCATATTTGGTTGGTTCGGACCGGACCAAATCTGAACAAATGATAGATGTCTATGTTTCACAATACTGTACTGTGGAGTATAGTTTAGTTCAGTACAGTTGAGTTCAAAACAGTAGAGTTCAGTACAGTACAGTTGAGTTCAGTACAGTACAGTTGAGTTCAGTTCAGTAGAGTTCAGTTCAGTAGAGTTGAGAACAGTAGAGTTCAGAACAGTAGAGTTCAGAACAGTTGAATTCAGTACAGTACAGTAGAGTTCAGTAAAGTAGAGTTCAGAACAGTAGAGTTTAGTACAGTACAGTTCAGTACAGTACAGTAGAGTTCAGTTCAGTACAGTAGAGTTCAGCACAGTTGAGTTCAGTACAGAACAGTAGAGTTCAGTTCAGTACAGTTGAGTTCAGTACAGTACAGTTGTGTTCAGCACAGTAGAGTTCAGTTCAGTACAGTAGAGTTCAGTTCAGTACAGTAGAGTTCAGTACAGTAGAGTTCAATTCAGTTCAGTTCAGTACAGTACAGTAGAGTTCAGTACAGTTGTGTTCAGTACAGTACAGTACAGTATAGTTCAGTACTGTACAGTTGTGTTCAGTACAGTACAGTAGAGTTCAGTACTGTACATTATAGTACTGAACTCTACTGTGTACTGTACTGTACTGTACTGTTCTCTACTGTACTGAACTCTACTGTGTACTGTACTGTACTGTTCTCTACTGTACTGAACTGAACTGAACTCAACTGAACTAAAATTCAGTAACGTACAGTAAAGTTCAGGACTGTACATTATAGTACTGCACTCTACTGTTCTCTACTGTACTGTGCTGTCCAAACTTCTAAACCCAACTGTTCTTTATGACTACTATGATTTGTAGCCAATTTAAGTGAAACAGAAATTCGGTTACTGATTTTTCTGAAATTCCGTTAACAATTTTGGAATTACGAGTTTTAATCACTTCATAATTGCCAAACAGAATTGATATCAGAAAAATCACTAGAACTAATTGTTATCTCTACCATTACATGTTACTTCTGTGAACTTCATTATCCTCCCTCCTCACAAAGACAAATGTGAAAATATCTGAAAGTTATGTGGGGGTTTTTTGGTAACAGAATGTCAAGGGACAAGGTCTCTTATAAACTTACAGAAAGGCAGACAAATTTCTCTAAAACCAAATGTAAGTGTTGATATTAGTAGTCAGGGGTCTTTACGTCAACATGATTCTGTTTTTATGTAGTTTTGATATTGGACCTTTTTCGACGTTTTCCTGGTAGATGTTTTCTGAGACTCCTTTTTTTCATCTGTTTGACCAGAAATTTGTAACTGAGAGGTTGCAGGATCGAATCCCTCGAGCTGACAAGGTTAAAAATCTGTGGTTCTGCCCCTGAACAGGGGCAGAACGACAGATTTTTACCTTGTCAGCTCGGGATTCGATCCTAGGCCGTTATTGAAAATAAGAAGTTGTTCTTAGCTGACTTGCCTAGTTAAATAAAGGTTAAAACATTTTTTTTTTTAAATAACATTTGCCTTTTCCTAGTGCTAAATGATTAGTGTTTTTTAATTAAGGTCAGTTCGGTTTCCATATTGTTTTTGATGCATGAGGAGGGAGGATAATGAAAGTTCACAGAAGTAACAAGTAAACGTAGTGGTGTGGTTTTTATATAAGCCCTTGGCCTTCCAACCATATCTATTTATTTTGTATTTTTTATCTGTATTGTTTTTTATCACTTCTTTTATTTGATGCAAATAAATTAAACCTAAATCGAAGAACACAGAATATAAAAGTCCCATGATGGTAGTTATTGTCCATTACTGCTCATCACTTATTAACCATCACTTATTCACTTTACTTTAATAAAATATTTCAGTTGTTGTATATATACTGCTCAAAAAAATAAAGGGAACACTTAAACAACACAATGTAACTCCAAGTCAATCACACTTCTGTGAAATCAAACTGTCCACTTAGGAAGCAACACTGATTGACAATAAATTTCACATGCTGTTGTGCAAATGGAATAGACAACAGGTGGAAATTATAGGCAATAAGCAAGACACCCCCAATAAAGGAGTGGTTCTGCAGGTGGAGACCACAGACCACTTCTCAGTTCCTATGCTTCCTGGCTGATGTTTTGGTCACTTTTGAATGCTGGCGGTGCTTTCACTCTAGTGGTAGCATGAGACGGAGTCTACAACCCACACAAGTGGCTCAGGTAGTGCAGCTCATCCAGGATGGCACATCAATGCGAGCTGTGGCAAGAAGGTTTGCTGTGTCTGTCAGCGTAGTGTCCAGAGCATGGAGGCGCTACCAGGAGACAGGCCAGTACATCAGGAGACGTGGAGGAGGCCGTAGGAGGGCAACAACCTAGCAGCAGGACCGCTACCTCCGCCTTTGTGCAAGGAGCACTGCCAGAGCCCTGCAAAATGACCTCCAGCAGGCCACAAATGTGCATGTGTCTGCTCAAACGGTCAGAAACAGACTCCATAAGGGTGGTATGAAGGCCCGACGTCCACAGGTGGGGGTTGTGCTTACAGCCCAACACCGTGCAGGACGTTTGGCATTTGCCAGAGAACACCAAGAGTGGCAAATTCGCCACTGGCGCCCTGTGCTCTTCACAGATGAAAGCAGGTTCACACTGAGCACGTGACAGACGTGACAGAGTCTGGAGAATGTTCTGCTGCCTGCAACATCCTCCAGCATTACCGGTTTGGCGGTGGGTCAGTCATGGTGTGGGGTGGCATTTCTTTGGGGGGCCGCACAGCCCTCCATGTGCTCGCTAGAGGTAGCCTGACTGCCATTAGGTACCGAGATGAGATCCTCAGACCCCTTGTGAGACCATATGCTGGTGCGGTTGGCCCTGGGTTCCTCCCAATGCAAGACAATGCTAGACCTCATGTGGCTGGAGTGTGTCAGCAGTTCCTGCAAGAGGAAGGCATTGATGCTATGGACTGGCCCGCCCGTTCCCCAGACCGGAATCCAATTGAGCACATCTGGGACATCATGTCTCGCTCCATCCACCAACGCCACGTTGCACCACAGACTGTCCAGGAGCATGCCCAGGCGTTGTAGGGAGGTCATACAGGCACGTGGAGGCCACACACACTACTGAGCCTCATTTTGACTTGTTTTAAGGACATTACATCAAAGTTGGATCAGTCTGTAGTGTGGTTTTCCACTTTAATTTTGAGTGTGACTCCAAATCCAGTCCTCCATGGGTTGATAAATTGGATTTCCATTGATTATTTTTGTGTGATTTTGTTGTCAGCACATTCAACTATGTAAAGAAAAAAGTATTTAATAAGATTATTTCTTTCATTCAGATCTAGGATGTGTTGTTTAAGCGTTCCCTTTATTTTTTGGAGAAGTGTATATTACATCTTGTTTTATTGAGTTACTATTATTTAATTCCAAGTCATCATCTCATCTCTACAGAGCTGCTGCCTGACAAAATCACTATTTTACATAGTAAGACATGCTTGTATGGCACGGTGAATACCAACTAACAATCATTTAGCTCCTGGAAATTCAGGTAGAGGTACCTCATGAAGAAACAGCTTTCTATCCCTTGCCATCTCTCCGTCTCTAGTGTCCGCTCCACACAGACCGGACAAGTACATGGGTGCGCAATGGATTATGGTCATTGTAGTTAATTACCACGTTTTCTGTGCTAAACTATGTTGAATTTTAGCCTGTTAGAAAATACCACTCAGTACAACATCGCACAGTTCGGGCTTGATCTGATTTATCTTGAGAGAAACGACACATCGAGCTCACAGAAGAAGAAAAAAACGGACAAAATGGAATTTAAATAATTGAACTGAGGTTGGTGAATTAGTTGTTTAAAACCCCCCAAAATAACCTACATTTCAATATTTATTCCTAGTTTGTAGGATTATAATCTTTTTTAAACCTAATTTGACTTGCTCCTATGAACTTTGCATGTTGGTGCTCATGGGACCATACATAATCAGTCATCACCACAACACTGATGTAAGGACACATTGGGTTTAATTAATTGTGGCATTCCAACTTTGACTAATTATTCAAATCTGTCTAACAGTTGAATAAGTAGGCTTCCACACTCACAAAGAGTTAAGACGCTTTGTTCTGAAGCCGTACTTTGGCCTGTCTCTTTGACTTCTGCTCCAACGGCAGCGGTGGGAGAAAAATGTAAAACGACTGTTGCATATTCGTTGACATTCTATCCGTTGTGACTAACCGACGTTTTCCAGAAACCGACGTTTCCTTTACGTTAAACCGTTCCCTATACACACGCTCTCTCCTCTCTGACAACTCTCTGTAATAGGAGAGAAGTTACCCCAAAAAAAATAAAAAGGTACTTCTTCTTCATGACGACTTCATCGCCTGCAGCTTTTTAAAGTTGATTAATCCTGACTTCTTCTCTAATCCAATGAAACAGTGGAGCGGAGGGCCTGTCTGTGCAGAACATGTTTCTACAGGGAAAAAAAAGACCCGGGATCTTTCATTCCTTAATCGCTTAAGTGAGCTGTCACTGATAGGGAGGAGGAGGAGGAGGAGGAGGAGGAAGCACGCACGCACGCACAGACACACACACACACACACACCAGACGCACACAGACGCACACACACACACACACACACACACACACACACACACACACACACACACACACACACACACACACACACACACACACACACACACACACACACGCACACGCACACCCTTCATACAGGCCTTAATCTGTGGAATGACTCAACCATGACCCACTAGGAGAAAATCAGGACACGGTAATCACAGAGAGCAGTGTAGTTTCATCATATAACCACTCATCCACAAATCTCTGTTTCCTTAATTCTGGAAAAGAAATTGAGAAGATAAGCACCGTATAATTTCCAGATTTTTATGTGGTGCTTATATTTTACGTTTCGTTTGAGGTTGAGGCCTATAACTGGATCCAGAGCCCTATATCTATATACGACTGTACACTGAGTACACTAAACATTAGGAACACCTTCCCGAATATTGAGTTACAGGACCTGGACTCTACAAGGTGTCGAAAGCGTTCCACAGGGATGATGGCCCGTGCCGACTCCAATGCTTCCCGCAGTTGTGTCAAGTTGGCTGGATGTCCTTTGGGTGGTGGATCATTCTTGATACACACAGAAAACTGTTGAGGGTGAAAAACCCAGCAGCGTTGCAGTTCTTGATACTAAACCAGTGCACCTGGCACCTACTACCATACCGTTTTCAAAGGCACTTAAATCTTTTGTCTTGTCAATATACCCTTTGAATGGCGTACATAGACAATCCATGTCTCAGTTGTCTCAAGGCTTAAAAATCCTTCTTTAACCTGTCTCTTCCACTTCATCTACACTGATTGAAGTGGATTTAACAAATTACATCAATAAGGGGGGTGGGATCAAAGCTTTCACCTGGATTCACCTGGTCAGTCTATGTCATGGAAAGAGCAGGTCTCCTTAATGTTTTGTACACTCAGTGTATAAGAATCTACACAAACAATGGCATTGGACGTAGTCGTCGCCCCCCCCCCCCCAAACACACACACACAAACACACACACACACACACACAACACACACACACACACACACACAAACACACACACACACTTCCTGCGTGCCGTTTGACTTGAGGCACATGGCCTCGAGACCTGATTGATAGATACTGTTCATATCTGGACAACACACTCCATTTCAACTACAGGGATGTCACTGGTGACAAACAGCTTTTCTCAGAGCTAAAACAAAACAAAACAAGCTAAAACAACCGCTTATTACCGGTAACGATGAAGTATAGACGTAATTAGTGGACGATGAATCCCTGTTATTGTGACTAATATTTGTCTTAGGTTTCTCTTTTCTTGAGTGCGGCTTGATTTGTCTGACGCCTCTCTCCAATTATCGATAATGAGTATTTTTGTTTTGTTTCATCTGATGAGACAATGTGTTAACAGTGTCCTTGAGAGGAAATATTGTTGAGAATGAACGCTGCTTTAATTAAAGAAATCCCGCAACTATTCCTATAAGAAATGTTAAATACAGTCTAATGACCAATTTATGCCTTGAGTAGGTATATCCCCTCTTGGATATTCCCACACAGCCCTAATACATGTTGGCTAATACTGGATTTTGTTTTTATTACTGCACTTTACCGTATCCTGTGAGTCACTTCAGAGAGTTGAGTTTCAGCCTCAAGTCACTTCAGATACGTCAGCAGAGACAGTCATGGCTAGTCATTAATAACCGAGACATCCCCCCATATCCTCTATGTGAATAGACTGATTAGGCTATGCTACGTTTAATTTTTTTTTTTTTAAATGCTGTGAGACACAGACATTGTTGTTATTATTTGGTCTACTTCCTTCTTTGATAATCTGTTGTCGTCAATAGTACGTTTTCTTCCTTTTCCCGTTTTACCTGTTGGTATTTTGTGTTGCAGTAATCGCTCATGGGGGTTTCGTCATGGCCTCTCTTTCGCTGATGACTTTTTAACACCTCAGTGGTTTTTAACAATTATTTTTGTTTTGTTTTAACTGTCACCTTCAATTAAGAATATAACTTGTAAGTTCGTGACAAATCGCCGGAATAAAACTTTTTTGATTTTTCTTCTTCTCTCGAGCCAATGGGTTTTCATTCTAATACATCACTGTAATCAAAGATCATTTAAATGTGACAATACATCCTTGTCACTGAATCCCAAATGGCACCCTATTCCCTACATAGTGCACCAGAACCCTATTGCCCGTGGTCAAAAGTAGTGCACTACGTAGGGAATAGGATGCTGTTCGGTACTCAGACCCTTGTTGTTTTTCGATGCCACACCGTTGAACATGTATTGTGCGATGATGTAGACCATGTATGGAACCCAAGAAGCATGCAGAAGAATTAACATCTACCCCAGTCATGAATTAAAATGTAATTAAACTTTGATTCACCAGATAATTATACTTTTGCATTGCTGTTATCCAAAATAGTCCGATTTGATTGGGTAGGCCCATGTTTATGGTAATTACCCTGGTTGTTGTCATGGTGTTTGTGGCAAAACAAAAGGAGATTTGACTGATTTACATTAAATACTTCATTGAGGACTTAACCGTTGTGCTTTGTGGTGATCTGTTTAAGTAAATACTAGATAGTTTATGTCTTTCCTTTCATTTCAGACTAGTTGTCAGAAATGTAGCGGAGCAGTGCTTTCCACTTGCTAGACTCTTAGCGTCTTGATTGACACTCCACTACCAGTACAGACATCAATTCATTAAATCTAATTTTACTCGTAAACAACAGGTGGAGACTAACAATGAAATGCTTACTTATGAGCCCTTCCCAACAATGGTGAAACGTGGGAAAATCCCAAATGTTTGTGGTTCTGCTTACGGTAATTGGTGTCTCATTCCAAACTACAGTATGTGGGATTGGCCTTAATCAAATAGGAGCAGCAGCTGAGCACGAGCCTGGTTTCAAAATTGTTTGCCAATTTTATGGTCATGGTCATAAAACAGCACAATCAGATCTGGGATCAGGTTAGGCGTGTGGACGGAAGACACACCTGAAGGCATGGAATTCACCTCGCTGTCATGGAAACGCCAAGTAATGACATCTTATAAATGTATACCTGGTACCAGGTACAGATAGGGCTCTAGGTGTGCCCAAGCAGCTGCCATTTTGCCCTCATATGAGAAAAGAGGCCCTTTCAGATTGGTAGCATTTTTTAATTCATATATTTTTTATTTAACTTTCAGTCTCTTTTCTCTACTGTTCTGTAAAGTATTGCTCATCAAACTAGATCATTTCACTGCACTCATCCTGCTGCTGATGATGGACAAGCAGAAGCTACCGGTACGTAGCAGTAGTATGACTAGTGAAACTTTTTCAGTTGTATGTTGTCTCTTGGTCAGGGACAGGGACATGGACATGGACGGTTCAGGGACAGGGCAGGGTCAGGGACAGGGAAGTGTCAGGGACAGGGACGGGTCTTGGACAGGAACGGGTCAGGGACAGGGACAGGGACAGGGAAGTGCCAGGGACAGGGACAGGTCAGGGACAGGGACGGGTCAGGGACAGGGACAGGGACGGTTCAAGGACAGGGATGGGTCAGGGACATTGAAGGGTCAGGGACAGGGATGGTTCAGGCACAGGAATGGTTCAGGGACAGGGCAGGGACAGGGACAGGGCCGGGTCAGGGACAGGGACGGGTCAGGGACAGGGATGGGTCAGGAACAGGGCAGGGACAGGGACGGGTCAGGGACAGTTCAGGGACGGGTCAGGGACAGGGTCGGTTCAGGGACAGGGACGGGTCAGGGACAGGGACGGGTCAGGGACAGGGAGGGGTCAGGGACAGGGAAGTGTCAAGGACAGGGACAGTTCAGGGACAGGGACGGGTCAGGGACAGGGACGGGTCAGGGACAGTTCAGGGACGGGTCAGGGACAGGGACGGGTCAGGAACAGGGATGGGTCAGGGACAGTTCAGGGACAGGTCAGGAACAGGGATGGGTCAGGGACAGGGACAGTTCAGGGACAGGGACGGGTCAGGGACAGGGACGGGTCAGGGACAGTTCAGGGACAGGGATGGGTCAGGGACAGGGACGGGTCAGGGACAGTTCAGGGACGGGTCAGGGACAGGGACGGGTCAGGAACAGGGATGGGTCAGGGACAGTTCAGGGACAGGTCAGGAACAGGGATGGGTCAGGGACAGGGACAGTTCAGGGACAGGGACGGGTCAGGGCAGCAGGGACGGGTCAGGGACAGGGACGGGTCAGGAACAGGGATGGGTCAGGGACAGTTCAGGGACAGGTCAGGGACAGGTCAGGGACAGGGTCGGGTCAGGGACAGGGACAGTTCCCCGTCCTGAGCCTCCGGCGACAGTTCCCCGTCCTGAGCCGGTTCCCCTCTTTCCACTGGGATTCTCTGCCTCTAACCCTTTTACAGGTGCTGTGTCACTGGCTTACTGGTGTTCTTCCATGCCGTCCATGGGAGGGGTGCGTCACTTGAGTGGGTTGAGTCACTGACGTGGTCTTCCTGTCTGGGTTGGCGCCCCCCCTTGGGTTGTGCCATGGCGGAGATCGTTGTGGGCTATACTCGGCCTTGTCTTAGGACGGTAAGTTGGTGGTTGGAGACATCCCTCTAGTGGTGTGGGGGCTGTGCTTTGGCAAAGTGGGTGGGGTTATATCCTGCCTGTTTGGCCCTGTCCGGGGGTATCATCGGATGGGGCCACAGTGTCTTCTGATCCCTCCTGTCTCAGCCTCCAGTATTTATGCTGCAGTAGTTTATGTGTCAGGGGGCTAGGGTCAGTCTGTTACATCTGGAGTATTTCTCTTGTCTTATCCGGTGTCCTGTGTGAATTTAAATATGCTCTCTCTAATTCTCTCTTTCTCTCTTTCTGTCTTTCTCTCGGAGGACCTGAGCCCTAGGACCGTGCCTCAGGACTACCTGGTATGATGACTCCTTGCTGTCCCCAGTCCACCTGGCCGTGCTGCTGCTCCAGCTTCAACTGTTCTGCCTGCGGCTATGGAACCCTGACCTGTTCACCGGACGTGCTTGTTGCACCCTCGACAACTACTATGATTATTATTATTTGACCATGCTGGTCATTTATGAACATTTTAACATCTTGACCATGTTCTGTTATAATATCCACCCTGCACAGCCAGAAGAGGACTGGCCACCCCTCATAGCCTGGTTCCTCTCTAGGTTTCTTCATAGGTTTTTGGCCTTTCTAGGGAGTTTTTCCTAGGGAGTTTTTCCTAGCCACCGTGCTTCTTTCACATGCTTTGCTTGCTGTTTGGGGTTTTAGGCTGGGTTTCTGTACAGCACTTTGAGATATCAGCTGATGTACGAAGGGCTATATAAATAAATTTGATTTGATTTGAGCCTCCGGCGATGTTTTACAGTCCAGAGCTTGCAGAGACGGCCTACAGTCCGGAGCCTGCAGAGACGGCCTACAGTCCGGAGCCTGCAGAGACGGCCTACAGTCCGGAGCCTGCAGAGACGGCTTACAGTCCGGAGCCTGCAGAGACGGCCTACAGTCCGGAGCCTGCAGAGACGGCTTACAGTCCGGAGCCTACAGAGACGGTCTACCGCCCTGAGCCTCCAGCGACGCTCCTCAGCCCGGAGCCTCCAGTGCTCCCCCACAGCCCAGTCTATCCTGTGCCTCCTCCACGGACCAGACCTTCAGTAGGTCTCCCCAGCCTGTTGAGTCCTCTGCCTGCTCCCAGAGCCAGGCCTCCTGCATGTCTCCCCAGCCTGTTGAGTCCTGTGCCTGCTCCCAGAGCCAGGCCTCATGCATGTCTCCCCAGCCTGTTGAGTCCTGTGCCTGCGCCCAGAGCCAGGCCACCTGCATGTCTCCCCAGCCTGGTGAATCCTGTGCCTGCTCCCAGAGCCAGGTCTCCTGCATGTCTCCCCAGCCTGGTAAATCCTGTGCCTGCGCCCAGAGCCAGGACTACTGCAAGTCCTGCCTGTCCGGCGCAGCCAGAGCCGCCCGCCTGCCCGGCAAAGCCAGAGCCGCCCACCTGTCCGGTGCAGCCAGAGCCGCCCGCCTGTCCGGCGCAGCCAGAGTCGCCCTCCAGTCCGGGGCCCGCGGCGAGGGACCCCGCTCTAGAGGCGCACCAAAGTGGGGTGAGCCAGTGGTAGAGCGGGGTCTGCGTCCTGCTCCAGAGCCGCCACCGCGGAGAAATGCCCACCCAGACCCTCCCCTATAGGTTCAGGTTTTGCGGCCGAAGTCCGCACCTTTGGGAGGGGGGGGTACTGTCACGCCCTGACCTGAGAGAGCCTTTTTATGTCTCTATTTAGGTTTGGTCAGGGTGTGATTTGGGTGGGCATTCTATGTCCTTTTTTCAATGTTTTTGCATTTCTTTGTTTTGGCCTGGTATGGCTCTCAATCAGGGACAGCTGTACATCGTTGTCGCTGATTGGGAGTCATACTTAGGCAGCCTGTTTTCCTTTGGGGTTTTGTGGGTAGTTGTTTTCTGTCTTGTGGGTTCACCTGGCAGAACTGTTGGCATTCGTTTTCTTGTTTGTTTTAAAGTGTTTCATTAAATATAATGATGACCACTTACCACGCTGCATCTTGGTCCCCTCTTCCAGACGATCGTTACAGTCCAGGTGTGCTTAACGATGGGGAGCAGGTGTGCTTAACGATGGGGAGCAGGTGTGCTTAACGATGGGGAGCAGGTGTGCTTAACGATGGAGAGCAGGAGTGCGCAATGTGGGTTGCCAGGACCGGTGGTTGGTTGACCAGCGGTGTCAAACGCCGGAGGGAAGGAGCAGGATTAGGCGTGACAACGTTTTTGCAGAGTAGGTCTAGTCGCGCAATTTTACATCTAACTAAGATGTTTGGTACAGTATTTCTCAAGTTAAAAAATGTGCATGAAAACTCGTCATCTGTTGTTGAATGACAACAAGCACTTAATTGAAGAATATCTATTCTTGACCAATCACCGATGAAGGGGCGTAGACTTTGGATACTGAACTTTGGCTTGCCTCAAGATAAATTGTAATGTACTCGAACGGCAGGAAAAACCCCTGCTGAACGCTGAACACCAAAATCAACAAAAACTTCAGAAAATGTTGTCAGAATATAATCGCAAACTGTTTTGACTGGGAAGCATACGGTAGCTTTATCCACAGTTATTGCGAGGAAACTTATGGCCAGTCGAACTGAATAGAAATTAAGCGGGTTGGCACGGTTGAGAGCCTGAATGTTTTAACCTCTGTGTTGAGAACAAGTCATACTTTTACTGTAATTTCCTGGTTTCAAAGAGCATTAAAAACTACAGTAACCGTTAACTTATAATTACTTACATTTGCTTACATCCTAGTATTTTTGTCAGCCATCTTTGCTTTAACAACTCTCCATCCTTAGGTTACAGAGGGGAGAGGCTATACGGACACGCCCAGTGCCCAAATTGATGACATATGACGTGCAGCGAGAATCGATTGAAGAGGAACGAATTCCCTTCAGTCAGTCAGCCTGATGAGCCCTTCCCAGCTAGCTAGTTTATACTTGTGCCTAGAAACTACAGAGAGAATTTGAAACTTGAGAGAATGTTTCAAATCATTCCAGTTTTTTTTTTTTATCGGAGCAAATAGTTGGACATTTTCTGTGAAAATCAATACAATAAATGTGCTTTTAACCGTCTCCTTGGCTACGCTATCTAGTTAGTTCCCTCTCCTTACTGCAGGACAGCAGTCGGCAGAGCGGGAGCCCTGTGTTGTTGTGTTGCCGACTCTCCCCACTGAGCAGTAGACCGTGTCACATGACATCCAGAAAGTTACTACCGATATTCAAAAGTTATTTCTTGTGTAGGAGGCTGCTATCCTACTTTAAATAATTTCATGTGTGATGGAACAAATTGGCCACGTTAGCTACCGCCGGCGACGTGACACAGCTGCTCGGTGGGAAGCGACCGCTGCTCGGGGGGGAAGCCACCGCCGCTGGGTGGGAAGCCACCGCCGCTCGGTGGGAAGCACTTACTTACGTTGGCGACCATCTCGATACAACACCGTTGTACTGGTCATTACCACCGGCTTGTCCTTAGGTAGCTAACTGGCATGTCACAGTAACATCCAGATAGTGACCAATGCTACAAGTTCATTCTCCCTTGCCCATTGAAACAAACATCACTTTCTTTTACAAGTTTTACTAGACATGCTGCTGTTGTTGCCGACTAGCCACACTCGACCCTTAGCTGCGCAATATGCGTCATCATAGCCTCTCCCGTCACAGAGGAAAGCAATGAAAAGCGGAGTGGGCAGGAACCGTTGGGTGATGTGAACGTGACTTGGGAGGCGGATAAAAAGTTCAGGATTCCCCAGTTTTATGCAGATCACCATTGGCGAAAGTGGGGCGATGACCAATCCAATCGAGTGGTTCCCAAAACTCCCATGAAGAACTGCAACCCAAGGCTGGAGAGTTGCTTTAGCAAAGATGGCTGACAACAATACTAGGATGGAAACAAATGTAAGTAATTATAACTTCAAAAAGAATCATGCAAAACATTTACAGTTAAGAGGAATATGTTAGTTAATGTAGAGACAAACGATTATGCATACCGACAAACAAAAATCTCTATTTAGCAAGTCTTGATTTTTATTAATCATTTAAAAAAAGTATTATTTACCTGTAAATAAATGTATAAGACAGAGAATGGATTAAACTATTTACTCCATTTAATAACCAGACATTCATACAAACTTGCTATGCTGAATTCTTGAGGCCCAACTGAACGTGCTGCTATATGCTGCCACTCTGGGCAGCCTTCGTGGCATACAGCAAGTTACTGCTGTACAGTCTATATTATATGGGCAGTAGTGTCTGTTCTGTAGTGAAATAATCTGTGCGGGTATAGGATGTCTGTGATGAGTCGCAGTGCCTATAGCCTGATTCTAGGCCAGATGAAGTTTTGGATTGATTTATTAAAAGTTATGATTTTATTTCTGTTAATAAGCATTTGTTGCTTTTCTAAAAGTGCTACCTTATCGGCTAGAACTCTTTCCCACCGTGGACTCGGCTAATTATCAAACTCCTGAGGTCCAACGAGATAGTAACTTTGTATTGGACCTCTGTATTTCACACATATGGTGTTTGCAATGTCTTCCTGCATTTTTTTTTTGGTCCAGTCTTTTCCATTTCCTTCTGCAAAAAAAAAAAACACATTTATTGTAATCTGTCTCAGTCTAAAGGATATATCCTCCAGTTTGATTTGGAATCAGACCAATACATCTGTTCATATGCTGAATTAGTAGGCCTATTGTAGTCACTCCAACATTCCATTAGGACTGTAGAGCCAAATATAAAAAAAAAAACATCCATGAGTGTCTTTCTTAAATAAAATAATTAATAATCGAAACTATTTTAATAATATAACTTATTTTATATTTAATTCAAAATACACATTTTCATCACACATTTTAGGGTGTGGTGACTGGTGACAGTTGTAATGGCTGTGGTGACAGTTGTGGCAGGATATGGTTTATTGTTATGATGTCATTGTATTCATAGAGCATCAGATTTTTTTCAGATTTCGTTGGTGGTCCTCAGTCTCTCCCCCCCCCCCCAAAAAAAACAGCCATTACGAAATAAAGAAAGTTCTTTAATTTAGGCCACATACATGGCCGTCTCTAGCCTTTTGCGGGCCCTAAAGCGAGAATTGGTTGCCCCCACCTCACAAGCAAAACATTTTAGTGCCCCCCCCCCCCCCCTTGACAGCACAGAGAAACATTTACATTTTAAAATGAATTTCCTGCAATTCTACACATTTTGCCGTGGGCTGGAGATACATTTTTGCAATTTTATGACACATTTCCTACAATACTATCCATTTTGCCATTGTGTGGAATCAAATGAAATATTGTTTGTCACATGCTATATAAACAACAGGTGTGGACTAACAGTGAAATGCTGACGGGCCCTTCCCAACAGTGCAGACATAAAGAAAACAGAAACATTTACATTTTTTTTCAGTTTTAAAGCAAATTTCCTGCAATTCGGGAACATTTTGCCGTGATTTACAGTATGCAATGTTCATGATATCTGAGTGACTAACAAAATCATTGGTGGGTCCCCTGGAGATCAGGGCCCTTGGGAACGTGCCCTGCATGCCTGGTCGCTATTCGGCCATAATTACTTGAACCACGCACCACTTTTCCTCCACCGTAGGTACCGTCACTTTGTCAATTGATTATGTTGTTTGTTTACATTCATCTGCTATCGAGAATGTGCTGGTTTGTTTTAGGATAGGCCCTTTGAATATTGTATGATGATTATTATTCTGCTTCTACACTTTTATAAAGCATTAGCTTGTAACAGATGGTTTTCTACCAGCTTGTTTGTTATGTGCAACACTGCTTGTTGAGGTAGGGAGTGGCGGAAGTTTCTAGCAGTATTTCCACCTGTAATTATGAGTTCTGTAAAGGTGTCCTCGTACTAGGTTCGGTTTGGCTCCTATCAGAACTCTAGCAGAACTTTGTTACCTCGCGTTACTCCCTTAAAAATACATTACTAGAAAACTAGAAAAAAAGCAGCAATATTACTGTTTGTCCCTCTTGAGACGCTGTAGCATCAGTATACAGTAACACTTCCTCAAAATAGTCAGAATCAATCTAAGATAAGCCCCCCAAAAAATCTGTCACTAGTTTTTGACGTTTGTAACATGTACGCAGGGAGTCAGGAAGCAGATGCAGAAGGTAAGTTTAATAATAATCAAGAAGATACTCCAAAACAGGAGCAGCGTGCTGAACATAACCAAAACCAATACTGCCTAATGACTGAGGATACTAAGGGCTATATGAAGGGAGAGAAATCAGGGTGATGATGAAGTCCAGGTGTGCTTAACAATGGGGAGCAGGTATGCTTAATGATGGGGAGCAGGTGTGCTTAATGATGGGGAGCAGGTGTGCTTAACGATGGGGAGCAGGTGTGCTTAACGATGGGGAGCAGGTGTGCTTAACGATGGGGAGCAGGTGTGCTTAACGATGGGGAGCAGGTGTGCTTAACGATGGGGAGCAGGTGTGCTTAACGATGGGGAGCAGATGTGCTTAACGATGGGGAGCAGGTGTGCTTAACGATGGGGAGCAGGTGTGCTTAACGATGGGGAGCAGGTGTGCTTAACGATGGGGAGCAGGTGTGCTTAACGATGGGGAGCAGGTGTGCTTAACGATGGGGAGCAGGTGTGCTTAACGATGGGGAGCAGGTGTGCGCAATGTGGGTTGCCAGGACCGGTGGTTGGTTGACCAGCGATGTCAAACGCCAGAGGGAAGCAGCAGGATTAGGCGTGACAACGTTTTTGTAGACTAGGTCTAGTCGCGCAATTTTACATCTAACTAAGATGTTTGGTACAGTATTTCTCAAGTAAAAAAATGTGCATGAAAACTAGTCGTCTGTTGTTGAATGACAACAAACACTTAATTGAAGAATATCTATTCTTGACCAATCACCGATGAAGGGGCGTAGACTTTGGATACTGAACTTTGGCTTGCCTCAAGATAAAATGTAATGTACTCGAACGGCAGGAAAAACCCCTGCTGAACGCTGAACACCAAAATCAACAAAAACTTCAGAAAATGTTGTCAGAATATAATCGCAAACTGTTTTGACTGGGAAGCATACTGTCACGTCCTGACCAGTAAAAGGGGTTATTTGTTATTGTAGTTTGGTCAGGGCGTGGCAAGGGGTGTTTGTTTTGTGTGTTTCGGGTTTTTGGGGTTTTGTTCTATGTTATCTATTTCTATGTGGTTATCTAGTTTTCTATTTCTATGTTGGGTTTTGGCAACGACCTCCAATTAGAGGCAGCTGGTTGTCGTTGACTCTAATTGGAGGCCATATTTAAGTGGGTTAGTTTTCTCATGTGTTTGTGGGTGGTTGTTTCCTGTATAGTCTGTGCACCTTACGGGACTGGTTTTGTCGTTTGTTTTGTTTAAGTGTTTTTTCTTTCAATAAAAAAGATGATAAATATACCCGCTGCGTTTTGGTCCACCTACAACAACGCTTGTGACACATACGGTAGCTTTATGCACGGTTATTGCGAGGAAACTTATGGCCAGTCGAACTGAATAGAAATTAAGCGGGCTGGCACGGTTGAGAGCCTGAATGTTTTAACCTCTGTGTTGAGAACAAGTCATGCTTTTACTGTAATTTCCTGGTTTCAAAGAGCATTAAAAACTACAGTAACCGTTAACTTATAATTACTTACATTTGCTTACATCCTAGTATTTTTGTCAGCCATCTTTGCTTAAACAACTCTCCATCCTTAGGTTACAGAGGGGAGAGGCTATACGGACACGCCCAGTGCCCAAATTGATGACATATGACGTGCAGCGAGAATCGATTGAAGAGGAACGGATTCCCTTCAGTCAGTCACCCCGATGAGCCCTTCCCAGTTAGCTAGTTTATACTTGTGCCTAGAAACTACAGAGAGAATTTGAAACTTGAGAGAATGTTTCGAATCATTCCAGTTTTTTTTTTTTTTCGGAGCAAATAGTTGGACATTTTCTGTGAAAATCACCACAATAAATGTGCTTTTAACCGTCTCCTTGGCTACGCTATCTAGTTAATTCCCTCTCCTTACTGCAGGACAGCAGTCGGCAGAGCGGGAGCCCTGTGTTGTTGTGTTGCCGACGCTCCCCACTGAGCAGTAGACCGTGTCACATGACATCCAGATAGTTACTACCGATATTCAAAAGTTATTTATTGTGTAGGAGGCTGCTATCCTACTTTAAATAATTTCATGTGTGATGGAACAAATTGGCCACGTTAGCTACCACCGGCGATGTGACACAGCCACTCGGTGGGAAGCCACCGCCGCTCGGGGGGGAAGCCACCGCCGCTCGGGGGGGAAGCGACCGCCGCTCGGGGGGGAAGCCACCGCCGCTCGGGGGGGAAGCAACTTACGTTGGCGACCATCTCGATACAACACCGTTGTACTGGTCATTACCACCGGCTTGTCCTTAGGTAGCTTACTGGCATGTCAGAGTAACATCCAGATAGTGACCAATGCTACAAGTTAATTCTCCCTTACCCATTGAAACAAACATCACTTTCTTTTACAAGTTTTACTAGACATGCTGCTGTTGTTGCTGACTAGCCACACTCGACACTTAGCTGCGCAATATGCGTCATCATAGCCTCTCCCGTCACAGAGGAAAGCAATGAAAAGCGGAGTAGGCAGGAACCGTTGGGTGATGTGAACGTGACTTGGGAGGCGGATAAAAAGTTCAGGATTCCCCAGTTTTATGCAGATCACCATTGGCGAAAGTGGGGCGATGACCAATCCAATCGAGTGGTTCCCAAAACTCCCATGAAGAACTGCAACCCAAGGCTGGAGAGTTGCTTTAGCAAAGATGGCTGACAACAATACTAGGATGGAAACAAATGTAAGTAATTATAACTTCAAAAAGAATCATCCAAAACATTTACAGTTAAGAGGAATATGTTAGTTAATGTAGAGACAAACGATTATGCATACCGACAAACAAAAATCTCTATTTAGCAAGTCTTGATTTTTATTAATCATTTTTAAAAAGTATTATTTACCTGTAAATAAATGTATAAGACAGAGAATGGATTAAACTATTTACTCCATTTAATAACCAGACATTCATACAAACTTGCTATGCTGAATTCTTGAGGCCCAACTGAACGTGCTGCTATATGCTGCCACTCTGGGCAGCCTTCGTGGCATACAGCAAGTTACTGCTGTACAGTCTATATTATATGGGCAGTAGTGTCTGTTCTGTAGTGAAATAATCTGTGCGGGTATAGGATGTCTGTGATGAGTCGCAGTGCCTATAGCCTGATTCTAGGCCAGATGAAGTTTTGGATTGATTTATTAAAAGTTATGATTTTATTTCTGTTAATAAGCATTTGTTGCTTTTCTAAAAGTGCTACCTTATCGGCTAGAACTCTTTCCCACCGTGGACTCGGCTAATTATCAAACTCCTGAGGTCCAACGAGATAGTAACTTTGCATTGGACCTCTGTATTTCACACATATGGTCTTTGCAATGTCTTCCTGCATTTTTTTTTTGGTCCAGTCTTTTCCATTTCCTTCTGCAAAAAAAAAAAACACATTTATTGTAATCTGTCTCAGTCTAAAGGATATATCCTCCAGTTTGATTTGGAATCAGACCAATACATCTGTTCATATGCTGAATTAGTAGGCCTATTGTAGTCACTCCAACATTCCATTAGGACTGTAGAGCCAAATATAAAAAAAAAAAACATCCATGAGTGTCTTTCTTAAATAAAATAATTAATAATCGAAACTATTTTAATAATATAACTTATTTTATATTTAATTCAAAATACACATTTTCATCACACATTTTAGGGTGTGGTGACTGGTGACAGTTGTAATGGCTGTGGTGACAGTTGTGGCAGGATATGGTTTATTGTTATGATGTCATTGTATTCATAGAGCATCAGATTTTTTTCAGATTTCGTTGGTGGTCCTCAGTCTCTCGCCCCCCCCCCCAAAAAAACAGCCATTACGAAATAAAGAAAGTTCTTTAATTTAGGCCACATACATGGCCGTCTCTAGCCTTTTGCGGGCCCTAAAGCGAGAATTGGTTGCCCCCACCTCACAAGCAAAACATTTTAGTGCCCCCACCCCCCCCTTGACAGCACAGAGAAACATTTATGAATTTCCTGCAATTCTACACATTTTGCCGTGGGCTGGAGATACATTTTAGCAATTTTATGACACATTTCCTACAATACTATCCATTTTGCCATTGTGTGGAATCAAATGAAATATTGTTTGTCACATGCTATATAAACAACAGGTGTGGACTAACAGTGAAATGCTGACGGGCCCTTCCCAACAGTGCAGACATAAAGAAAACAGAAACATTAACATTTTTTTTCAGTTTTAAAGCAAATTTCCTGCAATTCGGGAACATTTTGCCGTGATTTACAGTATGCAATGTTCATGATATCTGAGTGACTAACAAAATCATTGGTGGGTCCCCTGGAGATCAGGGCCCTTGGGAACGTGCCCTGCGTGCCTGGTCGCTATTCGGCCATAATTACTTGAACAATGCACCACTGTTCCTCCACCGTAGGTACCGTCATTTTGTCAATTGATTATGTTGTTTGTTTACATTCATCTGCTATCGAGAATGTGCTGGTTTGTTTTAGGATAGGCCCTTTGAATATTGTATGATGATTATTATTCTGCTTCTACACTTTTATAAAGCATTAGCTTGTAACAGATGGTTTTCTACCAGCTTGTTTGTTATGTGCAACACTGCTTGTTGAGGTAGGGAGTGGCGGAAGTTTCTAGCAGTATTTCCACCTGTAATTATGAGTTCTGTAAAGGTGTCCTCGTACTAGGTTCGGTTTGGCTCCTATCAGAACTCTAGCAGAACTTTGTTACCTCGCGTTACTCCCTTAAAAATACATTACTAGAAAACTAGAAAAAAAGCAGCAATATTACTGTTTGTCCCTCTTGAGACGCTGTAGCATCAGTATACAGTAACACTTCCTCAAAATAGTCAGAATCAATCTAAGATAAGCCCCCCAAAAAAATCTGTCACTAGTTTTTGACGTTTGTAACATGTACGCAGGGAGTCAGGAAGCAGATGCAGAAGGTAAGTTTAATAATAATCAAGAAGATACTCCAAAACAGGAGCAGCGTACTGAACATAACCAAAACCAATACTGCCTAATGACTGAGGATACTGAGGGCTATATGAAGGGAGAGTAATCAGGGTGATGATGAAGTCCAGGTGTGCTTAACAATGGGGAGCAGGTATGCTTAATGATGGGGAGCAGGTGTGCTTAACGATGGGGAGCAGGTGTGCTTAATGATGGGGAGCAAGTGTGCTTAACAATGGGGAGCAGGTATGCTTAATGATGGGGAGCAGGTGTGCTTAACGATGGGGAGCAGGTGTGCTTAATGATGGGGAGAAGGTGTGCTTAACGATGGGGAGCAGGTGTGCTTAACGATGGGGAGCAGGTGTGCTTAACAATGGGGAGCAGGTGTGCTTAACGATGGGGAGCAGGTGTGCTTAACGATGGGGAGCAGATGTGCTGAACGATGGGGAGCAGGTGTGCTTAACGATGGGGAGCAGGTGTGCTTAACGATGGGAAGCAGGTGTGCTTAACGATGGGGAGCAGGTGTGCTTAACGATGGGGAGCAGGTGTGCTTAACGATGGGGAGCAGGTGTGCTTAACGATGGGGAGCAGGTGTGCTTAACGATGGGGAGCAGGTGTGCTTAATGATGGGGAGCAGGTGTGCTTAACGATGGGGAGCAGGTGTGCTTAACGATGGGGAGCAGGTGTGCTTAACGATGGGGAGCAGGTGTGCTTAACGATGGGGAGCAGGTGTGCTTAACGATGGGGAGCAGGTGTGCGCAATGTGGGTTGCCAGGACCGGTGGTTGGTTGACCAGCGATGTCAAACGCCAGAGGGAAGGAGCAGGATTAGGCGTGACAACGTTTTTGTAGACTAGGTCTAGTCGCGCAATTTTACATCTAACTAAGATGTTTGGTACAGTATTTCTCAAGTAAAAAAATGTGCATGAAAACTAGTCGTCTGTTGTTGAATGACAACAAACACTTAATTGAAGAATATCTATTCTTGACCAATCACCGATGAAGGGGCGTAGACTTTGGATACTGAACTTTGGCTTGCCTCAAGATAAAATGTAATGTACTCGAACGGCAGGAAAAACCCCTGCTGAACGCTGAACACCAAAATCAACAAAAACTTCAGAAAATGTTGTCAGAATATAATCGCAAACTGTTTTGACTGGGAAGCATACTGTCACGTCCTGACCAGTAAAAGGGGTTATTTGTTATTGTAGTTTGGTCAGGGCGTGGCAAGGGGTGTTTGTTTTGTATGTTTCGGGTTTTTGGGGTTTTGTTCTATGTTATCTATTTCTATGTGGTTATCTAGTTTTCTATTGCTATGTTGGGTTTTGGCAACGACCTCCAATTAGAGGCAGCTGGTTGTCGTTGACTCTAATTGGAGGCCATATTTAAGTGGGTTAGTTTTCTCATGTGTTTGTGGGTGGTTGTTTCCTGTATAGTCTGTGCACCTTACGGGACTGGTTTCGTCGTTTGTTTTGTTTAAGTGTTTTTTCTTTCAATAAAAAAGATGATAAATATACCCGCTGCGTTTTGGTCCACCTACAACAACGCTTGTGACACATACTGTAGCTTTATGCACGGTTATTGCGAGGAAACTTATGGCCAGTCGAACTGAATAGAAATTAAGCGGGCTGGCACGGTTGAGAGCCTAAATGTTTTAACCTCTGTGTTGAGAACAAGTCATGCTTTTACTGTAATTTCCTGGTTTCAAAGAGCATTAAAAACTACAGTAACCGTTAACTTATAATTACTTACATTTGCTTACATCCTAGTATTTTTGTCAGCCATCTTTGCTTAAACAACTCTCCATCCTTAGGTTACAGAGGGGAGAGGCTATACGGACATGCCCAGTGCCCAAATTGATGACATATGACGTGCAGCGAGAATCGATTGAAGAGGAACGGATTCCCTTCAGTCAGTCACCCCGATGAGCCCTTCCCAGCTAGCTAGTTTATACTTGTGCCTAGAAACTACAGAGAGAATTTGAAACTTGAGAGAATGTTTCGAATCATTCCAGTTTTTTTTTTTTTATCGGAGCAAATAGTTGGACATTTTCTGTGAAAATCACCACAATAAATGTGCTTTTAACCGTCTCCTTGGCTACGCTATCTAGTTAATTCCCTCTCCTTACTGCAGGACAGCAGTCGGCAGAGCGGGAGCCCTGTGTTGTTGTGTTGCCGACGCTCCCCACTGAGCAGTAGACCGTGTCACATGACATCCAGATAGTTACTACCGATATTCAAAAGTGATTTATTGTGTAGGAGGCTGCTATCCTACTTTAAATAATTTCATGTGTGATGGAACAAATTGGCCACGTTAGCTACCACCGGCGATGTGACACAGCCACTCGGTGGGAAGCCACCGCCGCTCGGGGGGGAAGCCACCGCCGCTCGGGGGGGAAGCAACTTACGTTGGCGACCATCTCGATACAACACCGTTGTACTGGTCATTACCACCGGCTTGTCCTTAGGTAGCTAACTGGCATGTCAGAGTAACATCCAGATAGTGACCAATGCTACAAGTTAATTCTCCCTTACCCATTGAAACAAACATCACTTTCTTTTACAAGTTTTACTAGACATGCTGCTGTTGTTGCTGACTAGCCACACTCGACACTTAGCTGCGCAATATGCGTCATCATAGCCTCTCCCGTCACAGAGGAAAGCAATGAAAAGCGGAGTAGGCAGGAACCGTTGGGTGATGTGAACGTGACTTGGGAGGCGGATAAAAAGTTCAGGATTCCTCAATTTTATGCAGATCACCATTGGCGAAAGTGGGGCGATGACCAATCCAATCGAGCGGTTCCCAAAACTCCCATGAAGAACTGCAACCCAAGGCTGGAGAGTTGCTTTAGCAAAGATGGCTGACAACAATACTAGGATGGAAACAAATGTAAGTAATTATAACTTCAAAAAGAATCATCCAAAACATTTACAGTTAAGAGGAATATGTTAGTTAATGTAGAGACAAACGATTACGCATACCGACAAACAAAAATCTCTATTTAGCAAGTCTTGATTTTTATTAATCATTTAAAAAAAGTATTATTTACCTGTAAATAAATGTATAAAACAGAGAATGGATTAAACTATTTACCCCATTTAATAACCAGACATTCATACAAACTTGCTATGCTGAATTCTTGAGGCCCAACTGAACGTGCTGCTATATGCTGCCACTCTGGGCAGCCATCGTGGCATGCAGCAAGTTACTGCTGTACAGTCTATATTATATGGGCAGTAGTGTCTGTTCTGTAGTGAAATAATCTATGCGGGTATAGGATGTCTGTGATGAGTCGCAGTGCCTATAGCCTGATTCTAGGCCAGATGAAGTTTTGGATTGATTTATTAAAAGTTATGATTTTATTTCTGTTAATAAGCGTTCATTGCTTTTCTAAAAGTGCTACCTTATCGGCTAGAACTCTTTCCCACCGTGGACTCGGCTAATTATCAAACTCCTGAGGTCCAACGAGATAGTAACTTTGCATTGGACCTCTGTATTTCACACATATGGTCTTTGCAATGTCTTCCTGCTTTCTTTTTGGTCCAGTCTTTTCCATTTCCTTCTGCAAAAAAAAAAAAAAACACATTTATTGTAATCTGTCTCAGTCTAAAGGATATATCCTCCAGTTTGATTTGGAATCAGACCAATACATCTGTTCATATGCTGAATTAGTAGGCCTATTGTAGTCACTCCAACATTCCATTAGGACTGTAGAGCCAAATATAAATAAAAAAAAAAAAACATCCATGAGTGTCTTTCTTAAATAAAATAATTAATAATCGAAACTATTTTAATAATATAACTTATTTTATATTTAATTCAAAATACACATTTTCATCACACATTTTAGGGTGTGGTGACTGGTGACAGTTGTAATGGCTGTGGTGACAGTTGTGGCAGGATATGGTTTTTTGTTATGATGTCATTGTATTCATAGAGCATCAGATTTTTTTCAGATTTCGTTGGTGGTCCTCAGTCTCTCGCCCCCCCCCCCCCCCCCCCAAAAAAAAAAAACAGCCATTACGAAATAAAGAAAGTTCTTTAATTTAGGCCACATACATGGCCGTCTCTAGCCTTTTGCGGGCCCTAAAGCGAGAATTGGTTGCCCCCACCTCACAAGCAAAACATTTTAGTGCCCCCCCCCCCCTTGACAGCACAGAGAAACATTTACATTTTAAAATGAATTTCCTGCAATTCTACACATTTTGCCGTGGGCTGGAGATACATTTTAGCAATTTTATGACACATTTCCTACAATACTATCCATTTTGCCATTGTGTGGAATCAAATGAAATATTGTTTGTCACATGCTATATAAACAACAGGTGTGGACTAACAGTGAAATGCTGACGGGCCCTTCCCAACAGTGCAGACATAAAGAAAACAGAAACATTTACATTTTTTTTCAGTTTTAAAGCAAATTTCCTGCAATTCGGGAACATTTTGCCGTGATTTACAGTATGCAATGTTCATGATATCTGAGTGACTAACAAAATCATTGGTGGGTCCCCTGGAGATCAGGGCCCTTGGGAACGTGCCCTGCGTGCCTGGTCGCTATTCGGCCATAATTACTTGAACAATGCACCACTGTTCCTCCACCGTAGGTACCGTCATTTTGTCAATTGATTATGTTGTTTGTTTACATTCATCTGCTATCGAGAATGTGCTGGTTTGTTTTAGGATAGGCCCTTTGAATATTGTATGATGATTATTATTCTGCTTCTACACTTTTATAAAGCATTAGCTTGTAACAGATGGTTTTCTACCAGCTTGTTTGTTATGTGCAACACTGCTTGTTGAGGTAGGGAGTGGCGGAAGTTTCTAGCAGTATTTCCACCTGTAATTATGAGTTCTGTAAAGGTGTCCTCGTACTAGGTTCGGTTTGGCTCCTATCAGAACTCTAGCAGAACTTTGTTACCTCGCGTTACTCCCTTAAAAATACATTACTAGAAAACTAGAAAAAAAGCAGCAATATTACTGTTTGTCCCTCTTGAGACGCTGTAGCATCAGTATACAGTAACACTTCCTCAAAATAGTCAGAATCAATCTAAGATAAGCCCCCCAAAAAATCTGTCACTAGTTTTTGACGTTTGTAACATGTACGCAGGGAGTCAGGAAGCAGATGCAGAAGGTAAGTTTAATAATAATCAAGAAGATACTCCAAAACAGGAGCAGCGTACTGAACATAACCAAAACCAATACTGCCTGATGACTGAGGATACTAAGGGCTATATGAAGGGAGAGTAATCAGGGTGATGATGAAGTCCAGGTGTGCTTAACAATGGGGAGCAGGTATGCTTAATGATGGGGAGCAGGTGTGCTTAACGATGGGGAGCAGGTGTGCTTAATGATGGGGAGCAGGTGTGCTTAACGATGGGGAGCAGGTGTGCTTAACGATGGGGAGCAGGTGTGCTTAATGATGGGGAGCAGGTGTGCTTAACGATGGGGAGCAGGTGTGCTTAACGATGGGGAGCAGGTGTGCTTAACGATGGGGAGCAGGTGTGCTTAACGATGGGGAGCAGGTGTGCTTAACGATGGGGAGCAGATGTGCTTAACGATGGGGAGCAGGTGTGCTTAACGATGGGGAGCAGGTGTGCTTAACGATGGGGAGCAGGTGTGCTTAACGATGGGGAGCAGGTGTGCTTAACGATGGGGAGCAGGTGTGCTTAACGATGGGGAGCAGGTGTGCTTAACGATGGGGAGCAGGTGTGCGCAATGTGGGTTGCCAGGACCGGTGGTTGGTTGACCAGCGATGTCAAACGCCAGAGGGAAGCAGCAGGATTAGGCGTGACAACGTTTTTGTAGACTAGGTCTAGTCGCGCAATTTTACATCTAACTAAGATGTTTGGTACAGTATTTCTCAAGTAAAAAAATGTGCATGAAAACTAGTCGTCTGTTGTTGAATGACAACAAACACTTAATTGAAGAATATCTATTCTTGACCAATCACCGATGAAGGGGCGTAGACTTTGGATACTGAACTTTGGCTTGCCTCAAGATAAAATGTAATGTACTCGAACGGCAGGAAAAACCCCTGCTGAACGCTGAACACCAAAATCAACAAAAACTTCAGAAAATGTTGTCAGAATATAATCGCAAACTGTTTTGACTGGGAAGCATACTGTCACGTCCTGACCAGTAAAAGGGGTTATTTGTTATTGTAGTTTGGTCAGGGCGTGGCAAGGGGTGTTTGTTTTGTGTGTTTCGGGTTTTTGGGGTTTTGTTCTATGTTATCTATTTCTATGTGGTTATCTAGTTTTCTATTTCTATGTTGGGTTTTGGCAACGACCTCCAATTAGAGGCAGCTGGTTGTCGTTGACTCTAATTGGAGGCCATATTTAAGTGGGTTAGTTTTCTCATGTGTTTGTGGGTGGTTGTTTCCTGTATAGTCTGTGCACCTTACGGGACTGGTTTTGTCGTTTGTTTTGTTTAAGTGTTTTTTCTTTCAATAAAAAAGATGATAAATATACCCGCTGCGTTTTGGTCCACCTACAACAACGCTTGTGACACATACGGTAGCTTTATGCACGGTTATTGCGAGGAAACTTATGGCCAGTCGAACTGAATAGAAATTAAGCGGGCTGGCACGGTTGAGAGCCTGAATGTTTTAACCTCTGTGTTGAGAACAAGTCATGCTTTTACTGTAATTTCCTGGTTTCAAAGAGCATTAAAAACTACAGTAACCGTTAACTTATAATTACTTACATTTGCTTACATCCTAGTATTTTTGTCAGCCATCTTTGCTTAAACAACTCTCCATCCTTAGGTTACAGAGGGGAGAGGCTATACGGACACGCCCAGTGCCCAAATTGATGACATATGACGTGCAGCGAGAATCGATTGAAGAGGAACGGATTCCCTTCAGTCAGTCACCCCGATGAGCCCTTCCCAGTTAGCTAGTTTATACTTGTGCCTAGAAACTACAGAGAGAATTTGAAACTTGAGAGAATGTTTCGAATCATTCCAGTTTTTTTTTTTTTATCGGAGCAAATAGTTGGACATTTTCTGTGAAAATCACCACAATAAATGTGCTTTTAACCGTCTCCTTGGCTACGCTATCTAGTTAATTCCCTCTCCTTACTGCAGGACAGCAGTCGGCAGAGCGGGAGCCCTGTGTTGTTGTGTTGCCGACGCTCCCCACTGAGCAGTAGACCGTGTCACATGACATCCAGATAGTTACTACCGATATTCAAAAGTTATTTATTGTGTAGGAGGCTGCTATCCTACTTTAAATAATTTCATGTGTGATGGAACAAATTGGCCACGTTAGCTACCACCGGCGATGTGACACAGCCACTCGGTGGGAAGCCACCGCCGCTCGGGGGGGAAGCCACCGCCGCTCGGGGGGGAAGCAACTTACGTTGGCGACCATCTCGATACAACACCGTTGTACTGGTCATTACCACCGGCTTGTCCTTAGGTAGCTTACTGGCATGTCAGAGTAACATCCAGATAGTGACCAATGCTACAAGTTAATTCTCCCTTACCCATTGAAACAAACATCACTTTCTTTTACAAGTTTTACTAGACATGCTGCTGTTGTTGCTGACTAGCCACACTCGACCCTTAGCTGCGCAATATGCGTCATCATAGCCTCTCCCGTCACAGAGGAAAGCAATGAAAAGCGGAGTGGGCAGGAACCGTTGGGCGATGTGAACGTGACTTGGGAGGCGGATAAAAAGTTCAGGATTCCCCAATTTTATGCAGATCACCATTGGCGAAAGTGGGGCGATGACCAATCCAATCGAGTGGTTCCCAAAACTCCCATGAAGAACTGCAAACCAAGGCTGGAGAGTTGCTTTAGCAAAGATGGCTGACAACAATACTAGGATGGAAACAAATGTAAGTAATTATAACTTCAAAAAGAATCATGCAAAACATTTACAGTTAAGAGGAATATGTTAGTTAATGTAGAGACAAACGATTATGCATACCGACAAACAAAAATCTCTATTTAGCAAGTCTTGATTTGTATTAATCATTTAAAAAAGTATTATTTACCTGTAAATAAATGTATAAAACAGAGAATGGATTAAACTATTTACCCCATTTAATAACCAGACATTCATACAAACTTGCTATGCTGAATTCTTGAGGCCCAACTGAACGTGCTGCTATATGCTGCCACTCTGGGCAGCCATCGTGGCATGCAGCAAGTTACTGCTGTACAGTCTATATTATATGGGCAGTAGTGTCTGTTCTGTAGTGAAATAATCTATGCGGGTATAGGATGTCTGTGATGAGTCGCAGTGCCTATAGCCTGATTCTAGGCCAGATGAAGTTTTGGATTGATTTATTAAAAGTTATGATTTTATTTCTGTTAATAAGCGTTCATTGCTTTTCTAAAAGTGCTACCTTATCGGCTAGAACTCTTTCCCACCGTGGACTCGGCTAATTATCAAACTCCTGAGGTCCAACGAGATAGTAACTTTGCATTGGACCTCTGTATTTCACACATATGGTCTTTGCAATGTCTTCCTGCTTTCTTTTTGGTCCAGTCTTTTCCATTTCCTTCTGCAAAAAAAAAAAAAAAACACATTTATTGTAATCTGTCTCAGTCTAAAGGATATATCCTCCAGTTTGATTTGGAATCAGACCAATACATCTGTTCATATGCTGAATTAGTAGGCCTATTGTAGTCACTCCAACATTCCATTAGGACTGTAGAGCCAAATATAAATAAAAAAAAAAAAAACATCCATGAGTGTCTTTCTTAAATAAAATAATTAATAATCGAAACTATTTTAATTATATAACTTATTTTATATTTAATTCAAAATACACATTTTCATCACACATTTTAGGGTGTGGTGACTGATGACAGTTGTAATGGCTGTGGTGACAGTTGTGGCAGGATATGGTTTTTTGTTATGATGTCATTGTATTCATAGAGCATCAGATTTTTTTCAGATTTCGTTGGTGGTCCTCAGTCTCTCGTCCCCCCAAAATAAAACCCTTTACAAAATAAAGAAAGTTATTTAATTTAGGCCACATACATGGCCGTCTCTAGCCTTTTGCGGGCCCTAAAGCGAGAATTGGTTGCCCCCACCTCACAAGCAAAACATTTTAGTGCCCCCCCCCCCCCCTTGACAGCACAGAGAAACATTTACATTTTAAAATGAATTTCCTGCAATTCTACACATTTTGCCGTGGGCTGGAGATACATTTTAGCAATTTTATGACACATTTCCTACAATACTATCCATTTTGCCATTGTGTGGAATCAAATGAAATATTGTTTGTCACATGCTATATAAACAACAGGTGTGGACTAACAGTGAAATGCTGACGGGCCCTTCCCAACAGTGCAGACATACAGAAAACAGAAACATTTACATTTTTTTTCAGTTTTAAAGCAAATTTCCTGCAATTCGGGAACATTTTGCCGTGATTTACAGTATGCAATGTTCATGATATCTGAGTGACTAACAAAATCATTGGTGGGTCCCCTGGAGATCAGGGCCCTTGGGAACGTGCCCTGCGTGCCTGGTCGCTATTCGGCCATAATTACTTGAACAATGCACCACTGTTCCTCCACCGTAGGTACCGTCATTTTGTCAATTGATTATGTTGTTTGTTTACTTTCATCTGCTATCGAGAATGTGCTGGTTTGTTTTAGGATAGGCCCTTTGAATATTGTATGATGATTATTATTCTGCTTCTACACTTTTATAAAGCATTAGCTTGTAACAGATGGTTTTCTACCAGCTTGTTTGTTATGTGCAACACTGCTTGTTGAGGTAGGGAGTGGCGGAAGTTTCTAGCAGTATTTCCACCTGTAATTATGAGTTCTGTAAAGGTGTCCTCGTACTAGGTTCGGTTTGGCTCCTATCAGAACTCTAGCAGAACTTTGTTACCTCGCGTTACTCCCTTAAAAATACATTACTAGAAAACTCGAAAAAAAGCAGCAATATTACTGTTTGTCCCTCTTGAGACGCTGTAGCATCAGTATACAGTAACACTTCCTCAAAATAGTCAGAATCAATCTAAGATAAGCCCCCCAAAAAATCTGTCACTAGTTTTTGACGTTTGTAACATGTACGCAGGGAGTCAGGAAGCAGATGCAGAAGGTAAGTTTAATAATAATCAAGAAGATACTCCAAAACAGGAGCAGCGTACTGAACATAACCAAAACCAATACTGCC
Organism: Salmo salar; assembly: GCF_965601325.2. Classification (NCBI taxonomy): domain Eukaryota; kingdom Metazoa; phylum Chordata; class Actinopteri; order Salmoniformes; family Salmonidae; genus Salmo; species Salmo salar. The sequence goes on from NC_138314.1 coordinate 44,599,562, forward strand.
TAATGACTGAGGATACTAAGGGCTATATGAAGGGAGAGTAATCAGGGTGATGATGAAGTCCAGGTGTGCTTAACAATGGGGAGCAGGTGTGCTTAACGATGGGGAGCAGGTGTGCTTAATGATGGGGAGCAGGTGTGCTTAACGATGGGGAGCAGGTGTGCTTAACGATGGGGAGCAGGTGTGCTTAACGATGGGGAGCAGGTGTGCTTAACGATGGGGAGCAGATGTGCTTAACGATGGGGAGGAGGTGTGCTTAACGATGGGGAGCAGGTGTGCTTAACGATGGGGAGCAGGTGTGCTTAACGATGGGGAGCAGGTGTGCTTAACGATGGGGAGCAGGTGTGCTTAACGATGGGGAGCAGGTGTGCTTAACGATGGGGAGCAGGTGTGCTTAACGATGGGGAGCAGGTGGGAGCAATGTGGGTTGCCAGGACCGGTGGTTGGTTGACCAGCGATGTCAAACGCCAGAGGGAAGCAGCAGGATTAGGCGTGACAACGTTTTTGTAGACTAGGTCTAGTCGCGCAATTTTACATCTAACTAAGATGTTTGGTACAGTATTTCTCAAGTAAAAAAATGTGCATGAAAACTAGTCGTCTGTTGTTGAATGACAACAAACACTTAATTGAAGAATATCTATTCTTGACCAATCACCGATGAAGGGGCGTAGACTTTGGATACTGAACTTTGGCTTGCCTCAAGATAAAATGTAATGTACTTGAACGGCAGGAAAAACCCCTGCTGAACGCTGAACACCAAAATCAACAAAAACTTCAGAAAATGTTGTCAGAATATAATCGCAAACTGTTTTGACTGGGAAGCATACTGTCACGTCCTGACCAGTAAAAGGGGTTATTTGTTATTGTAGTTTGGTCAGGGCGTGGCAAGGGGTGTTTGTTTTGTGTGTTTCGGGTTTTTGGGGTTTTGTTCTATGTTATCTATTTCTATGTGGTTATCTAGTTTTCTATTTCTATGTTGGGTTTTGGCAACGACCTCCAATTAGAGGCAGCTGGTTGTCGTTGACTCTAATTGGAGGCCATATTTAAGTGGGTTAGTTTTCTCATGTGTTTGTGGGTGGTTGTTTCCTGTATAGTCTGTGCACCTTACGGGACTGGTTTTGTCGTTTGTTTTGTTTAAGTGTTTTTTCTTTCAATAAAAAAGATGATAAATATACCCGCTGCGTTTTGGTCCACCTACAACAACGCTTGTGACACATACGGTAGCTTTATGCACGGTTATTGCGAGGAAACTTATGGCCAGTCGAACTGAATAGAAATTAAGCGGGCTGGCACGGTTGAGAGCCTGAATGTTTTAACCTCTGTGTTGAGAACAAGTCATGCTTTTACTGTAATTTCCTGGTTTCAAAGAGCATTAAAAACTACAGTAACCGTTAACTTATAATTACTTACATTTGCTTACATCCTAGTATTTTTGTCAGCCATCTTTGCTTAAACAACTCTCCATCCTTAGGTTACAGAGGGGAGAGGCTATACGGACACGCCCAGTGCCCAAATTGATGACATATGACGTGCAGCGAGAATCGATTGAAGAGGAACGGATTCCCTTCAGTCAGTCACCCCGATGAGCCCTTCCCAGTTAGCTAGTTTATACTTGTGCCTAGAAACTACAGAGAGAATTTGAAACTTGAGAGAATGTTTCGAATCATTCCAGTTTTTTTTTTTTTATCGGAGCAAATAGTTGGACATTTTCTGTGAAAATCACCACAATAAATGTGCTTTTAACCGTCTCCTTGGCTACGCTATCTAGTTAATTCCCTCTCCTTACTGCAGGACAGCAGTCGGCAGAGCGGGAGCCCTGTGTTGTTGTGTTGCCGACGCTCCCCACTGAGCAGTAGACCGTGTCACATGACATCCAGATAGTTACTACCGATATTCAAAAGTTATTTATTGTGTAGGAGGCTGCTATCCTACTTTAAATAATTTCATGTGTGATGGAACAAATTGGCCACGTTAGCTACCACCGGCGATGTGACACAGCCACTCGGTGGGAAGCCACCGCCGCTCGGGGGGGAAGCCACCGCCGCTCGGGGGGGAAGCGACCGCCGCTCGGGGGGGAAGCCACCGCCGCTCGGGGGGGAAGCAACTTACGTTGGCGACCATCTCGATACAACACCGTTGTACTGGTCATTACCACCGGCTTGTCCTTAGGTAGCTTACTGGCATGTCAGAGTAACATCCAGATAGTGACCAATGCTACAAGTTAATTCTCCCTTACCCATTGAAACAAACATCACTTTCTTTTACAAGTTTTACTAGACATGCTGCTGTTGTTGCTGACTAGCCACACTCGACACTTAGCTGCGCAATATGCGTCATCATAGCCTCTCCCGTCACAGAGGAAAGCAATGAAAAGCGGAGTAGGCAGGAACCGTTGGGTGATGTGAACGTGACTTGGGAGGCGGATAAAAAGTTCAGGATTCCCCAGTTTTATGCAGATCACCATTGGCGAAAGTGGGGCGATGACCAATCCAATCGAGTGGTTCCCAAAACTCCCATGAAGAACTGCAACCCAAGGCTGGAGAGTTGCTTTAGCAAAGATGGCTGACAACAATACTAGGATGGAAACAAATGTAAGTAATTATAACTTCAAAAAGAATCATCCAAAACATTTACAGTTAAGAGGAATATGTTAGTTAATGTAGAGACAAACGATTACGCATACCGACAAACAAAAATCTCTATTTAGCAAGTCTTGATTTGTATTAATCATTTAAAAAAAGTATTATTTACCTGTAAATAAATGTATAAGACAGAGAATGGATTAAACTATTTACTCCATTTAATAACCAGACATTCATACAAACTTGCTATGCTGAATTCTTGAGGCCCAACTGAACGTGCTGCTATATGCTGCCACTCTGGGCAGCCTTCGTGGCATACAGCAAGTTACTGCTGTACAGTCTATATTATATGGGCAGTAGTGTCTGTTCTGTAGTGAAATAATCTGTGCGGGTATAGGATGTCTGTGATGAGTCGCAGTGCCTATAGCCTGATTCTAGGCCAGATGAAGTTTTGGATTGATTTATTAAAAGTTATGATTTTATTTCTGTTAATAAGCATTTGTTGCTTTTCTAAAAGTGCTACCTTATCAGCTAGAACTCTTTCCCACCGTGGACTCGGCTAATTATCAAACTCCTGAGGTCCAACGAGATAGTAACTTTGCATTGGACCTCTGTTTTTCACACATATGGTCTTTGCAATGTCTTCCTGCATTTTTTTTTTGGTTCTGTCTTTTCCATTTCCTTCTGCAAAAAAAAAAAAACACATTTATTGTAATCTGTCTCAGTCTAAAGGATATATCCTCCAGTTTGATTTGGAATCAGACCAATACATCTGTTCATATGCTGAATTAGTAGGCCTATTGTAGTCACTCCAACATTCCATTAGGACTGTAGAGCCAAATATAAAAAAAAAAAACATCCATGAGTGTCTTTCTTAAATAAAATAATTAATAATCGAAACTATTTTAATAATATAACTTATTTTATATTTAATTCAAAATACACATTTTCATCACACATTTTAGGGTGTGGTGACTGGTGACAGTTGTAATGGCTGTGGTGACAGTTGTGGCAGGATATGGTTTATTGTTATGATGTCATTGTATTCATAGAGCATCAGATTTTTTTCAGATTTCGTTGGTGGTCCTCAGTCTCTCGCCCCCCCCCCCCAAAAAAACAGCCATTACGAAATAAAGAAAGTTCTTTAATTTAGGCCACATACATGGCCGTCTCTAGCCTTTTGCGGGCCCTAAAGCGAGAATTGGTTGCCCCCACCTCACAAGCAAAACATTTTAGTGCCCCCACCCCCCCCTTGACAGCACAGAGAAACATTTATGAATTTCCTGCAATTCTACACATTTTGCCGTGGGCTGGAGATACATTTTAGCAATTTTATGACACATTTCCTACAATACTATCCATTTTGCCATTGTGTGGAATCAAATGAAATATTGTTTGTCACATGCTATATAAACAACAGGTGTGGACTAACAGTGAAATGCTGACGGGCCCTTCCCAACAGTGCAGACATAAAGAAAACAGAAACATTAACATTTTTTTTCAGTTTTAAAGCAAATTTCCTGCAATTCGGGAACATTTTGCCGTGATTTACAGTATGCAATGTTCATGATATCTGAGTGACTAACAAAATCAGTGGTGGGTCCCCTGGAGATCAGGGCCCTTGGGAACGTGCCCTGCATGCCTGGTCGCTATTCGGCCATAATTACTTGAACCACGCACCACTTTTCCTCCACCGTAGGTACCGTCATTTTGTCAATTGATTATGTTGTTTGTTTACATTCATCTGCTATCGAGAATGTGCTGGTTTGTTTTAGGATAGGCCCTTTGAATATTGTATGATGATTATTATTCTGCTTCTACACTTTTATAAAGCATTAGCTTGTAACAGATGGTTTTCTACCAGCTTGTTTGTTATGTGCAACACTGCTTGTTGAGGTAGGGAGTGGCGGAAGTTTCTAGCAGTATTTCCACCTGTAATTATGAGTTCTGTAAAGGTGTCCTCGTACTAGGTTCGGTTTGGCTCCTATCAGAACTCTAGCAGAACTTTGTTACCTCGCGTTACTCCCTTAAAAATACATTACTAGAAAACTAGAAAAAAAGCAGCAATATTACTGTTTGTCCCTCTTGAGACGCTGTAGCATCAGTATACAGTAACACTTCCTCAAAATAGTCAGAATCAATCTAAGATAAGCCCCCCAAAAAAATCTGTCACTAGTTTTTGACGTTTGTAACATGTACGCAGGGAGTCAGGAAGCAGATGCAGAAGGTAAGTTTAATAATAATCAAGAAGATACTCCAAAACAGGAGCAGCGTACTGAACATAACCAAAACCAATACTGCCTAATGACTGAGGATACTGAGGGCTATATGAAGGGAGAGTAATCAGGGTGATGATGAAGTCCAGGTGTGCTTAACAATGGGGAGCAGGTATGCTTAATGATGGGGAGCAGGTGTGCTTAACGATGGGGAGCAGGTGTGCTTAATGATGGGGAGCAGGTGTGCTTAACAATGGGGAGCAGGTATGCTTAATGATGGGGAGCAGGTGTGCTTAACGATGGGGAGCAGGTGTGCTTAATGATGGGGAGCAGGTGTGCTTAACGATGGGGAGCAGGTGTGCTTAACGATGGGGAGCAGGTGTGCTTAACGATGGGGAGCAGGTGTGCTTAACGATGGGGAGCAGGTGTGCTTAACGATGGGGAGCAGATGTGCTGAACGATGGGGAGCAGATGTGCTTAACGATGGGGAGCAGGTGTGCTTAACGATGGGAAGCAGGTGTGCTTAACGATGGGGAGCAGGTGTGCTTAACGATGGGGAGCAGGTGTGCTTAACGATGGGGAGCAGGTGTGCTTAACGATGGGGAGCAGGTGTGCTTAACGATGGGGAGCAGGTGTGCTTAATGATGGGGAGCAGGTGTGCTTAACGATGGGGAGCAGGTGTGCTTAACGATGGGGAGCAGGTGTGCTTAACGATGGGGAGCAGGTGTGCTTAACGATGGGGAGCAGGTGTGCTTAACGATGGGGAGCAGGTGGGAGCAATGTGGGTTGCCAGGACCGGTGGTTGGTTGACCAGCGATGTCAAACGCCAGAGGGAAGGAGCATGATTAGGCGTGACAACGTTTTTGTAGACTAGGTCTAGTCGCGCAATTTTACATCTAACTAAGATGTTTGGTACAGTATTTCTCAAGTAAAAAAATGTGCATGAAAACTAGTCGTCTGTTGTTGAATGACAACAAACACTTAATTGAAGAATATCTATTCTTGACCAATCACCGATGAAGGGGCGTAGACTTTGGATACTGAACTTTGGCTTGCCTCAAGATAAAATGTAATGTACTCGAACGGCAGGAAAAACCCCTGCTGAACGCTGAACACCAAAATCAACAAAAACTTCAGAAAATGTTGTCAGAATATAATCGCAAACTGTTTTGACTGGGAAGCATACTGTCACGTCCTGACCAGTAAAAGGGGTTATTTGTTATTGTAGTTTGGTCAGGGCGTGGCAAGGGGTGTTTGTTTTGTGTGTTTCGGGTTTTTGGGGTTTTGTTCTATGTTATCTATTTCTATGTGGTTATCTAGTTTTCTATTTCTATGTTGGGTTTTGGCAACGACCTCCAATTAGAGGCAATTGGTTGTCGTTGACTCTAATTGGAGGCCATATTTAAGTGGGTTAGTTTTCTCTTGTGTTTTGTGGGTGGTTGTTTCCTGTATAGTCTGTGCACCTTACGGGACTGGTTTCGTCGTTTGTTTTGTTTAAGTGTTTTTTCTTTCAATAAAAAAGATGATAAATATACCCGCTGCGTTTTGGTCCACCTACAACAACGCTTGTGACACATACGGTAGCTTTATGCACGGTTATTGCGAGGAAACTTATGGCCAGTCGAACTGAATAGAAATTAAGCGGGCTGGCACGGTTGAGAGCCTGAATGTTTTAACCTCTGTGTTGAGAACAAGTCATGCTTTTACTGTAATTTCCTGGTTTCAAAGAGCATTAAAAACTACAGTAACCGTTAACTTATAATTACTTACATTTGCTTACATCCTAGTATTTTTGTCAGCCATCTTTGCTTAAACAACTCTCCATCCTTAGGTTACAGAGGGGAGAGGCTATACGGACACGCCCAGTGCCCAAATTGATGACATATGACGTGCAGCGAGAATCGATTGAAGAGCAACGGATTCCCTTCAGTCAGTCACCCTGATGAGCCCTTCCCAGCTAGCTAGTTCATACTTGTGCCTAGAAACTACAGAGAGAATTTGAAACTTGAGAGAATGTTTCGAATCATTCCATTTTTTTTTTTTTATCGGAGCAAATAGTTGGACATTTTCTGTGAAAATCACTACAATAAATGTGCTTTTAACCGTCTCCTTGGCTACGCTATCTAGTTAGTTCCCTCTCCTTACTGCAGGACAGCAGTCGGCAGAGCGGGAGCCCTGTGTTGTTGTGTTGCTGACTCTCCCCACTGAGCAGTAGACCGTGTCACATGACATCCAGATAGTTACTACCGATATTCAAAAGTTATTTATTGTGTAGGAGGCTGCTATCCTACTTTAAATAATTTCATGTGTGATGGAACAAATTGGCCACGTTAGCTACCGCCGGCGACGTGACACAGCCGCTCGGTGGGAAGCGACCGCCGCTCGGGGGGGAAGCCACCGCCGCTCGGGGGGAAGCGACCGCCGCTCGGTGGGAAGCGACCGCCGCTCGGGGGGAAACCACCGCCGCTCGGGGGGGAAGCCAACGCCGCTCGGGGGGGAAGCCACCGCCGCTAGGTGGGAAGCACTTACTTACGTTGTTGACCATCTCGATATAACACCGTTGTACTGGTCATTACCACCGGCTTGTCCTTAGGTAGCTAACTGGCATGTCACAGTAACATCCAGATAGTGACCAATGCTACAAGTTAATTCTCCCTTGCCCATTGAAACAAACATCACTTTCTGTTACAAGTTTTACTAGACATGCTGCTGTTGTTGCTGACTAGCCACACTCGACCCTTAGCTGCGCAATATGCGTCATCATAGCCTCTCCCGTCACAGAGGAAAGCAATGAAAAGCGGAGTGGGCAGGAACCGTTGGGCGATGTGAACGTGACTTGGGAGGCGGATAAAAAGTTCAGGATTCCCCAATTTTATGCAGATCACCATTGGCGAAAGTGGGGCGATGACCAATCCAATCGAGTGGTTCCCAAAACTCCCATGAAGAACTGCAAACCAAGGCTGGAGAGTTGCTTTAGCAAAGATGGCTGACAACAATACTAGGATGGAAACAAATGTAAGTAATTATAACTTCAAAAAGAATCATGCAAAACATTTACAGTTAAGAGGAATATGTTAGTTAATGTAGAGACAAACGATTATGCATACCGACAAACAAAAATCTCTATTTAGCAAGTCTTGATTTGTATTAATCATTTAAAAAAGTATTATTTACCTGTAAATAAATGTATAAAACAGAGAATGGATTAAACTATTTACCCCATTTAATAACCAGACATTCATACAAACTTGCTATGCTGAATTCTTGAGGCCCAACTGAACGTGCTGCTATATGCTGCCACTCTGGGCAGCCATCGTGGCATGCAGCAAGTTACTGCTGTACAGTCTATATTATATGGGCAGTAGTGTCTGTTCTGTAGTGAAATAATCTATGCGGGTATAGGATGTCTGTGATGAGTCGCAGTGCCTATAGCCTGATTCTAGGCCAGATGAAGTTTTGGATTGATTTATTAAAAGTTATGATTTTATTTCTGTTAATAAGCGTTCCTTGCTTTTCTAAAAGTGCTACCTTATCGGCTAGAACTCTTTCCCACCGTGGACTCGGCTAATTATCAAACTCCTGAGGTCCAACGAGATAGTAACTTTGCATTGGACCTCTGTATTTCACACATATGGTCTTTGCAATGTCTTCCTGCTTTCTTTTTGGTCCAGTCTTTTCCATTTCCTTCTGCAAAAAAAAAAAAAAACACATTTATTGTAATCTGTCTCAGTCTAAAGGATATATCCTCCAGTTTGATTTGGAATCAGACCAATACATCTGTTCATATGCTGAATTAGTAGGCCTATTGTAGTCACTCCAACATTCCATTAGGACTGTAGAGCCAAATATAAATTTTAAAAAAAAAACATCCATGAGTGTCTTTCTTAAATAAAATAATTAATAATCGAAACTATTTTAATTATATAACTTATTTTATATTTAATTCAAAATACACATTTTCATCACACATTTTAGGGTGTGGTGACTGATGACAGTTGTAATGGCTGTGGTGACAGTTGTGGCAGGATATGGTTTTTTGTTATGATGTCATTGTATTCATAGAGCATCAGATTTTTTTCAGATTTCGTTGGTGGTCCTCAGTCTCTCGTCCCCCCAAAATAAAACCCTTTACAAAATAAAGAAAGTTATTTAATTTAGGCCACATACATGGCCGTCTCTAGCCTTTTGCGGGCCCTAAAGCGAGAATTGGTTGCCCCCACCTCACAAGCAAAACATTTTAGTGCCCCCCCCCCCCCCCCCCCTTGACAGCACAGAGAAACATTTACATTTTAAAATGAATTTCCTGCAATTCTACACATTTTGCCGTGGGCTGGAGATACATTTTAGCAATTTTATGACACATTTCCTACAATACTATCCATTTTGCCATTGTGTGGAATCAAATGAAATATTGTTTGTCACATGCTATATAAACAACAGGTGTGGACTAACAGTGAAATGCTGATGGGCCCTTCCCAACAGTGCAGACATAAAGAAAATAGAAACATTTACATTTTTTTTCAGTTTTAAAGCAAATTTCCTGCAATTCGGGAACATTTTGCCATGATTTACAGTATGCAATGTTCATGATATCTGAGTGACTAACAAAATCATTGGGGGGGCCCCTGGAGGTCAGGGCCCTTGGGAACGTGCCCTGCATGCCTGGTCGGTATTCGGCCATAATTACTACAACTTTAGCTAGACTAATTGACTAGACTAATTTACCAATCTATAAATTGTAGCTGACATGGCTAATTGATTGACTGTCAGTGACGCATAACAAGAGAAAAGATTTTGCTGATACACATGCAAATTTCGAACTACTATTCTAACTCTCAACAGTAAGTTGACACCTAGACTGTTCTCTTACGGGCTGGGGACCTAAGTGACTGCCTTGAACCGGCCCTGGCCACATATAATTATCCAGTATAATCACCATTAACAATTACTTGGGAATATAGACCCACTAAACTTAGCCACGTCTGGTTTCACCAGGAGCATGCGCGCTGGAATAAGGGTCGTTTAAGTGGGAGTGTGTTTTGTGTATCCTACGGGGAGGTTTTATGAAATGGGATATTGTATTGACTCAACAGGAAACAGACTTCGGTTTAGAGTAGTACATCGTCAGAGGACATGAAGAAATACTGTCGGTGATATAAACGCAGAGAAGCTACTTTATTGTGCTGTAAGAAGTTTTGACATGTTTCTGGCAGTGCGGCTCGTTTTTAGCATACTCTCTTCTGTTTATGTGCTAGAATAAGAAGAAGTGTAATTTCGCTTGATAAATTTGCCTTGCGGGCTACAATGACACCGTTGAATTTGACAATGAAGGAGAAAACACTTGGTCGCGCTAAAACTCACTGGACTTCAAAAGCAGCAACAGCTGGAATAGTTCTGCTGAGTTTGTTTGCATGGTCTTGTCACGCAGAAGAAGCATCTTGTCACGGAGCTTACGACTTGTACTTTGTTCTAGATAGGTAAGTAGGATGTATTTGCAACATTGAATCACTGAAGTACCTGTTATGTTCAGCGATTGAAACAATAACAATGTAGCAACAATGTAACAATGTAACAACAACAGTGTCCAATGTAGCTACAATGTAACAACAATAGTTTCCAATGTAGCTACAATGTAACAATGTAACAACAACAGTGTCCAATGTAGCTACAATGTAACAATGTAACAACAACAGTGTCAAATGTAGCTACAATGTAACAACAACAGTGTCAAATGTAGCTACAATGTAACAGCAAAGAAGCAATGTCACATTTAGCCTAGAAATGTATACACAGTCACATTGATTATTCTAATGGTTCAAATCATTCACGCTTGGTCCGGTTCAGCAGATTAAAGGTTAATGTGTTAGTTCCCGGTTTAGAATGCCGGCCTAAATATAATTCACCTGCAGAGCAGCCCAATATATATTTGGCCCCCTAAAGTTATCCTGAGAAAAATAAAATAGAAAATTATATTTTTTGTTGTTGTTGTCATTTTCATTCTTGAACACAAAATACTGTAAAATCATCAGGAAACGAGTCTACTCATATAAAGAGGCGTATGATTGTATCCCAATGTAATCAAGGTTTGACATGATTCTGTTTTTCTCAAAATTCTACATCTGTTTGGGATTCTTACAGTAAATTTGCAGTGTAGAAAAAAAAGAAAATCTTCCCAAGGCTGAATGTGATTGGGGACCCCTGCCATAGGCCTACTGGGAGTTCGGTTTAGATCTGCGAACCATGATACATTGTAAAGATAACATGAAGCAACTGAGACAAAGCTTTTATGGTCTTAAACCTAACCCTCACTTTAACCCCAATCCTTTGTCTTCCATAAATACCACTTGTAACATAAGGAGAGCTCTTTCCAGTTGAGCAAAAAAAAGTTTAGACAAAGTTGAAGTTCGGTGATGCATACCATACTGTCTCAGGAAGCAAACGGACTTGATCAACACATGTTTTTACTTAAGTTTTTTTGACATCATTATTCTTCTCTCACAACTTGGCTCAATGCCATATTTCTGCAAGCCTGTTGCATCTCTGCACCTCCCTCCAGTTTCAAACCCTCTGTCAACTACTCCACCCTGTTCTCAATTATAAAATGACAGGATGAGGTAGAGATTATAGCATGGCCTACCATTGATACAATTGATAAACTAAAAGGGCTTTTTGAGAGCTCCATGCTGCCCAAAATGCAGTGCTTTCAGAAAGTATTCATACCCTTTGACTTATTCCACATTTTGTTGTGTTACAGCCTGAATTCAAAATTAATTGAATATTTTTTTTCTCACTCATCTAAACACAATACCCCATAATGACAAAGTGAAAACGTGTTTTTAGACATTTTTGTACATTTATGGAAAATGATATACAGAAATGTTACATTTACATAAGTATTCACACCCCTGAGTCAATAGATGTTAGAGTTCTCTTTGGTAGTGATTACAGCTATGAGTCTTTCTGGGCAAGTCTCTGAGAGCTTTGTACACATTAATTGTACAATATCTGCACATTTTCTTTTTAAAATCTTTAAGCTCTGTCAAATTGGTGGTTGATCATTGCTAGACAGCAATTTTTAAGTCTTGCCATAGATTTTCAAGTAGATTTAAGTAAAAACTGTAACCAGGCCACTCAGGAACATTCAATGTCATCTTGGTAAGCAACTCGAGTGTAGATTTGACCTTGCATTTTAGGTTATTGACCTGCTGAAAGGTGGATTTGTGTCCCAGTGTCTGTTGGAAAGTAGACTGAACCAGGTTTTCTTCTAGGATTTTGCCTGTGCTTAGCTCTATTCCGTTTCTTTTTATCCTAAAAAACTCCCTAGTCCTTGCCGATGACAAGCATACCCACAACATGATGCAGCCACCACCAATGTTCCCTCAAATGTTTTTCACCATTGAGCAAATTGCAGGTCTGCTGAGCGCAAACTTGAACGTTGTGAAAATTCTGTGCAACTTCCAGCTCGTGTTGACTGTGAACACTGAGGCTGTACCAGCTTTAAGTTATAGTTATAACAGTGGCCAAGTAGGCTACTGTGGCTACTTGATCATAATATAGGCCTACCAGAGTGGCCTACCATCAAAAAGTATGGAGAAAATGCCTCCCATAACATTTTAACATGGAAATAGCTGTTATATTATTAAGCCTACAGTAGCAGCCAATGTTTGGTGTTCATTGTAGGTCTACATTAGGCCTCACTCCCCCTATCTGAGATATCTACTGCAGCCATCGTCCTCCACATTCAACATCCGTTCTGTCAGTCACATTCTGTTAAAGGTCCCCAAAGTACACACATCCCTGGGTCGCTCGTCTTTTCAGTTCGCTGCAGCTAGCGACTGGAACGAGCTGCAACAAACACTCAAACTGGACAGTTTTATCTCCATCTCTTCATTCAAAGACTCAATCATGGACACTTACTGACAGTTGTGGCTGCTTTGCGTGATGTATTGTTGTCTCTACCTTCTTGCCCTTTGTGCTGTTGTCTATGCCCAATAATGTTTGTACCATGTTTCATGCTGCTACCATGTTTTGTGCTGCTGCCATGTTGTGTTGCTACCATGTTGTTGTCATGTTGTGTTGCAACCATGCTGTGTTGTCATGTGTTGCTGCCTTGCTATGTTGTTGTCTTAGGTCTCTCTTTATGTAGTGTTGTGTTGTCTCTCTTGTTGTGATGTGTGTTTTGTCCTATATTTTTATTTCATTTATTTTTAATCCCAGCCACCGTCCCCGCAGGAGGCCTTTTGTCTTCTGGTAGGCCGTCATTGTAAATACGAATTTGTTCTTAACTGACTTGCCTAGTTAAATAAAGGTTAAAATAATAAAATAAAATGCATTCCATGACACTTTTGAAAAAATCATGCAGGACTTGACATTAACCTGTTTATCCACTTGTCCTTCAGACAAGGAGGTGACTGAAAAATGTTGTGCTGTTTGATGCAAGAAACCATTTTACAAAATAAAATGCATTATTATTCCCATACCATTAATACAGAGAATCAGACAAATTATGCTACCCTTTACCTATTGGCTATTTAGCTTATTCAAGCCTGTTTCAAAATAAAACACTGTCCCTTTAAGACATAAAAAACAAGCTCTTTTCCTGACTTGCTTTTCAAAGATGTCTAGAAATGTAGACATTTTGTGCTCTTGTAGGAAGCAATCACTCCCCCATTGCTGACGAGAAATGATCTATAACTGGGCTAATAACTCAATAACTAGCAAAGGATATAAACAAAATGTGCACACGTGGCTTCATGCAGCTCTCACTTTGATCTCAAAACAAGCTCATGCTGTAAACACAGTCCAGTTCAAAGTGAACGGCACAGATCCATATATGACAATGGTCTATTTGCGTATAGGCCTACTGTTGCTCTGATTGGTTATGCAGCACAGGTCTGTGGAGAGTATGGGCTGAGTCGTATCAATGCAATAGAATCCTACTCCGATGCATTGTGCCTACAACAACATTTCTTGCGTCATTTGTTTTGTTTCGGTATGTTGCGTTGAAAGTGGTTAATATTGAGTTGATTAGATCACAATTGCCACAGTAAATGGAAACGTTGATAGTGTTAACAGGGGGAAACTGAAGTTCAATCTCGTGCTTCTCCCCCCGTGGGTTGATATTTCTTCTGCACAGTCTCGGGGACACTGAGCCCCCCGCACACAACTAAGATGGAACATTGGCCGCCGCCATGCTTGAAAATATGAATGAGTGGTACTCAGTGATGTGATGTGTTTTGCATTTGCTCCAAACAGAACACTTTGTATTCAGGACATAAAGTAGATTTTTTTTTGCTACATTTTCTGCAGTTCTACTTTGTTTTGGGATATTTTTATTCTGTTCAGGCTTCCTTCTTTTCACTCTGTCATTTAGTTTAGTGTTGTGGAGTAACTACAATGTAGTTGATCCATCCTCAGTTTTCTCCTATCACAGCCATTAAACTCTGTAACTTATTTTAAAGTCACCATTCGCCTCATTGTGACATTTCATTCCTCTCCGGGCCACTGAGTTAGGAAGGACGCCTGTATCTTTGTTGTGACTGGGTGTATTGATACACCATCCAAAGTGTAATTAATAACTTCACCATGCTAAAAGGGATATTCAATATCTGCTTAAATCCCAAAATTGTACCCATCTTCCAATAGGTGCCCTTCTTTGCGAGGCATTGGAAAACCTCCCTGGTCTTTGTGTTTGAAATTCCCTGCTCGACTGAGGCACCTTATAGATAATTGTATGTGTGGGGTACAGAGATGAAATAGTCATTCAAAAATCATGTTAAACACTATTATTGAAAGAAAAAACAAATACATTAAAAAGCTTTAACAAGAGCAAGGTATTGTGTTTAATTTGAAAACAGCTTAATATTTTGTAAAAGCACAATATTTCGGTCATCCCACCATCCCTACCTTTCCATTTACTCAAAATAACACATACACAGTACTGTTCTTGAGTTCCATGCAACTTGTTATGTTAAATTGTTAAGCAAAGTTGTACTCCTGAACTGATTTAGGCTTGCCAAAACAAAGGGGTTGAATACTTATTGACTCAAGACATTTCAGCTTTTCATTTTTTATTAATTTGTAAACATTTCTAAAAACATAATTCCACTTTGACATCATGGGGCCTGTCACACGAAATCCATTTAAAATTCAGGCTGTAACAGAGAAAAAAAGTCAAGGTGTGTGAGTACTCTGAAGGCACTGTACATACGTTACATAGGCTTACTAGTAAACATTAGATAGTCAAGAGCCAACCGCATGTTGCAGCGAACGTTCAGTCAGTCCCAACACCTTAGCCATTACACCAAGAGGTCCGAAGCTCTTGAGAAGGTCAGTACTGTAGTGTAGGTGTTGTAACAAGGACCTTACAGTGTAATGTATTCACAAAGTAGCAAGGACCTTACAATGTAATGTATTCACAAAGTAACAAGGACCTTACAATGTAATGTATTCACAAAGTAGCAAGGACCTTACAATGTAATGTATTCACAATGTTAATCGTAGTTAGTAGTTAGAGTATTGTCAAAGTGCTGTGGAATTTTGCTTTAGTCATAAGCCCCCCCCCCCCCCCCCCCCCCCTACACACACACACACACACACACACACACACACACACACACACACACACACACACACACACACATACACACACAGATACACACTCTTTGCCAGACGGAAACATTGACCTTGTCTTGGAGATGGGGGGGGGGAGGAGAGAGAAACTGTGTGAAAGATGGTGGCCCTAATGGTGAATCTCTCATGTTTTAATGTTCTCTGCACATACATTGAATTGTAATTATTAGTTTAATTACTACGATGTCGTTATCATCAAGGGCAAATTGAACACACTGACTGTGTTCACATTGCTCACTTTGACTGATAGAGGGTACGGTGTGCCAAGGCCTGAGGCGTGTGTGGCAAGCACACTCCCAACGTCACCCGCTCTGGACTGGCACATGATGTATCTGGATGATAACAATAATAATAAAAAACTATCAGTCATCATATAAGTTATTAACCCCAAAAAATGTTTCTTTCATGAAACTAGGTGGTATTGGCATAGTAGCAAGGAAATTACCAGGAAGCAAACCAAAGGAAGTAGACCAGGAAGTAAACCAAGAAATTAAACCAGGGAAGTAGACCAGGAAGTAAACCAAGAAAGTAAACCAGGGAAGTAGACCAGGAAATAAACCATGGAAGTAGACCAATGAAGTAAACCAATGAAGTAGAACAGGGAAGTAGACCAGGAAGGTAGACCAGGGGTGTAGACCAGGGAAGTAGACCAGGAATGTAGACCAGGGGTTTAGACCAGGGAAGTTGACCAGGGGTTTAGAGCAGGGAAGTAGACCAGGGAAGTAGACCAGGGAAGTTGACCAGGGGTTTAGACCAGGGAAGTAGACCAGGGGTTTAGACCAGGGAAGTTGACCAGGGAAGTAGACCAGGGAAGTTGACCAGGGGTTTAGACCAGGGAAGTTGACCAGGGGTTTAGACCAGGGAAGTAGACCAGGGAAGTAGACCAGGGGTTTAGACCAGGGAAGTTGACCAGGGGTTTAGACCAGGGAAGTTGACCAGGGAAGTAGACCAGGGAAGTTGACCAGGGAAATAGACCAGGGAAGTAGACCAGGGAGGTAGACCAGGGAAGTAGACCAGGGAAGTAGACCAGGGGTTTAGACCAGGGAAGTTGACCAGGGGTTTAGACCAGGGAAGTAGACCAGGGAAGTAGACCAGGGAAGTTGACCAGGGATTTAGACCAGGGAAGTAGACCAGGGAAGTAGACCAGGGGTTTAGACCAGGGAAGTAGACCAGGGAAGTAGACCAGGGGTTTAGACCAGGGAAGGGGAGGATCAAGTTCATACATCCAGCTCTTGTAGGGGGTGATCCAAGTTCATACATCCAGCTCTTGTAGGGGATGATCCAAGTTCAAACATTATCCTAAGGAATTGTTTTGACTCAAGTTGAATTTAGTTTCAAAGGCAATGTGGTTGTGTTTCATCTGTCTGAAAGCATCGGTCTGAACACATTCTGCTGACTCGTGCTATGTTCAATCAGCAACACACTGCAGAGTTTTACCACATGTTGTGATACACTGTGTTCTCAGTTACAGTCACTACCACTATCTATAACAGCAAGCCTAGTCAGCATTTCTAACTGTAGAACAAAGGTGTCCTGTTAAAAAAACAAACTAAAGAGGTTCAAGGCAATCTTCACGATATTAAAATGCTTTTATTGTTGTGGCACGTTCAATGGAACAGAATTCTACAAATCAACTGTTTTTTTTTCTCTCTGTTGCAGGTCGGGAAGTGTTTCTAACGACTGGGGTGAGATTTATGCCTTTGTGAAGAATCTGACAGATCGATTTGTGAGGTAAGCATTTTGTATTCTTTACAAATGACTTGTGGTCTGGCAAATGGACAAGGACTGAGTCTAATGGGGAAAGGTGTTGGGTAAGTAAAAGGAACAAGGGAGGACTGGATATGTTTGTTAAAATGGAATCTTGAAGATTTCAACAAATCAACAAATGCTACTTTTATCTATGCCAGCTTTATGTCACATCTGAGTTTCTATTCATCTTCTACTTGTTTTAAAAAGTTCTTCTGATATACTTCTGTCTTGCCAAACCACCAATTCAATGTTTTCCCAGTCCGTTTAACCAATACAGCCCATCCCTACAAAACGTACCAACTAGCATAGTAAAAAGTACTCATGTCCAACCTGGGTTAAATCAGACGATAAAAAGGATCACGAAAAAGTTAATAAAATAAAATTGCAGGCAGAGTTTTTTACATTTTTTATAGCAACGTTGGTTGACTCAACGCTATGTGCCAGTCCAGACGGTATCAACCCAGCCAAACTGAAATGAAGAAATGGTTTGTTGAAGAACATAGCAAGCAGGCCCGGTGGGAGTGGGAGGCAGCGAGGATCAGGCTTCTGGGCTGTGAGAATGGCCATTTGTAACCGGGGTGGTTCAGATCCACACATAGATATCTATCTCCCCTTCCTATCACAGTGGGGGCCGGAAGACCTGGGTTCAAGTAGTATTTGATATCTTTCAAATAATTGAAGCGTTTGTTCTAGCCTTCCAAAAGGGCCAGATGGGCAGGGTTTACAGTATTGGGACTACTCTATTGGTCCGTTATGCCAGGCAGGCAAGCTCAATCAAGTGCAGATAAAGTTTTTGAAATTTATTTCGAATAGTATTTGAACCCAGGTGGTCTGCGCGAAATGGGCCACGGAGAGGCAGGGAATGTGTACCGTAAGGCAACAGAACACAGAGAGGCGAGGACAATCTCCTACACAATGCTCCTTTACCAGGAACACTTCTGTTCTGCCATGTGGAGCATGCAAGCTGGAGAGATTTCTCTCTTCTGGTTTTTCTCCAGATTTTGGATTTCTCCCTGGCACCTCAAGCAAGTTCTTGATTTATTCAGTGTGTTGTTTGAAGAGAAAACCGAATAAAGGATCTAATTGCAATTCTAATTTCAGTCTAGCCTGAGATGTTAGGCTAAACATATTTAGATATAAGATCAGTAAAGTATGTATGGGGAATAGATATGATTCTAGCCAGTCCATCACCTGTCTAAAGTTACAAATAATACTAATCTTTTGACTCGCACAATTTCTCATTAATAACTAAATCCAAGTCTCAATCTCCACAAACAAATGACAGTCAGGCTCTAAAAATCCTTCTTCAGAAAGGACGTGATCCATACGTCTGCTGTGTTTTCTTGCCAGACCTGTCCGTGTGGCTAAAAGATGCTATGTGGTCTGACTGTGGGAAAGGACTAGCTGAGACTAGCTGAGACTGTCTGAGACTAGCTGAGACTAGCTGAGACTAGCTGAGACTGTCTGAGACTGTCTGAGACTAGCTGAGACTGTCTGATACTAGCTGAGATTAGCTGAGACTGTCTGAGACTAGCTGAGACTAGCTGAGACTAGCTGAGACTATCTGAGACTGTCTGAGACTGTCTGAGACTAGCTGAGACTGTCTGAGACTGTCTGAGACTAGCTGAGACTGTCTGATACTAGCTGAGATTAGCTGAGACTGTCTGAGACTAGCTGAGACTAGCTGAGACTAGGCCATGTGTCATGTGGGTGAGAGAAAGCAGCACCTCTCCTCATGCTCTGAAGAACGCTCACATCTCTGAGGACTCTACTGATCCAGGAAATACTACATATACATATTTATTCAGCGATATATTTTTCAGAGTTTATAAAGTTTTTTGTTTTTTTAGTTAAATATTTATATCCATGTGCAGCTGTGTTTGCACCTTTGCTGAAAAATGAACAAGTATCAGTCAAGTATCAGTCAGTCAAGTATCAAAATGAACAAGTATCAGTCAAGTATCAGTCAGTCAAGTATCAGTCAGTCAAGTATCAAAATGAACAAGTATCAGTCAAGGCAAAACTAATGGCCAGGTGGAATGGCTGTATTTAGATTGTGTGGGTTTGGCCTGGAAGCAAGCGCATGACTGTCCATTTCCCATTCACACCTTCATACATTGACAGGCATAAAAATATATTGCACAACATCCTGTGTGTGTGTGTGTGGGGTGTGTGTGTGTATGTGTGTGTGTGTGGGGGGCGGGGGGGCGGGGTGAGTCATTGTCATGA
Source organism: Salmo salar (assembly GCF_965601325.2). Taxonomy (NCBI): domain Eukaryota; kingdom Metazoa; phylum Chordata; class Actinopteri; order Salmoniformes; family Salmonidae; genus Salmo; species Salmo salar. Next base: position 44,618,967 of record NC_138314.1, read on the forward strand.
CAAACTGTTTCCTGTCTGTTAACCACTTCCTGGTACTAGAATCAGGTGATACAAACTAGTGTATCGGTATCTTGTATACCATGTAACATTTCATTTGGTCACAGTGCATATCTGAAACAATGTCTTTACTCTTAACATCCTATTCAATAACTATCGATCACATGCTGTTTCTCTGATGATGTGAATGACGACATAATGGTCACACCTTCACAGATTCCTGAGTGTTACATCACTGTGCAGTCGCAAAGGAAAAAGGATGTCTAGAATAGGATACAATAATACTAATGATAATACTGTATATTATCCTGATATATATTCTACTGTATATTAACCTGATATATATTCTACTATATATTATCCTGATATATATTCTACTGTATATTATCCTGATATATATTCTACTGTATATTATCCTGATATATATTCTACTGTATATTATCCTGATATATATTCTACTGTATATTGACCCGATATATATTCTACTTTATATTGATCTGATATAAACTACTGTATATTGACCCAATATATATTCTACTGTATATTGACCTGATATATATTCTACTGTATATTGACCCGATATATATTCTACTGTATATTAACCTGATATGTATTCTACTGTATATTGACACAATATATATTCTACTGTATATTATCCTGATATATTCTACTGTATATTATCCTGTTATCTATTCTACTGTATATTAACCTGATATATATTCTACTGTATATTATCCTGATATATATTCTACTGTATATTATCCTGATATATATTCTACTGTATATTAACCTGATATATATTCTACTGTATATTTACACTATATATATTCTACTGTATATTATCCTGATATATATTCTACTGTATATTAACCTGATATGTATTCTGCTGTATATTATCCTGATATATATTCTACTGTATATTAACCTGATATATATTCTACTGTATATTAACCTGATATATATTCTACTGTATATTATCCTGATATATATTCTACTGTATATTAACCTGATATATATTCTACTGTATATTATCCTGATATATATTCTACTGTATTGTTTAATTCCAGCCCCAGCATGAGGGTTTCCTTTATAGTGTTCTCATCTTCAGCCAAAGTGATGTTACCTCTCACTGGAGACAGGTGTGGTATTCCTCCTATTGAGAATGACATAAAATATTATAAGCCTTGTAATAACACATTATAAGCGTTTATATTACATGCTTATAACAGTCATCACATGAAAAAAAAATACCCACTATGGCAATTTTTATATGTATCCACTGGCAAAAACACCAACCAGAAAATGTTGGATGGTGAGTTGATGTCTTTCTGTTTGAAGATATGAAATCCAGGAAGGCCTGGAGAGACTGAGAGAGGTGAAGCCAGCAGGGGAAACCTACATGCATGAAGGGATTAAAGAGGTACAGTATGGGTAACATGTTAATTGGATAGTCCCCAATACATACTTTACAGATGTTCAACTATCCATTAACCCTAACCCTAAACCTAAACCTAACCCTAAACCTAATCCTAAACCTAATCCTAAACCTTACCCTAAACCTAACCCTAAACCTAACCCTAAACCTTACTCTAAACCTAACCCTAACCCTAATTCTAAACCTTACTCTAAACCTAATCCTAAACCTTAGCCTAAAACTTACCCTAAACCTAACCCTAACCCTAAACCTAAACCTAATCCTAAACCTTACCCTAAACCTAATCCTAAACCTTACCCTAAACCTAATCCTAAACCTTACCCTAAACCTTACCCTAAACCTAACCCTAACCCTAATTCTAAACCTTACTCTAAACCTAATCCTAAACCTTACCCTAAAATTTACCCTAACCCTAAACCTAAACCTAATCCTAAACCTTACCCTAAACCTAATCCTAAACCTTACCCTAAACCTAATCCTAAACCTTACCCTAAACCTAATCCTAAACCTAGTTGAAACCACTCTACTAATGACCTGACCACATCTGAAAATGACTTCACCTCACTAGAGAATCCTTCAGTACTGTACAGAATATCACCCACGTTATAGTCATTACAGTAAGATACTGTGCTAGCCTTGTCAGTCTGCCATTGACCCTATCTGTGCTAGCATTGTCAGTCTGCCATTTGACCCTGTCTATGCTAGCATTGTCAGTCTGCCATTGACCCTATCTGTGCTAGCATTGTCAGTCTGCCATTTGACCCTGTCTATGCTAGCCTAATAGCTAGGCTTTGCTGTGTTTAATCTGTTTGGCACTAAACACGGTTTAGATAGGGAGCAATTCAAAAGCCTTCCATGCTGGAAATGCTCCAGGTGACCTAACTAATACATTCTGACTCCTCTATAACAGTTAGCTTTGAATTTCTTCTCCTTCTGTAGATATATCAGGTGTATTGGGTTGGGGTCACTGTCATTTCAATTATAGTCAACTCAACCAGGAAGTAAACTGAAAAAGGTCATTCCAATTCCAATTTTCCTAATTGGAAAGCATGAAGCAAAATTGTAATGGAGTTGTAGTTTCCGTTTACTTCCTGGCTTTGACTGAACAGTAGGTCTAATAGAACTGACACCAACCCTCTACTGTATATTGTTATTCACTAATAAGCTCATATCTCTGTTTATTCCTCCATTCCCACCTCTTGTGTTTTGAACCTAAAAGGCAAACCTTCAAATCAAAGCCCAAGCGACCAAGTCCTCCAGCATCATTGTGGCTTTGACGGATGGAAAGCTGGAGGTCTATGTACATGAACTAACAGTTGAAGCCGTGAGCATCATTTTTTTTATCCAAACTTAATTATTATTCACGTTTACAAGTTGAACGGATGGTTTTCTATACACAGACTATGTCTAGTCTTAGAGTAAAAAGCACAATGGAGAATTTCCATTAAATAAAAAATAAAAAATGATTAAACTTGATCTGGGTCCAAGAATTCTGTATAATGTAATTATAATAATAATAATAATAATATATATATATATATATATATATATATATATATAATGTAATAATGTCCAATGCAGAGAGTTACTCGTTGGTTCAAAGTTAAAGTTATTCCGTTTTTTTTTCTCCCTTCTCTAATGCAGGCCAACGATGCAAGGTACTACGGTGCTCGGGTGTACTGTGTTGGTATCAAGGACTTTGACGAGCAACAGCTAGCCGAGGTTGCTGACACCAAAGATCAAGTGTTTCCTGTTAAAGATGGCTTCCATGCACTCAAAGGCATTGTCAATTCAGTAAGACATGTTCATTTATTCACTGTTATACTGTAAATAAATGTGAAGTAAGGGGGTGAGTTTTCAAGGCGCTTCAGTGCAACCTTCTTGTGGAGAAAAAAAAATACTTCTTGTTTGGGGCTTGTAGGTAGCTTAGTGGTTAGAGTGTTGGGCCAGTAACCAAAAGATTGCTAGATCAAATCCCTGAGCTGACAAGGTAAAAATCTGTTCTTTCTGCCCCTCAACAAGGCAGTTGTTCCTAGGCCGTCATTGTAAATACACATTTGTTCTTAACTGACTTGCCTGGTTAAATAAAACATTTTTTGGAAAGACTCTCCATTTAGGTACATGGAAAAAGAGTAGGTACATCAAGAGCCCATGGAAATAACTGCTTGTGTCTCTCTGTGTTTCAACATGTAGGCAGGAAAGGCTGTGTTTTACCACATACAGTAACAGAAGCCGCAGGAGAACAGCGCTGACAGTTAGTCATTGGCAGTGTTGGGGAAGCTACTCTGAAAATATACCAAGCTACCAATTACTTCACACCGGAATAAGTTACATTAAATCTACCCTTAAGAAAAATAGATTTTTACTAAAGTTACTTTGAAAAAGTCCAAACTACATCCAAATTACTTCATGAAAAAGTCTCATATGTAAATCTGAAGTAATACACTACAACTTGCAAGAACATGTCACTTTGGGGTCATATGTTAACAGAATGTCCAATTTAGCCTACTTAAAAACAAATTAAACTAAGTTCAAGTGAGAGTTAGGCATGTCTGATTCCGAAATTAAAAGAAAGTTCTGGTCTACTACACCCATATTTATTTAAGTGTGTAGTTCCAGTAGTTAGCTACATGGTAAAACAGTAGTGTGTAGTTCCAGTAGTTAGCTACATGGTAAAACAGTAGTGTGTAGTTCCAGTAGTTAGCTACAGCAGTGTGTAGTTCCAGTAGTTAGCTACACCGCTACATGGTAAAACAGTAGTGTGTAGTTCCAGTAGTTAGCTACACCGCTACATGGTAAAACAGTAGTGTGTAGTTCCAGTAGTTAGCTATATGGTAAAACAGTAGTGTGTAGTACCAGTAGTTAGCTACACCGCTACATGGTAAAACAGTAGTGTGTAGTTCCAGTAGTTAGCTACACCGCTACAAGGTAAAACAGTATAGTTCCAGTAGTTAGCTACATGGTAAAACAGTAGTGTGTAGTTCCAGTAGTTAGCTACACCGCTACATTGTAAAACAGTAGTGTGTAGTTCCAGTAGTTAGCTACACCGCTACATTGTAAAACAGTAGTGTGTAGTTCCAGTAGTTAGCTACACCGCTACATGGTAAAACAGTAGTGTGTAGTTCCAGTAGTTAGCTACACCGCTACATTATAAAACAGTAGTGTGTAGTTCCAGTAGTTAGCTACACCGCTACATGGTAAAACAGTAGTGTGTAGTTCCAGTAGTTAGCTACACCGCTACATTGTAAAACAGTAGTGTGTAGTTCCAGTAGTTAGCTACACCGCTACAAGGTAAAACAGTATAGTTCCAGTAGTTAGCTACATGGTAAAACAGTAGTGTGTAGTTCCAGTAGTTAGCTATACCGCTACATGGTAAAACAGTAGTGTGTAGTTCCAGTAGTTAGCTACACCGCTACATGGTAAAACAGTAGTGTGTAGTTCCAGTAGTTAGCTACATGGTAAAACAGTAGTGTGTAGTTCCAGTAGTTAGCTACACCGCTACATTATAAAACAGTAGTGTGTAGTTCCAGTAGTTAGCTACACCGCTACATGGTAAAACAGTACCTCTACATGGTAAAACATGTATTAACTACTGGAAACACTACCTTAATTATAATTTTGTTCAACTACCACCAAGCTACTGCAACATTTAGTTACATTACTAACTGAGCTATAGGGTTTGACCAAAATCGAAAAAACACACATTCTCACGCAACTCCTAATTGCTGCAAAGCTCCAAAGCTGCACAGTTTTGACCAGCTAAATTACTGTTTGTGTTCCAAAGGAAACAGAGAGAGAGAAACAGAGCATTCTCCAGTGATTAGTAATCTTGGATGCTGCTGGACTCGCTGGCCTCGTCAGTCCTCACTTGGATTTCTACGATTTGAAATCATCTGTGCAGCTTTCAGCTTTCTGGGACCACTCTCCGCTTCTGCAATGACTTCATGACGAGTGTTACAGGAAAATTTGCCTGAAGTGAGAGAAGTCAGAGCAAGTTATAATTGTTTTGAATGATGACTATTAGTGACATCATATTCTAATAAAGGATATGAAGTACTCTGCAACACTGTTGTGGTCACATCCTGTTATGCAGAAGCAGACTGTGCTTCATGTTTAGCATATAGCAGTGGAAAGCCCCCAAAAGACTGGTCAAAGACTCCAGACACCCATAGACTGTTCTCTCTGCTACCGCATGGCAAGCGGTGCCGGAGCGTGCAGTCTAGGACTAAAAGGCTGCTTAACAGATTCTACCCCCAAGTCATAAGACTACTGAACAATTCATCAAATAGCCACCCAGACTATTTACATTGACACCCCCCCCCCCCCCCCCCCTCTTTGTTTTTACACTGCTGCTACTCACTGTTTATTGTCTATGCATAGTCACTTTACCCCTACCTACATGTACAAATTACCTCGACGAACCTGTACCCCCGCACATTGACTCGGTACCGGTACCCCCTGTATATAGCTTCATTATTGTTATGTTATTTTATTTTGTAACTTTTTATTTTTTGCTTTAGTTTATTTAGTAAATATTTTCTTAAATCTATTTCAAATCAAATCCAATTCTATTTGTCACATGCGCCGAATACAAAAGGTGTAGACCTTACCGTGAAATGCTTACTTACAAGCCCTTAACCAACAATGCAATTCAAGAAATAGAGTTAAGAAAGTATTTCCTAAATAAAGTAAAGTAAAAAAAATATATAAAATCAAAAAGTAACACAATAAAATCAATTGTTGTATCGATAGCCCTAGAAAATGCTCTCTCCACTTCGTGTTCAATTTCTTTGCGGTGACGTCCAGGAAGGGTCTAATTGCCATATATTTTCAGTTAATATGCAAATGTTTACCCATTGTGTATGATGGAGTTGCATAGTTTGTCCTTTGTTGATTTATTGGTATAATAGGAGATAGGCTGTCTGACAGTGGGCTCACATAGAAGTCGGCTTTGGGTTTTTAATAGAACGGAGGAATGTAATAGTCCTGCATAATTTATCCATAAATGATGAATTAGCTCCCCCATCTCTCCCACTCTCTCCCTCCTGTAGGTCCCTCTCTCCCCCACATAGCTCCCTCTCTCTCCCCTCTCTCCTCTACTCCTCCCTCCTGTAGGTCCCTCTCTCCCCCACATAGCTCCCTCTCTCTCCCCTCTCTCCCCTACTCCTCCCTCCTGTAGGTCCCTCTCTCCCCCACATAGCTCCCTCTCTCTCCCCTCTCTCCCCTACTCCTCCCTCCTGTAGGTCACTCTCTCCCCCACATAGCTCCCTCTCTCTCCCCTCTCTCCCCTACTCCTCCCTCCCATAGGTCCCTCTCTCTCCTCTCTCTCCCCTACACCTCCCTCCCGTAGGTCCCTCTCTCCTCCACTCATCTTTGTCTCTCCCATTCCTCCTCGTCTATCCCCCCACTCCTCTCCCCCTTGCTCCATCTCTTCCCCAGTCTTCTGAACTCTCTAAAGTCTCGACTAATGTCATCGTATCCATTCCGTTCTGCAGATATTAAAGCAGTCCTGTACAGAGATCCTGACAGTGGAGCCTTCCAGTGTCTGTGTGAACCGTAAGTGTTGTTGTTGTTTGTGGGAATGTGAAGTGTTGCATCGTGGGCACTCCCAGCTCAGGGCCTGTATTTATGTTCCATTGCTGGTCATATAGAGACTGCTGTCCTGTGTTTGTGTGTCCTTAGTGTTGTCTAGTGTGTGTATCCTTAGTGTTGTTCAGTGTGTGTATGTGTGTCTGTCTGTGGGTGTGTGTGTGTGTGTGTCAATGTGTATGTCTGTGTGTGTGTGTGTTTCTGTGTTTGTGTGTGTTTGTTTCTGTGTTTGTGTGTGTCTGCGTGTGTCTGTGTGTGTCTGTGTGTGTCTGTGTCTGTTTGTGTGTGTCTGTGTGTGTTTGTTTGTGTGTTAGTGTGTTTGTTTGTGTGTTAGTGTGTGTGTGTGTGTGTGTGTGTGTCTGTGTGTGAGTGTGTGTTTGTTTGTGTGTTAGTGTGTGTGTGTGTGTGTGTGTGTGTGTGTGTGTGTGTGTGTGTGTGTGTGTGTGTGTGTGTGTGTGTGTGTGTGTGTGTGTGTGTGTGTGTGTGTGTGTGTGTGTGTGTGTGTGTTTCGTCCCAACTCCCAACTATCTCCTCTATTTTGTTTACATAACAGAGTCGTTTGACATCGTGCTTCGAGGGAACGGCTTCTCTGTGGGAAGAGGCAACGACGGGGTCGTCTGTAGCTTCATGGTGGGCCAGCAGATCTACAGTAAGTAAACACACACACACACACACAAACCATATGGTACCTACTGTATTGCCATCTAGAAGAGAAACACAAGCAGGATGTAGCGGTGTGGTTGTGGCTGTGTATCTGGGTGATGTCTTTTCCTGTTGGGAATATGCAGTCTGTTCTGTCAACAAATAGACTTCTCAGGAAGGGAACTACATTGGAAGGGAACTACATTGGAAGGGAACTACATTGGAAGGGAACTACATTGGAAGGGAACTACATTGGAAGGGAACTACATTGGAAGGGAACTACATTGGAAGGGAACTACATTGGAAGGGAACTACATTGGAAGGGAACTACATTGGAAGGGAACTACATTGGAAGGGAACTACATTGGAAGGGAACTACATTGGAAGGGAACTACATTGGAAGGGAACTACATTGGAAGGGAACTACATTGGAAGGGAACTACATTGGAAGGGAACTACATTGGAAGGGAACTACATTGGAAGGGAACTACATTGGAAGGGAACTACATTGGAAGGGAACTACATTGGAAGGGAACTACATTGGAAGGGAACTACATTGGAAGGGAACTACATTGGAAGGGAACTACATTGGAAGGGAACTACATTGGAAGGGAACTACATTGGAAGGGAACTACATTGGAAGGGAACTACATTGGAAGGGAACTACATTGGAAGGGAACTACATTGGAAGGGAACTACATTGGAAGGGAACTACATTGGAAGGGAACTACATTGGAAGGGAACTACATTGGAAGGGAACTACATTGGAAGGGAACTACATTGGAAGGGAACTACATTGGAAGGGAACTACATTGGAAGGGAACTCTCTCTCCAAAGTTATTTCTGATTCTTCAGCTGTGGATTAAAATAGCTTGCAGTTATTTTCTTCTAGAATGATCTTTATCTAAAACAGGAGAATTACTGTTCACACTTCTTCCTGTTGTGCCTTTACACACACACACACACACACACACACACACACACACACACACACACACACACACACACACACACACACACACACACACACACACACACACACACAAACACACATCTCTCTCATTCCAGAGTGATGTGCCTAGCAGGCCTGTCCTGTCTGTGCCAGTGGTTGTGACATGGCTACTGACTGACTAGCAGGTTGTCCACAATGTGATTCCACTCAAAGACAAGATGCCTTCACGTGTTTTATATCTGCACACAAAGCATTCCCCTGGACAGGGACGCTTGGCAGGTGTCAGTCAGTAGAGAATATTTAGTCTGTCAGCAAACCTAATCTAGATGGCTGCTACTGTTCCTAATCTAGATGGCTGCTACTGTTCCTAATCTAGATGGCTACTACTGTTCCTAATCAAGATGGCTGGTACTGTTCCTAATCTAGATGGCTGCTACTGTTCCTAATCTAGATGGCTGCTACTGTTCCTAATCTAGATGGCTGCTACTGTTCCTAATCTAGATGGCTGCTACTGTTCCTAATCTAGATGGCTGCTACTGTTCCTAATCTAGATGGCTGTTACTCTTCCTAATCTAGATGGCTGCTACTGTTCCTAATCTAGATGGCTGCTACTCCTCCTAATCTAGATGGCTGCTACTGTTCCTAATCTAGATGGCTGCTACTGTTCCTAATCTAGATGGCTTGCTACTGTTCTAATCTAGATGGCTGCTACTGTTCCTAATCTAGATGGCCCGCTACTCTCCTAATCTAGATGGCTGCTACTGTTCCTAATCTAGATGGCTGGTACTCCTCCTAATCTAGATGGCTGCTACTGTTCCTAATCTAGATGGCTGGTACTCTAGATGGCTGCTACTGTTCCTAATCTAGATGGCTGCTACTGTTCCTAATCTAGATGGCTGCTACTGTTCCTAATCTAGATGGCCGCTACTCCTCCTAATCTAGATGGCTGCTACTGTTCCTAATCTAGATGGCTGGTACTCCTCCTAATCTAGATGGCTGCTACTGTTCCTAATTACTGTTCCTAATCTAGATGGCTGCTACTGTTCCTAATCTAGATGGCTGCTACTGTTCCTAATCTAGATGGCTGCTACTGTTCCTAATCTAGATGGCTGCTACTGTTCCTAATCTAGATGGCTGCTACTGTTCCTAATCTAGATGGCTGCTACTCCTCCTAATCTAGATGGCTGCTACTCCTCCTAATCTAGATGGCTGCTACTGTTCCTAATCTAGATGGCTGCTACTGTTCCTAATCTAGATGGCTGCTACTGTTCCTAATCTAGATGGCTGCTACTCCTCCTAATCTAGATGGCTGCTACTCCTCCTAATCTAGATGGCTGCTACTGTTCCTAATCTAGATGGCTGCTACTGTTCCTAATCTAGATGGCTGCTACTCCTCCTAATCTAGATGGCTGCTACTGTTCCTAATCTAGATGGCTGCTACTGTTCCTAATCTAGATGGCTGCTACTGTTCCTAATCTAGATGGCTGCTACTGTTCCTAATCTAGATGGCTGCTACTGTTCCTAATCTAGATGGCTGCTACTGTTCCTAATCTAGATGGCTGCTACTGTTCCTAATCTAGATGGCTGCTACTGTTCCTAATCTAGATGGCTGCTACTCCTCCTAATCTAGATGGCTGCTACTCCTCCTAATCTAGATGGCTGCTACTGTTCCTAATCTAGATGGCTGCTACTGTTCCTAATCTAGATGGCTGCTACTGTTCCTAATCTAGATGGCTGCTACTCCTCCTAATCTAGATGGCTGCTACTCCTCCTAATCTACATGGCTGCTACTGTTCCTAATCTAGATGGCTGCTACTCCTCCTAATCTAGATGGCCGCTACTGTTCCTAATCTAGATGGCGCTACTGTTCCTAATCTAGATGGCTGCTACTCCTCCGAATCTAGATGGCTGCTACTGTTCCTAATCTAGATGGCTGTACTCCTCCTTTTCCTTCTCCCCTTCTCCCTCTCTCTCTGCCCCTCTACCTCTAATAATTCCCCTCTTTACCCCCCTCTCCTCTCCTCTTCCCCTCTCTACCCCTCTCTATCCCTCTCATCTCCTCTCTACCCCTCTCTCCTCTTCCCCTCTCTACCCCTCTCATGTCCTTTCTACCCCTCTCCGCCTCTCTCATTCCTTCTCTATCCCTCTCATCTCTACCCCTCTCTACCCCTCTCTCCTCTCCTCTTCTCCCTCTCTACCGCTCACTTCTGTCCACATCTTCCTCGCTCTCTGCCCTCTACCTCTATCACTTCTCCTCTTTACTCCTCTCTCCTCTCCTCTACCCCTCTCTTTCCCTCTCTCCTCTCTACTCCTCTCTTTCCTGCTCTACTCCTCTCTCCTTTCCTCTACCCCTCTCTTTCCCTCTCTCCTCTCATTTTCCCCTCTCTTTCCCTCTCTCCTCTCTATTCCTCTCTTTCCCGCTCTACTCCTCTCTCCTCTCCTCTACCCCTCTCTTTTCCCTCTCTCCTCTCTATTCCTCCCTTTCCCGCTCTACTCCTCTCTCCTTTCCTCTACCCCTCTCTTTCCCTCTCTCCTCTACTCCTCTCTTTCCTGCTCTACTCCTCTCTCCTTTCCTCTATCCCTCTCTTTCCCTCTCTCCTCTCATTTTCCCCTCTCTTTCCCTCTCTCCTCTCTATTCCTCTCTTTCCCGCTCTACTCCTCTCTCCTCTCCTCTACCCCTCTCTTTTCCCTCTCTCCTCTCTATTCCTCCCTTTCCCGCTCTACTCCTCTCTCCTTTCCTCTACCCCTCTCTTTCCCTCTCTCCTCTACTCCTCTCTTTCCTGCTCTACTCCTCTCTCCTTTCCTCTATCCCTCTCTTTCCCTCTCTCCTCTCATTTTCCCCTTTCATCCCATTTTTTCCCCGATGACAAATGTCTGCCATTTATACATCTTTAGAAATGTGGCCTGTGTTTGTGTGTGTGTGTGTGTGTGTGTGTGTGTGTGTCTGTCTGTCTGTCTGTCTGTCTGTCTGTCTCTGTCTCTGTCTCTGTCTCTGTGAGGTAGTGTACAGGGGGCTCATTCAATTCTCTTTTCCAGATAGGAAGCCAAGCATTGTGCAGAACGATTATCTCCTGTGTCCTGCGCCGGTGCTGTATGAAGTCGGACAGTAAGTAGTCAATGGGAAGGTGGTTCTATAAAGTGTGTGTGTATTTTGACCCATAATCTGACCAAAAACAGGCAGCCACAACAGAGTTTATATATAGCATAGGCTGTTCCTCTCTCATGTCATAGGTTTAATCCTCAGCAGCAACCCCTGATATTGATGTTCTCTTTAATTCAAATCTTTAAAAAAAAGTATGATTACAATAGCAGTTGGAAAACGATTTGGTCCTGAATGTATCGCAAGAATCAAACTCAGGAAGATTATTTGCGTTCGATAAGATTGATAGATCTTATAGCGAGTTGATCTTCTCACAATCCAGACAGGTAACACCATCTCCAATCATCCACTCAGATTATAATCCAGACTGCTGGTGATAACATGCTTCGCACCATTGTCCTGTGGTATTCAAGTTTCAATGTAGATGTAACCTTAATTATAGAGTACACTGGACCAGGGGCCGTATTCACAAAGTGTCAGAGACGGAGTGCTAATCTCAGATCAGTTTTGCCTTTTCGATCGTTTTTAAAAAATTTAACTAGGCAAGTCAGTTAGGAACAAATTCTTATTTACAGTAACGACCTAGGAACAGCGGGTTAACTTAATATTCTAACTTAACAGCGGGTTCAGGGGCCTAACGACAGATTTTTACCTTGTCAGCTCGGGGGATTCAATCGAACAACCTTTCGGTTACTAGTCCAACACTCTAACCACTAGGCTACCTGCCACGATGACTAGGAGGGATCGTAGATCAGCATTCCTACTCTGAGACTCTTTGTGAACACCTGACAGAACCTGAGCTGCTCCTGCTCCTGTTATCTGAAGAGTCTTGCTTAATTAACCGTTGGCATGGCCACGGTGACCCATTAAGTAGTTAGACCTGCTAGACCTGGTACAGCGGGCTGGGGTGGGCCGTGGTAGTGGTTAAACACATCTGGTTAGGGGGCTTTAAAGGGATATGCGACAGATGCAGCAATTCACTTCTCCACACTCTCCCCATTTAAATAATTCACCATGCTACTGTGACAATCCCAACCCCCCCCCCCCCCCCCATCCCCCACCTGCATCATGGAACGTCTGAAAGTTCTGTCTCCGACTCCGTCCATCTGTTTGCCTCCGCTTCGTCAGAAGGACCGATGTCACTGTTGAGTCGAAGCTAGCCGGGGGGTTAGAACGATAGCAGGGGGGAGGGAAAAGCCGGTAAACAGTTGAAGAATGACTATAGAGAATAGATCTCTTTGTGTTCTCTGGTTTGGTCTACAGCGTGGCTTTGTGTTATGTATGTACTGTAAGAGCATTGGCATGTTTCAGGCCTGGAACGAGGGCATCTGTCCTTCCACCATATAACCCCAGCTCCAGCTGTTAAATTGAGCCAGGGTTATGTCTGTATAGATGGGAGATGAGAGGGTTGAGTTGAGGTTATGTCTGTATAGATGGGAGATGAGAGGGTTGAGTTGAGGTTATGTCTGTATAGATGGGAGATGAGAGGGTTGAGTTGAGGTTATGTCTGTATAGATGGGAGATGAGAGGGTTGAGTTGAGGTTATGTCTGTATAGATGGGAGATGAGAGGGTTGAGTTGAGGTTATGTCTGTATAGATGGGAGATGAGAGGGTTGAGTTGAGGTTATGTCTGTATAGATGGGAGATGAGAGGGTTGAGTTGAGGTTATGTCCGTATAGATGGGAGATGAGAGGGTTGAGTTGAGGTTATGTCTGTATAGATGGGAGATGAGAGGGTTGAGTTGAGGTTATGTCTGTATAGATGGGAGATGAGAGGGTTGAGTTGAGGTTATGTCTGTATAGATGGGAGATGAGAGGGGGAATGTAATGCTAGAGGTAGAATGAGCAGGTGATCATTCAGGGATCACTCTAAGACTCTGTAAAGACTGACACACTTTCCCAGGGAAGACATGGCTGACATGGCTGACATGGCTGACCTGGCTGACATGGCTGACATGGCTGACAAGGCTGACATGGCTGACATAATGGCTGACCTGACTGACAAGGCTGACCTGGCTGACCTGGCTGACATGGCTGACATGGCTGACCTGGCTGACATAATGGCTGACCTGACTGACAAGGCTGACCTGACTGACAAGGCTGACCTGGCTGACATGGCTGACCTGGCTGACCTGGCTGACATGGCTGACCTGGCTGACCTGGCTGACATGGCTGACCTGGCTGACATGGCTGACCTGGCTGACCTGGCTGACATGGCTGACAAGGCTGACCTGGCTGACAAGGCTGACATGGCTGACCTGGCTGACATAATGGCTGACCTGACTGACAAGGCTGACCTGGCTGACCTGGCTGACATAATGGCTGACCTCTCCTTTTGTTACAGGAGATCTCTAAACTGGAATGTAGAGAAAGACCTGGGGGTTCAACTAGTATTTGAAATCATTATTTTTCTGGGCTTGATTTAGCTTGCCTGTCTTAATGGACCAATAAGAATAGTCCCAAAATGGTAAACCCTGCCCATTTGGCACTCCAGGCAGGCTAAAGTAAACACTCAAAGTATTTGAAAGATTTCAAGTAGTATTTGAACCCAGGTCTGGTCATTGGAGATCTCTGAACTGGGACGTGGAAACTTCTCTTTCCCTCCCACTCTAGTGGTCTCCTTGTCTAGCGGCTTCTTGTCAGAGTGCCTCATCGTTCGACGTGACGCTAAGCGCTAGTGATGCGATACAGCTGGACCAGCTGACACCGGAGCCACTAATGGATTTCCAACTTTTTCCTTCAAGTTCGGGGAAATTTAGGAGGGTGAATTATTCAGGGTTAAACATATTGCGAGGAGGCCTGTCCCTAAGTTGTGGAAACGTTCACTCTGCAGAAGGACGTGATGCAGATACAGCCCCTCCTAAATGTGTTCCACAACAATAGTAAAAGTCACAGACACAGCCTCTCCTTAATCAAATCAAATTGTATTAGTCACATGCGCCGAATACAACAGGTGTAGACCTTACAGTGAAATGCTGAATACAACAGGTGTAGTAGACCTTACAGTGAAATGCTGAATACAACAGGTGTAGTAGACCTCACAGTGAAATGCTGAATACAACAGGTGTAGACCTTACAGTGAAATGCCGAATACAACAGGTGTAGTAGACCTCACAGTGAAATGCTGAATACAACAGGTGTAATAGACCTCACAGTGAAATGCTGAATACAACAGGTGTAGTAGACCTTACAGTGAAATGCTGAATACAACAGGTGTAGTAGACCTTACAGTGAAATGCTGAATACAACAGGTGTAGTAGACCTTACAGTGAAATGCTGAATACAACAGGTGTAGACCTTACAGTGAAATGCTGAATACAACAGGTGTAGACCTTACAGTGAAATGCTGAATACAACAGGTGTAGTAGACCTTACAGTGAAATGCTGAATACAACAGGTGTAGTAGACCTTACAGTGAAATGCTGAATACAACAGGTGTAGTAGACCTTACAGTGAAATGCTGAATACAACAGGTGTAGACCTTACAGTGAAATGCTGAATACAACAGGTGTAGACCTTACAGTGAAATGCTGAATACAACAGGTGTAGTAGACCTTACAGTGAAATGCTGAATACAACAGGTGTAGTAGACCTTACAGTGAAATGCTGAATACAACAGGTGTAGTAGACCTCACAGTGAAATGCTGAATACAACAGGTGTAATAGACCTCACAGTGAAATGCTGAATACAACAGGTGTAGAACTTACAGTGAAATGCTGAATACAACAGGTGTAGTAGACCTTACAGTGAAATGCTGAATACAACAGGTGTAGACCTTACAGTGAAATGCTTACTTACGAGCCCCTTAACAAACAATGCCGTTTCAAAAAATACAGATAAGAATAAGGAATAAAAGTAACAAGTAATTAAAGAGCAGCAGTAAAATAACAATAGCGAGACTATATACAGGGGGTACCGATACAGAGTCAATGTGCGGGGGCACCGGTTAGTTGAGGTAGTATGTACATGTACATTGAAGTGACTACGCATATCTGATAACAACAGAGAGTAGCAGGTGAGTAAAAGAGAGGGAGAGAGGGGTGGGGGGAAAACAATGCAAATAGTCTGGGTAGCCATTTGATTAGGTGTTCAGGGGACTTATGGCTTGGGGATAGAAGCTGTTTAGAAGCCTCTTGGACCTAGACTTGGCGCTCCGGTACCGCTTGCCGTGTGGTAGCAGAGAGAACAGTCTATGACTGGGGTGGCTGTAGTCTTTGACAATCTTTAGGGCCTTCCTCTGACACCGCCTGGTATAGAGGTCCTGGATGGCAGGAAGCTTGGCCCCAGTGATGTAATGGGCCGTACGCACTACCTTCTGTAGTGCCTTGCGGTCGGAGGCTGAGCAGTTACCATACCAGGCAGTGATGCATCCAGTCAGGATGATCTCGATGGTGCAGCTGTAGAACCTTTTGAGGATCTGAGGACCCATGCCAAATCTTTTCAGTCTCCTGAGAGGGAATAATATATTCCACAATACCAGTAAAAGCCAAGTCACAGACACAGCCCCTCCTTAACGTATTCCACAATACCAGTCAACGCCAAGTGGACAGAAACAAAATCATGTGGCGTACTCATTTTTAAATGGACATAAATCATTTAGTTATTCACCCTTTTTCGTGATATCCAATTGGTAGTTACAGTCTTGTCCCATCGCTGCAACTCCCGTACGGACTCGGGAGAGGCGAAGGTCGAGAGTCGTGCGTCCTCCGAAACACGACCCTGCCAAGCTTCTTGACACAACGCTCGCTTAACCCGGAAGCCAACCGCACCAATGTGTCAGAGGAAAAACTGTGCAACTGGCGACCGAATTCAGCGTGCATGCGCCCGGCCCTACACAAGGAATCACTAGAGCGCGGATGGGACAAGGACATCCCAGCCGACCAAACCCGCCCCTAACCCGGACGACGCTGGGCCAATTGGGTTTCCAGGTTGCGGCCGACTTTGACACAGCCTGAGCTCGAACTCAGGTCTCTAGTGACGACTCACTGCGATGCCTTAGACCGCTGCGCCACTCAGGAGGCTGGTATTAACGCTTTACAGTCGTGGGAATAGGCCTATATGGATAGGGTCAAATGTAAATGTTTTTTTTTTTTACAGACGAAATGTGAAAAGCATATGCGTAACCATGATAGCAATTGAAAGGGAACAGTTTGGAGATAATGGGGAAATTATTAGACCAAAGGTGAGGACATACTGTAACAGTTCACCTGATACAAGACTGAATTTAATTCACAATAAACAAACATAGTCTCATTCTGTTCACAACTACCCAGGATATGACACCATGTCATCTTGTAACTGTACATCTAACATAGTGATCATAAATGGTGACACTGTTTTAGTACATGAGTTTTATGATATGGAAATGTGAAGCGCACATTTGGACTGGGTGTTTGGCTTGCTTGTGTCACACCCTGGATTGATCTTGGCTTCCTTGTGTCACACCCTGGGTTGATCTTGGCTTGCTTGTGTCACACCCTGGGTTGATCTTGGCTTGCTTGTGTCACACCCTGGGTTGATCTTGGCTTGCTTGTGTCACACCCTGGGTTGATCTTGGCTTGCTTGTGTCACACCCTGGGTTGATCTTGGCTTGCTTGTGTCACACCCTGGGTTGATCTTGGCTTGCTTGTGTCACATTTATTATAATCCTCAACGTCTCATCTTTCAAAATAGATAGTCCTCATAATTAACAGCATTTCCCTCAATCAGACAACAAAAACAGAGCAAAAGTTGAGTAATTAGCGATAGGGATGGGGACCAATTCTTGTCGCGTGAGGTGCTCAAGTTCAGAACGTCTGTCAGTCAAAACCCATACAGAGCAGTGAAGCACAGAGCCTGAGCTCTGACCTCATCTATAGCATGTTACTGTACAGCCACTGAGCTCTGACCTCATCTATAGCATGTTACTGTACAGCCACTGACCTCTGACCTCATCTATAGCATGTTACTGTACAGCCACTGACCTCATCTATAGCGTGTTACTGTACAGCCACTGAGCTCTGATGTCATCTATAGCATGTTACTGTACAGCCACTGAGCTCTGACCTCATCTATAGCGTGTTACTGTACAGCCACTGAGCTCTGACCTCATCTATAGCATGTTACTGTACAGCCACTGAGCTCTGATGTCATCTATAGCATGTTACTGTACAGCCACTGAGCTCTGACCTCATCTATAGCATGTTACTGTACAGCCACTGACCTCATCTATAGCGTGTTACTGTACAGCCACTGAGCTCTGATGTCATCTATAGCATGTTACTGTACAGCCACTGAGCTCTGACCTCATCTATAGCGTGTTACTGTACAGCCACTGACCTCTGACCTCATCTATAGCATGTTACTGTACAGCCACTGAGCTCTGACCTCATCTATAGCGTGTTACTGTACAGCCACTGTCCTCTGACCTCATCTATAGCATGTTACTGTACAGCCACTGACCTCTGACCTCATCTATAGGATGTTACTGTACAGCCACTGACCTCTGATGTCACCTATAGCATGTTACTGTACAGCCACTGACCTCTGACCTCATGTATAGCATGTTACTGTACAGCCACTGAGCTCTGACCTCATCTATAGCATGTTACTGTACAGCCACTGACCTCTGACCTCATGTATAGCATGTTACTGTACAGCCACTGAGCTCTGACCTCATCTATAGCATGTTACTGTACAGCCACTGACCTCTGACCTCATCTATAGCATGTTACTGTACAGCCACTGAGCTCTGACCTCATCTATAGCATGTTACTGTACAGCCACTGAGCTCTGACCTCATCTATAGCGTGTTACTGTACAGCCACTGACCTCTGACCT